>NW_027256882.1:109253393-109853393 GCF_029215685.1 Pituophis catenifer annectens
ACCAAATAACTTGCCTTATTTATCTCTAAGCAGAGATCCGGTTCTACAGTTGCTTACTCTGCAGGTCATCATGTCCCACATACTGCTGAGTAATCTTCTCTTCTGATGACCTCACAAAGCCCAAGACTTCAATGGCCAAAGGCTGTGTGACAAACTTAAATGACTTGCTGCTTGCACGGCTTCACTGTCAACTCTTATTGCCTATTTCTTGGAATCTTAGATACACCATTTTGATGGTAATAGGAGCTTTCTCTTGCCAATCCCCCTCACTATGTGCAGGTTCATTTTATGAGTCATTTTTGCTCTCCTACGTAAAGAAGTTGCTTCTCCCCTCTCCCCCCCACTTTGCAAAAACCCAAGTTGATTAAATCACAAGTAATTGCTTTTCTAAAGGAACAGTATTTTAAACCTTTTTTTTTTTTTTGCTTTTAGCTTTAAATCAAAGTAACTACCACATGAATCATTAGGTGTTTCAATACTAAAAAAAATTCTTGCAATTTTAGAAAATGCTAAATTTTATTCCTCACTTTTTCCAGTTAATTTCTGTCATTACACATTGTACTTCAAAGAATTAAAGCTTTTAATTTCTCCGTAGGGTAATGATCATTCAACAAAATAAAATAGAAATGGAGAGAAATTATGCAGGTGCCTGGCTGGATCCAATAAAGGCAATCACCCTCTACTTTTTTTCCTTTTGGATGTGTGAGAAACCATACTGGTCAAGATTTCCAATTAGAATGGCCAAATTTCTAGCCAGTACAGATCCTCGATTTACAACAGTTCATTTAATGACCATTTGAAATTGCAACGGCACTGAACAAAGTGATTTATGACCTTTTTTCCCATGTATGACTTTGCAGCATCCCCATGATCACGTGATTTGCATTTGGATGCTTGACAACTGACTCACATTTATAATGGTTGCAGTGTCCCAGAGTCATATGATCCCCTTTTGGGACCTTCTGACAAGCACATCAATGGGGAAACCAGATTCATTTAACAATCATGTTACTAATTTAAGAACTGCAGTGATTCACTTAACAAATGTGGCAAGAAAAGTCGTAAAATGGGGCAAAACTCACTTAACAAATTTGTCACTTAATAGCATAAATGTTGGGCTCAATTCTGGTCGTGACTTGAGGGCTACCTATATGGCCTCTAGGATTTGTAGAATCCTTCTGAAGAGTTCCAGTGGGTTATGCCTCTGAGAAGGTTGCAAGGAGATAGTATCTGCATAAATGTCCTGCATCTTTGTTTCTCAGCAGCCTGTGCCCAGGCGTATATTATCATTTTTGAAATCCTCAAATAGTTTGTTGGACTATTATGTACCATATGTAACCATATGACCCAAAGATGCTTTTTCAAGAGGCAACTAAAAAATGTATACATAAAATTCAAAAAATGATATTTCTAGAAAAAAAAAAAGAGGCAACTGGACTTTCTGTTTTTTTTTTTTTTGAAGACGTTTCACGTCTCATCCAAGAGAAGCGAAACGTCTTCAAAGAAAAGAAAAAAAAAGTTCAGTTGTCTCTTGAAAAAGCACCTTTGGGATGGCCGTGACCTGGATGACTGAGAATCTCCATAGACATATGTAACCATACATTTGAAAAATCATCCAAGTACTGTACATCTATGTGCTGGCAGGTAATCCAAAAATGTGCAAAAATACTACCCTTCAGAAAAAAAGATTATAGATTGTGGTGAAAATAGGGAGGGATGCCAAGCAAACTCTGAGAGAGGGAGCTTGCACATTGGTCAGGAAATGTGGAGTGACTATTGGAGAGAAGGAATGGTGAACAACATGTGGAGAACAAGCTGGAGTATCCTAGGAGAGAGGGCAGAATTTCAGCCAAAGTGAATCAGACCTCTGCACAGAAATTAGAACATATTCTGCTGAATTAATGCCTTGTCTTGAGCTAGCACATTTTATAAGCTATTATGCATCATTAGTGCTAACTATAATTTTGCCTTGAGGATTAAGATGGTTTAATTTTGCTTTTCAAGGTATGCCCCCCTTTGCTAATAGTACCTAAAGTATCTTACAATTTTAAAAAACCTCATACATTTAGAGTGCGGAATATGAAAAGGGGATAATGTAAAAAAGAAAATTGCTTGTAGATGCTAAGGGATTATCACAATACTATTTGAAAGTAATCATTGCCCTGTTTCTATAAAAGACTTAGGTATGTTACTAAATCAGTCAAATATCTTTATAGATTGCACTGCAGCATACAATCCGAAGGGTAGCAGTCATAATTCTGAGTATCTAAAATCTATACCTCAGGTCTCCAGAATATATTAAGAATCCTTGCATCAGGAAGATGCAAAAATCAGTACAGCATTTAACCTTTTCTCAATTGGTCATGGAGCAATAGGCATTATTGGATAGTGAATTCTCTAATGGAATACCATGTTTTCTTAGTTGCTTAATTTCTGTAGCTCTTTTTCTTACTTTAATTTAATCTATTCAATTTAGGCACTGCCCAACTCCAAAAAGACCTGGGAATTATACAATTAAACAAAATTTAATTTCTAAACAAAATAGAAAGTACAACAATAAAACTATTAAAGATGAGAATTGTATATATTCTTGATAGATTAAGGAGGCAGAGTAGTTTATAATGTTCATTCAACACTGATAATATACTGTATGAAAACAAAATCAAGCAAAGGTATTTTGGGTTAAATTTGACTCTTTCCTGCTTCATTACAGATTGAGTTATGGCATTTATAACATCATTTCCTTTCCATTGATTGAAGTAAGAACATTGTGTGAACAAAATTATATAAAGAAAAATTATGCTCCTAGCAATATGAAATGAAATGTTTTGGAGGATTTCGTAAACTGTAAATTGCTGGATTCCTTCAAAGAAATTAGGGATTAATGTTAACCTGAGATACTTTAATTTCTATTGCAGTTGGTGTTAATAACCTAAAAAGGCCAATTCTAGGATTCTGGAAAGTTGTTGTTGTTGTTGTTGTTGTTGTTGTTGTTCTTCCATTCAAGCATGCCCAATTTTTGAAGACTGCCTGGAAAAGTCCCTGCAGTTTTCTTGGCAAGGCTTTTCAGAAGTAATTTGCCATTGTATCCTTGCTAGGGCCGCCTAAATTCACCAGATGGCTTTGTGTCTTAAGGCAGGGCTAGAACTCATGGACTCCCAGTTTCTAGCCTGGTGCCTTAACCAAACTGGACCTCAAATTTAAATTACTGAGATAAATCAGATGAAATACTGATTTATCATAATTTGGATTTATAATCACCTGTAGATTATTTAAGCAATTTAATGCAGCTCTACCACATGTCATATGGCTTGATCAGTAAATTTTATCACATTTAAAGTAGTAATCTGATTTGTATCATTTAATAAATGCAACACAATGGAAGCTGGTAAACTATCAGATAATGTGGTAATCAAAGAGTTTCTACTGAGTCACTATACAAAGAACAAAACAAGAAAAGATAAATAATGGATTCAAATCGCAAAGCTAAATTTGTGTTGCCAAAAGTGGAATGTTATGTTGCCTCCCACAGTTAATGCAGAAAGAAAGGTATTAAACTAGTCCAGTAAAAGGTGTTCTTTGAAGTTTCAGCTTCCCCCCCGCCCGTCCCCCCCAAAAAATCCTAAATAGTATATAATACAGCCAGCTTGTATTGTGATACTATCTCCTGGAGGTAACAAGACTACTGGGAAAGATTGCTATGAGATTATTTGTTTATGCTTTGTTATAGTAGATCTGGAACAAGAGATAGCATGGTAAACTCAGGATTAGACATACTGTTTTCTTCTGTATGTTACCGAGTAATTATTTTAACTTATAATGGTGGGATGCCTTTGTTATGCATGTAAATTAAAAGAAAAATGATCCTATCATGCAAAATTTAAAGAGATGTGGGTGGGTAGGTGAGAAAAGACAAATGCCATATGATTTCCATTGAATGTTAATCGTTTTAAACATAATATACAAGATACTGTTATATCTTTCACATATACAGGAGCCTGGATAGCTCTGCAGACTAAGCACTGTAATTTAACACCAGCTGTCTGCAATTAAAGTAAGTTCGAATCTTGCCAGGCTCAAGGTTGACTCAGCCTTCCATCCTTTCTAAAATAGGTAAATTGAGGACCCAGTTTGTGGGGGCAATAAACTGACTCTGTATAAAATATACAAAAGTATGAAGACTATTGCTTAACGCACTGTAAGCCACCCTGAGTCTCCGGAGAAGGGCGGCATATAAATCAAATAAAAATAAAAAATAAATAAAAAACATACACACACATACACACACTGTTACACACACACACATTTATATGCTGGCAGGTAATCCCAAAATGTGCAAAAAATACTACCCTCCAGAAAAAAAGAACATTGATTATAACTTCAAAAAATATATCACTTTTAAATTCCTCTGAAAATATTTTCAAGATACTCTGATGAGCTTGGTCTGCATGTGTGAATCAGTTCATTGCCAGTAAGAGTCAAAGGAATAGATTATAAATTTACCTCATATCGTTGGTCATAATATTTAGAATGCGGAAAAGCGTTATTAATATTCAGAATGTTAAAGTACATGGAACATAACTAAATGCTTCACTGTTAAAAACTTTCTAAAATCCTTGGAATACCAAAAGGTACATTTTTATCTAATTGTAGAAAAGACAAGGAAGACTGATTTATGAATTTCTGCCTGCCAGCCGGCCTGCCTACCACCCTACCAGCCTGCCTGCCTGCCTGCCTGCCTGCCTGCCTGCCTGCCTATCTATCTATCTATCTATCTATCTATCTATCTATCTATCTATCTATCCACAATTATCTGTAAAATACTTTCATTTCATATCTATACCAGGGGTGGGTTCCACTTACCTTTACTACTGGTTTGCAGTGTGAGCGTGCACGCTTCTGCACATGCACAGATCACCCATGATGATGTTGTGGTGGGTGGGCAGAGATTCCCGCTGGTTTTACTACCAGTTCTATAGAACCGGACCGAACCAGGAACAACCCACCACTGATCTATACATAGTTTAGAATTCTTACTGTAAAACTTTGGTATAAGTGTTGACCCTCCAACATAGGGTTGAAGGGATGCATGGATTTCATTCTCTCTGTGTTTTTAAATACAATATTATTATTTTTTTCACTGAATGAATAAAGTAAAAAGAGTAGCTTCATATTTAAATATTGTTTTTGCTTTTTATGTACGGGTTATGGTCAATACGTCATAAATCCAGACCTAGCTCAATTCTTGTGTGGATGGGTAATATCACAGCATAATATTTCAATAGTAAAATGTTAATTTCTGCTCCTTCACAGCAGGTTCGATAAGATTTATCTAAACGGTGTGCTGCCAATGTAGCATGTTTCTTAATGGGAAGTATTTAAAAAAAATGCTGTGGGGGATTGCATTTCAATGCTGCTAAACCAGAAATAACTCTTGGTCAAAACATTAATGACCTGCTCAGTATCTTCAAGCTGGCTTCTGCAAGACTTACCTCAACTAAAAGGTGTGAATTAATGTTCCAGGATATTAGTTTTTGACTGATATGAGATTTCTACTAAGGTAGGTATTTATTTCTCTCCATAATTGCAAACATTTTATTCTAGTTTAATAGAATATTGTACCACTGTGGAAATTGTATAAGGTTGATAATATTGCTTCTGTATTCTAAGAACAGTTTTGTTTTGTTTTGTTTCTATTGAATTTGTATACCGCCCTACTCCTGAAGGACTCAGGGCGGTGAACAGCCATAGAATAAAACATATAAATACAAAATTTAAAATAGAATAAAACGAATTAAATAATTTGGCTGAATAAATTTAAAACCCCAATAATTTAAAACCAAATTTAAAATTTCCATTTAAAAAGGGGAAAAACTTAGGTCAGGCCAGCTTGATGAAATAAGAAAGTCTTGAGCGTGCAACGGAAGGTACGCAGATCCGGGATCCTCCGTATCTCCGGGGGGAGCTCGTTCCAGATAGTAGGTGCCCCCACAGAGAAGGCTCTCCCCCTGGGGGCCGTCAGTCAACATTGTTTGGCCAACGGCACCTGGAGGAGCCTCTCTTTATGGGACCATACTGGTCGGTGGGAGGCTATTGGTGGTAGCAGGCGGTCCCGTAAATAACCAGGTCCTAAGCCATGGAGCACTCTAAAGGTGATGACCAAAACCTTGATGCGCACTCGGAAGACCACCGGGAGCCAGTGCAGCTCGCGCAGGAGAGGTGTTACATGGGAGTGCCACGTCGCTCCCGTCACCACCTACACGGCCGCACTCTGCACCAATTGGAGCCTCCGAGTGCTCCTCAAGGGGAGCCCCATGTAGAGAGCATTACAATAGTCCAGACGGGAGGTGACGAGGGCATGAGTGACTGTGTGTAAGGAGTCCCGATCTAGAAAGGGATGCAACTGGCGGATCAGGCGAACCTGATGAAAAATCCTCCCAGTCACAGCCGTCAAGTACTCTTCTAAAGACAGCCGTGAATCCAGGAGGACGCCCAAGTTGCAAGCCCTTCCATGGGGGCCAATGTTTCGCCCCCAATAGTCAGCGATGGCACCAGCTGACTATATCGGGACATCGGAAACCACAGCCACTTGGTCTTGGATGGGTTGAGCCTGAGCCTGTTTCTCCCCATCCAGATCTGTATGGCCTCCAGGCACCGGGACATCACTTCAAGGGCATCGTTGGGGTGGTCTGGGGTGAAACAGTGAAATCCCATTGCATTTATAAACTTGGAAAAAATATTCAGGATGTTCAGATAACTAAAATATATGTGTACTAGAGGGTGCTGTCAATTAAAAGGATTCTATTATAAAAAGCAATCTTTTTTTAATGGTAGTCCTATACTCTTATTTTGGTTGCAACCTATAAAAGTATTAATTTATCCTCTCCAGCTTTTGCCCCTCCTTATTACAGGGGATACTTCATAAAATTAATTTTACTCAAATTGTTCCAATATTTAAGGGGCTGCCACTTGCTACAAAGAAGACATGATCAACCTATTCTCCAAAGCACCTGAAGGCCAAGGATGGAAACTCACATGTCCTGAATTATTTACTTATTCTGTACTTGTGTGTAAGTGGTTTAGCCTGGCAAGAAGATAATATAGCTAAGGTTCTTGAAATTTAGCCATTTTTTATATAATGTCTTTTATAATCTTCTCTATATAAAGAAATAATCAGCAAAATATAAATTTGGTATACAATGGTTTGTCGTGAATGTGACTGCTTGAGAGCTCCTGGATTGGAGCTAAAAGGTGAAAGGGATGCAGTATGCTCCCTGCCACATGTTGGGTATATATATATGTGTGTGTGTGTGTGTGTGTGTGTGTGTGTGTGTGTGTGTGTGTATGTGTGTATATATATGTTGTATATATACACACACATATATATGAGTAAACAAATCTATGACACACACATTTTTTTCCCTGCTGACATTTATTTTTCCTTCACAGTGAGATTCTCTTTCTAAAGTTTCCTCAGATTGCTGCTGCTTAACAATGTCTATGATTTAAATTTCAAAAACTCTACCAGAATAATTTTCCAAATAGTAGTGTGCCTGCCTCGTTACTATATATAATAATCTACTATATTAATCTGAGGTTGGTGCTAGTTTGGTTTACTATTTCTTCTACAATGTTTGGAGACTCTTATGCACAAAGCTTGGTGGTTCTTAGACTTCAAAATGTGAAACTGCACAGACTACCTGTTGTTGCTCATGGTCATCATTATTATATTACTATACTTCTGCACCCCAGGAAAAAAACTAATATTTTAATTTCTTAGAACTGAGAACTTCTTAACTTCTTAGAACCACTTAAATAAATTGCTATGTTTCAGGGGATAGATGGATGGGTGGATGGGTAGACAGATAGCTTTCATAGTTTAGGCTACAATCCTAGGACTTCTATACAAATATTATTCAGTCCTGACTTTGTTTAGCTTTTGAATCCAGACAGGGCATGTTATAAATAGATTTAGGCTATAGAAATTGAATAAATAAATATGCTAATGCAAACTGGATGTAGAAATGCATGTCAGCTTCAAGTCCTCTTAAAAATTAGTCATGGTAAAATGTCTCTGTTATGATAATGTTAAGTGGTGAAGCAACTTTTCTGGATATTATTTGTATTAAGTATCTCAAAGTCTTTTTTGAACCAATGAAATTCAATGCTAAAAAAAAGTAAAGTTCTACATTTAGGCAAAAAAACCCAAATGCACAGGTATAGAAGAGATAGTATCTGGCTTAATAGTAGTAACTGTGAAAGAGATCTTGGAGTCCTAGTGGACAATCACTTAGATATGAGCCAGCAGGGTGCTGCAGCTGCCAAAAAAGCCAACATAGTTCTCAGGCTGTATTAACAGATGAATAGAATCAAGATCACGTGAAGTGTTAATTCCACTTTATAATACTTTGGTAAGACCACACTTGGAATATAGCATCTAGTTTTGGTTGTCACAATATTAAAAAGAGATGTTGAGACTCTGGAAAGAGTGCAAGGAAGAGTAACAAAGATGATTAGGGGACTGGAGGCTGAAACATATGAATAATGATTGGGGGAATTGGGTATTTCTAGTTTAATGAAAAGAAGCACCTGGTGACAAGATAGCAGTGTTTCAATATCTAAGGGAGGGTCAACCTATTCTCCAAACCACCTGCAGGCAAAATAAGAAGCAATGGATGGAAACTAATCAAGAAGAGAAACAATCTAGAACTATGGAGAAATTTCCTAACAGTGAGAACAATTAACCAGTGGAACAGCTTGCCTTCAGAAATTGTAGATGCTTCATCATTGGAGGCTTTTGGGAAGAAACTGGACAACCACTTGTCTGAAATCGTATAGGGTTTCCTGCCTGAGCAAGGGATTTGGATTTGAAGCCCCCCAAGGTTCCTTCAAACTCTGTTATTCAAAGTCGCCTCAAACTTCAAGATGGACACCAAATAAGTTTAATAATAATAAATTAATAATAAAATATTCTTCTTTAATAGAAAAAACAAAACAAAAACAAATAGAAATCATTTGCATCAGTTGTTACTAAATAGATTGCTTTTCATTGTTTCCTTCAAGGCATCAGCTACCTGTTGTTTATCACTGACTACCAGTCCCAGTCCCTTGAAGCAGCTTGTAACATGTTGTAATGTTCTGCAGACTGTAGAACAATGAACACCTGGGACTTTCCATTATCAGAATCCTTATTGTGTAAAGTGTTATAAATATCAACTGCCCTGTCACAATGTTTGAAAATAAATGTATACAATTTTTAGAAGTGTACTTACTGGAAGGATGAGTTACTTCAGTTGACTTCAATGTTCAAAAGAGTCTGTAGCAGAAGCTCAAAAATCAGGAAAAACTCAGTTTTTGGTGGGAATCTCACTTCTCCTTCCACATTGGTTCGCATGCCAAATGTCTAAAAAGTGCCTGTGGGAAAAAAGCACTGTGTTCTTTGAGGCCCTATATTATGCAATATGTAGTATATGAACTTCTGAACTCTGTGTTAGTGGCACTTATGCTTTACTTATGCTTTATACTTTAAGACAGCCTACAGCTTGGTTGTTAAACCCCTTTCCCCCAGCCCTCTTTACTGAAGCATAAAGCAGTTTATTTGAAATACATGCAAGACAAAGCGGATGAAAGATTTTCATGCAAGATTCATCCTTAAATACATTTGGCCAGAATTCCCAATAAGCTAGTCTGTCTGTGCCCCAGTCAGTTCTTTAATTGTCTGTAGAAGATGTGGGGAGGTAGATGCGGCAGAGAGAAGGGAAATAAAACTCACTATGAGATTTCCAGTTCACTGTCCTATTATAAGGAAGAATGGTAATAATTTTAAAATATTTTTTATGTTTAATAAGTAAGAATGGACTCAGTCTCAATTTGGGTTTCTTTCTCTTCTTGTTTTCTTGCTTTCATTTCCTTCTTTATGCATAAGGATGATAGGATTTTGATTCAGTTGCTTTTTGGTGAAAGCTTACCAAATTTGCACTTCCTGAGTCAATATGCAAGCTTTAATGTCTTTGAACTTTGTCGTACAGTAATTTTAAATGGATAGGAAATGCACAGGTTAAGGGAAGAAAAACTATATATAGATATGCATGCATTAATGTTTAAGAGCATAAAAATTATACAATGAAAAGCAGCTTGCAGAAAATGAATGTTATACATAAGAAACACGTGCCTTTTTTTGCTCAAAGCAAAACCAAAACTGATTGTTCTATACAATTTGCTTTGCAACTTAAAAAAAGGTTTTCAGAAACTGTGTATGCATTTTCATTCATTGTTCTCTTAATCTAAGTTTCTTTTATAAATTTTGTTTAAATGAAGAGACTAGAATGAATTTGATTTAAAATTGTAAGAATGAAAGTATATTAATAAGTAATATTAATTGCCGATTGATGTTAATTGTAAAAGATAAAAAATATGAGTGGTTTTAATAAGGCTGTCTGAGTCTAAAGTCCAGCATGTGGAAATTCTGGAAGTAGAAATAAAATGGATGTGGTTATGAACGAAAGAGATGGGAAGAGAAAGAGAAAATGTTTGAGTCTGAGAAGCACAATATAAAATGTAGGAAAATATGATCCAAATAAATGTAACAGATATGCCTATATTTGTTATTACCTTTTATGATCATATTTTTCTAACTAATTTAACCAGGTTATTATTAAGCATGATTCAATTAACATGATTCAATTAAGAGATCAGGAGGAAACCAAGACTGAACATTATACTAGAACTGTATAATTGGTCCAAAGCCGCCAGGGCAATATCTTTAATGTAGGGTACCTAATTTATAGAATTATATATACTGACCTGAACTCTATATATACTTTGTAGCCGAGCACTACTGGGAGGATAAGCAGATAAGAGCAGAAGTCAGAAGAGTGATTCAGACCATCAAGATCTGTCAATGCAGAGCTTCAGGAGAGAGACAGTTCTCATTTATGGCATTTTTAAGCCTTTATTGTATGAATGGAATTTTTAATGGAGGGTTAAAAGTAAAAGAGACATTGTAAAATTTAAAGGGCAATCCCCTCAGAGTACTTAATGCTTAATTTCTTTTTCTTTCTTTGAAAAAAAAAAGATATTTTAATTAATTTTTACATGTGTTCTGACCTTTACGTATGGAAATAGTTTTAATAATACAGGAGAAAAAAACCCAAGCACTTATTTTAAATAACTGCTATCTATTTTACATCTAAGTGGCTAATGCTAGAAATGTCAAAAGAGCATTTAACGTTGCATCCTCCTGAGACTGATCCAGATCCATATGGATTTGTAGTGTATTTGTAGCTTACTCAAACAATCATATAATTGAACCAAGTCTATAATGATGTTATGATAAAATGAATTTATTACATTTTTAATGGCTCGACCATCAATATTCTTCTAATGCTGAAGAAAAATGTGCTTACATGCTCACAGTTTTTTTTTTTTAAAAAAAAATTACAGTAACTTCCTATGGTTTTCAAAGAGAAGAAATGTCTTAGTATCCACAGTATGACATTTGCCTTTATAAACTGGTATGTATTGTATATTGCAAGCAGAATGCAAGCATAGGCTTATTATTAAAAAGCATGGGATGTTTCCTTGAGTGACATCGCAGAAACACTAGGCATAAACCCAGCACAAATAATGACATGGCTTAATGGTGCTACAGTACTTACAAAGGAATTCAATACCTAGATATTTACTGAACTTTCTACATTTAGAGTTGGAAAATGTACAATCCAATCTCCCCTGTGCCTGAAAAGTTATGCTTCAGATGAGGCTTTTTCTCCATAGGAGAAACAAGAGGGCAACTGATGCTTCTAAAATGAATGTATTCACTGAAATTAATGAAAGCTTGTTAACAGCTAATAAGGTTAAAAATCTGTGCAATGACATTCAGTAATTGGCATTTTAAAATTAAAAAAAAAACCACACTGATTTGTTACAGTTGAGATTCAGGCATGCCTCTAAACATAACTAAAACACCCAGAATAAGAATTAATGGGGGGTGGGGGGAGGAATTTAAACATTCACTGCGAAAAGCTTGCATTTTCTAGTTACAGATGATATTTGGAATTACAGAATGTCCTTCAGATGAAAAAGAAAAAGGGAAGCTTTCAAATCTACTGTGAAATAGCTGTGTTTTTGGAATGGGACAGGAACTTTTGGGGGAAAGAAAATTATTTTTTTATTCCACTAAATTTTCCAGTGATAAATTGGAGTTTAGGCAGTGGTGAAATCCAATTTTTTTTACTACCGGTTCTGTGGGCATAGCTTGGTAGGCATGGTGTGGCTTGGTGGGCATGGCTTGGTGGGTGTGGCAGGGGAAGGATATTGCAAAATCCCCATTTCCTCCCCACTCCTGGAGGAAGGATATTGCAAAATCTCCATTCTCACCCCACTCTGGGGCCAGCCAGGGGCAGCATTTGCTGGTTCTCCAAACTATTCAAAATTTCCGCTACCGGTTCTCTGAACTACTCAAAATTTCCGCTACTGGTTCTCCAGAACCTGTCAGAGCCTGCTGGATTTCACCTCTGAGTTTAGGGCCTTTAGGAAGGAAGTTGCCCAAGACCTTCTTGAGTCTCTTCCTAAAATTCAATCTTATTTACAGGCCTGACATAAGTGTGAGCATGGCGTGAATACATCAGTCAAGGATCAAAATAGATCATTACTTCCATCTGTTGAGACTCAGGGGCTTACCAAGCCTTTATGTAATTCTGCTTCCCTCAGATTGTTAATAGTATATTTATTTCCTACAGAGACGCAGAAAGTATGATCTTTAAGAAAGAAGGTATGTATCTTCTCCCTTAGTTGGTATTTTCTCTACTTCTTTAAAATATTTTGGATGGCCCACTATCAAATGAAGTTGCCTGACCATTAATTGTCAGAAAAGTACATTGTCAAAGCATCCTGGACTTTTAACAGTTATTTTTGGCTTTTTTTTTTTTTTTGCAAGGAAGAGCTGGACAGCTGGTGTGTTATAGAAAAACTAGAGAAAGAGTTACTGTATGTTCACAGAAATCTGATAATACATGCAGGGTAGTGAACACTAAGCAATGTAAAAAAGCCAATTTAAAGGAACTCAGTTCTAAGCTGAGCTAGCAAATAAACACAGGGCTGAAGAAAATTAATTCCTTTCCAAATAAATCCTACTTTTTGTTGCTGTTGTTGAGCAATTGTTGCTCAATTGCTCACATGAATTGTTCATGTGAGAGGTGCCATTGCTCCTTTCCCTAACAGACTATGAAAGATTTAGTACAAGTTTCTGTTCTGATCATGTCATACCTGTTTGGTAATGCCTTGTGCAGGAGAAAGAAAGACAGATGCTGCCATCTTGTAGCTACTTATCACTTTACATAATCATCATATCACAGTATTGTAGCTCTTTTATAACTATAATGAAAAGCTATCTTGCTTGTCCGATAGAAAAGGGAGATACTGTATCACATTCACCTAACTGTTAATTCCTTCCTTCCTTCTTGCTTAGATATTTGTGTATTTTCTTTTCATTTTGAAACGAACAATATAAATCATTACTTCAACAATAGACATACAATATCTCTGATAAGCCCAAAGAGGAAAATATATTTTCCTTTAAAAAAAAAAAAAAGCTATAGCATTTTAGATAAAGCTCTTGAATCCTGTTTAGTAGTTCTTCTATAAATTGTGCATTTTGCCATAATAACTGTTTCATATATCATATAATTAATTTTGCTCTATTCTTATTTATGCGGTAAATGAAAATTCAAGAAGCATATGAACAAATGGTACACTTCTATATATTGCAACAGATTTTGCCAGCCAGCAGGCTCATATTTCAACATTAATAACTTGATTTTTAAAATTAACACTTTGGCTATTAGCATGCCAATATTCCATCTTATACTGTATCATGGTTACATTATCTTAGCATTGCATATTGCCTACCTATTTCTTCACCGTGTGTCTGCTAGGGCTCAAGTAACAAAAAAGGGACAAAAACAGGGGTAAAATGCTCCCGGTTCGGACCAGATCGCCTGATCGCGATGGTGGTGGGTGGTTCGGAGAACTTGTAGGAAAAATCCCTGCAACCCCCCCCCCCATGCCCAGCTGAACCGTGTGATCATCAGAGGCTATTTTTTTTACTTTTAAAAGCATTTTTTCTACAACCTCTTTGTCCGAAAAAATGCTTTTAAAAGTTAAAAAAAAGCCTCTGATGATTGCGCGGCTCAGCTGGGATCGTCAGAGGCTTTTAAAAGCATTTTTTCTACAACCTCTTCAGCAGAAGAGGTTGTAGAAAAAAAAATGCCTTTAAAAGCCTCTGGTGATCCAGCTGAGTTGCCTGATCGTCAGAGGCTTCTAAAAGCATTTTTTTTCTGCAACCTCTTAAGGTTGAAAAAATGCTTTTAAAAGTTAAAAAAAAAAGTTGGCCATGCCTACCCAGTCACATTACCCCACAACCACCAAGCCATGCCCACAAAACCTATAGTAACAAATTTTAGATTTCACCCCTAGACAAAAATCCATGTCTATGACCCACAGTTGCCTATCTATCTTGATAGATCTTAAGGATGACTCTCATTGTTGCTAATTTAGTTGCCAAAAAAAGTAAACAGAAATCTCATATTTGTTTTATTTCTGGAGAAACTCTCCCTCCACCATTTAACTGTTGTTGCATCTTCTGATCTTATGATTTGCACCTTCTTCATACCCCAGCAGAAAAACAACTCTTACTGCCTTTGATTTGTAGGGTTTTTTTTTTTTATAAACCTATAATTAAGATGTTGATACAGGCAATCAATTTACCACCATTCAAGCAGTTATCTTATGTTTTCTGGTTATTTAAGTCAACTTTCCCCATCCAGGTTCTCTCTCACTTGGGTGCATTTCATCTCCCACACTTCTCAACAATGTTATGTCAACTAAAAATCCAGAGAACTGGAGTCAAAGTGGGAAAAGTTAGAATTTCTCAAATGTTACTTCATTCATTATTGTAAAAAGTAAGAAGATGATTTTGATGGACAAATGCAAGCTCTGTGAACAAAATGATGGTGGGGGGAGCAATACCCTAGGACCAAAAAAGCAGATAGTATTTCTATGCCACCCAGACATCTCCCTATTCACAAAAGTACAAGAAAGGTTATTCTTTTGGAGATTCTGTTCATCTGTTTCGGTAAGTGAATATCTCTGGGTCACAGGTTGTCTAGTAAAACTTCTAGATATGGCTGAGACCAGGGCCGGATTTTCCTATAGGCTAACTAGGCTTCAGCCTAGGGCCTCAAGATCAAGAGGGGCCTACATTCAAATTGTTAGCAAAATTAAAATTACACTTTCACTATAGGTGAAAGGGCCTCATAAGTGGAATAGCCTAGGGCCTCTTTTCATCTAAATCCGGCCCTGGCTGAGACTAAAATATCTCTTTTTTGCTGATAGTTTGATAGCCTTTCATGTTAAGTAATTAAATGACAGAACAGTTAATCACTGAAATGACTAGCCTCCAGAACTTGTGGGTGCTGCAACACTGGAAGTTTTTAAGAAGGAATTGGACAACCACTTGTCTGAAATGGTATGGGGTTTCCTGCCTGAGCAGGAGTTGGTCTAGAAGACCTCTAAGGTCCCTTCCAACTCTACTTTCTGTTATTCTGAAGAAGTGGAGATAGATGAGGACATCACTTTGATCTACCCTTATTTAATGTGGACGTGTGTTTTTCAGGATCTGCTTGCTTCTAGATTTTAAAATCAGATAACTCTTGGGGAGGGAGAATCTAGAATCAAGGAGAGTCAATATCTGTTGGAAGATACCCCACATGGATCAAAACAGATGCAGTTGGATCTCATGCTGAAGCACAAAATGCAGAAAGCATTGAAACTTGCACTGTAAAATGGAGTCCTTCTTAGCTCTGAATGTTAATGGGATAACAAGATCCATTAGAAGGCTGCATTGATTGCAGCCTTAATATTGTTATTGCTTTATCTTGGTGAGAATGATTACTTGGCTCAATTTGGATGACTCAGTTTCTGCTGGGCAGCTTCCGAAGACACCTATGCCTATAGAACCTTTATGCCTATAGAACTTTTTTCTGTGCTTTATCTTGGAAAAGTATAAAGGTTGTTTAAATCTATAAAATGAATGTTCAGCCAAATTATCATAAAAAGGCACCTCAAATTGTCATGATATATATGTAGATTCTAGATTCTTTTATCGAATAGCCCGAAGGCCTTTTCAAAAAAACAAAGAAAAAGATAAAACAAACAGTTACAGAAATAACAGTCTGAAAATATATGATATATGACATTTAAAATTTAACAATATTGAAATTCAATAACTAGATTTCCAAAACTAGATGTCCCAAATAAGATAGCTCCTCTCTAACTCAGCTCATCTTTCTTACAATCAATGAAATGCTTTTCAATATAACTGGCTCATATTGCTGTCAGATATATATGTAGAATATCTGACAAATGTAATATAATTACATGTGTTTAGCATAATGTATTAAAAATGTACTATTGTTTCTGTAGGGATGGAAATGGAAATTCAAGCATACATCATCCTCTGACCCTTTCTCCTACACAAACACAGACATACACACACGTACAGCTCTTGTTCTAGTGACATAGATACAATTAAAGAGAAACAGGAAAGGCTCCTTAGACCTTGGCAATAAGTAGATACATTTATGTATAGTTATCAAATCAGGTTTCTACATTTTAAATACTTCTGGGTCGTGCCATTCAACTATCAATGTCTAGGCATTCCTTTTCAATATTTTATAGTTTAGTTGTTTTATTATTTCTAATACGGAATTACTGTGCATTGCTCCATTGCTCCTGCATTTTACTTACTTGCCCACGTAACCAGTCAAATGGCTTAGCTGATTTAATCAGGCTGAAGATCACACTGCAAAGCACTGAAAGCATGTTTTCACATTGTATCAGATCAGACCATTTTGTGCTGGTTACATGAGTTAACAACTAAGACTATACAAAGATTGAAGAGAAAGGAGTAGTAAGAGGAGCCAGATACAAAGGCCAGAGACAAAGGACATTTACATTATTTGAGATCTGCTGATTCCTACACTGGCATCCAAAAATTGTAGGAATAATCACATTTTAAAATGTAGCAGTCAGCAGAGAGGTACCACTTGATTTCAAGGTGGGAAATCATATTCCTCTCTCTTCTGGGTTTGTGAACAAGCAGGAACTGTTGCTGGTCTGAAGAGATATGGGCTTTAGAATACTTGATTTATTTTGTCATTAATTTACTGCAGTTACTGGCATTTTAGTCTTATGAGAGACAAAGAAAATCCACATGGACAAGTCTAATATCCTGCAGTCTTATCTTTTAATGTTGTACAATGCCTGGAGTCATTGTATGTGAATTAGGCAGTCATATAAATCTATTTAATAAAGAATAAATAAATCTCCCATGCAAAGATGATCTCAGACTACAGCTTTATAGAGTTATTTTTGGTATCCCAAATGATAGTTATACACCTTAGAGAAATCAGCCACATTACTGAGCACTAACCGTGAGAGAGAACTAGGCAAGCTTCCCTATTGTCAGCTGAGTATCATGTTGGAGAGCTAGATTAATGAGGATAGGTAGGCTATAAATGTGTAAAATAAGGTGATATTATCATTAATACGATACTATAGGATCTTATCCTATGGATGAGATATGCTGTATGAAACTGGCAATGCAATTCTGGGTGAAATTGGGGGTACAACTGAAGAAGGAAAAAGCTAATTCCAATGGTTAGTAATGACTAAATCAAGTACCAACACAAGAAATCAGAATTATTCTAGCCTTGGAATCCAGTGAATAAGAGAGGTGACTTAAAATTGCTGGTTGTGTAATCTTCTTGATCCCTTACCTTTTTTAGCTTTGAAGAATTAATAAGATAACAACCAGGTTCTCCCTTGTTATTGTCAGAGCATTGGTCTTTGGTTTTCTGCTACCACTCTTTTCGATCTACTTGCCTAGTTTTGAGCCTGAGGGTGTCCAAAAGATTGACACATACATCTGATAGTATTTGTAGGAATGAATGGATAGATGGATGGTTTGAACTAGATCTCTGGGTTGTCTAAATTATATTCAGTTTCCTGATGATTCAAAAATGCTGCACACGTAATGAAAATAACTACACTATCTTATTATACATAATAGCTAGCTGATTATAAGATAAATAAGGCTAAACTATTTAGAGAAAAGTGTTACATTAAAAGTACTTAGCATTTTAGAATAATCTCTCATATTGTAGCTATGTGGGTAATTCAGTTTAATTGCTTATGATATAATGATTTTAAATATTAAATAGTAGTTGTTACAGTATCAATTAAAATTATGAAAATTGTTTTAATGAACAAAATCTCCCATAAAAGCAATATTTAATTGGAAATGTCTCCAAATTGTGGCTGTACATGCCATTCATATACATATTGTATACTAGCTGAATACCCATGCTCCACTACGAAACTATGTGATTGGGTTTGATAAATCAACACTTAGAGTTTGAAAATTAATGAATGGTTATGATCAGCCTCTACTCTCCCCTTCTCTCCCTCAGGCTGGCCCCATAGATCCTTTCCTATCTCCTTCTCTCCCTCAGGCTGGCCCCATAGATCCTCTCCTATCCCCTTCTCTCCCTCAGGCTTTCTAGCCCCTTCTCTCCATGAGGCTTACCTCACAGAAGCCTGTCCTATGCTATCCCATTCTCTCCAGAGTTATTGGGAGGCTTGGGAGGGGGAGTAGAACGCCTAACTAATTAGCATCAGAGTGTGTTATAATAATATAGGAAATACTAATGCTCTGATGATCGTTTCGAAAAATCCTTTCTTAGTGAGCACCTAGAAGCCAAGAGGAACATACGGGGTAAATTTCAAGTTTGTAGGCTTTACAGTTCTGGAGATTTTGTGATTTTGCATATATATATATATATATATATATATATATATATATATATATATATATATATATATATATATATATATATATATAAAGATGTATACACAACTAAGAAGAGAAGTTCTAAATGTAGTGTTATTAAAATTGGGTGTATGAAAAAGCAAAACTGAGCTATTCCTGCCTATTGCAATAGCCATGTAACTATATTCTAAATATAATTTGCAATTTGGACATATATTTCTCAACATGATAAATAAATAAATAAAATATATTCCTCTCCTATAATATCAGGCTGTTTTTAAAAAGATTGTTATTTTAAACATTAGGAATTATGCAGAAGAGGCAATATTGGAGATATCTTTTCATTTCACATGGGAACAGGGAGAGGATATTGACATTCTTACATCCATGTAGTTGTACATAGCTATGCAAATCACTGTTTGTTTGTTTATTTATTTATTTTTAGCCATCCATCTCACATTCATGACTCTTGGCAGCTTCTAATTAAAGCAAAAACAATGCCAAAACATAAAACAGTCATACAAAGAACACAAAATGTTGAACAATTAAAAACCATGTAATTCCATCACCAGGAGACCACAATAATCCAAGAACCCTACAGTCATTCTATAGGTTCTACATCACTCTGATCACCAGGCCAGATGGCAAAGCCACATCTTCAGAAACAGAAGGTCATCAAGGTTGGGGAAAGATATTTATTTTTAAAAAAACTATATAACTTTAGGATGTTGTTGCCTCAGTCTTTCCTTATTGGTAGTTATCAGCAATAATCTAATACTCTGTTTCCCCAAAAATAAACCCTAGTATGTTTTTACATGTGTGCCTAATATAAGCCCTACTCCCAAAATAAGCCTTACTTAAGAGCCTGCACAGCTGGTCCCCTGCCCATTCCGTCTGGTTGCTTGTGGTGCTGTGGTCATGAGGCAAGGCAGGTGGTGGTGAAGCTACCCCACATGCCCTGCACTGGTTACCTCAGGGCCCCCGCAACCAAGCCATCCATGCCCCGATACCTGCCTCACAGCAGTAGTACCACCAGCCATGTGGAGCAGGAGCCCACATGGTCGCTGGCCCACTTTTCTGCTTTCTTGCAGCCACAATGGAGCAGGAGGCTGAGTGGTGCATTGGTGCCATAGTCGCGAGGTGAGGCAGGGGTTGGGGTGTGGATGGACTCACTGCAGGGGCTCTGAGGTAAGCTAGTGAGGGGTGCATGAGGCAGCTCCATTCCCCTTGCCTCACAGTGATGGCACTGGCACACCATGCAGCCTCCTGCCCCACCGCGAGCAAACAGAAGTTGGCCTCCCGTACATGGGGGAAAAAAAACATCCCTCCCAAAATAAGACCCAATCTTATTTTTGGAAAGCATGGGTACAAATCTTTGTCTAAGATCAAGATCCCAATCTGTTCTGTCCCCAACCCCACGCACACACACCAACAGATGTTCAGGAGTTAAAGACCAAACCAGCTGGCAAAATCCTTTTCCTTATAATAACGGAACTTGGCAACAACCTAGTGGCTGCCTGCCAAGAGTTTATTATTTACAAAGAGGAGAGATAACTTCTCCCCACTTCTGATACATCAAAGGAAAGCAGCTCAATAATTACAATCAAGTCCAGAGATAATCCAGTCTTAAAGCAAAAGTCCGGCAATGCAGAATGGTGTGGAAGCTTTCAGCTTTGTTCGTCACAAGGTTTGACTGGCCACCACGCTCCCTTTTATATCCTGTGGGGTGTGGTTCAGTGACTCAGCCTAATCTTGGGCACTCCCTTTCTTCTGTTGCGCGCGCTTATCTCTGCGACGCTGGTGTGGGACCAGCCAAGACTCATTACCCTCATCACTGTCCATCTGTGGCTGCGTGGATGTGCTTGGCCCTGGCCCTATCTCTTGCCCTTCGGCGGACACCGAAGGCATTGCCAGAGAGGAGGATCCTGGAGAGGGAGGCCTTGCCAACTCCTCCCCTTCACTCTCGGAGTCCTCTCCTGACGATGACACAGGCTCCGGTAACGGAGCCACCACACAATCCATCTCCTGGGTCCTATTCAGTTCTTTTTCATGAAAGCTGCTTCTTCCCCATTATCTACATATCAAGATATATTAAATATTTCAGCTGTGTGTATATTTGCAACTTAATTCCCTATTTCCATTCCATGTGGATAGCATTCCCATTAAAACTCTGGTGTCATTGAGATTGAAGATATCAACAAGGTTGCTCCAAGGATCTATGGAACAGAGATCAGACAGGCTTGACAGTGAAGATAACACAGCCCAGTCATCTTATTCACTTTCAGGAAATAAGGATGACAAAACTGTCTCTGAAGAAATGTAATACTTCACTCACTTATCTATTTCTCTGGATCACAAGCTGATCTAATGGCTACAGGATAGAGCTGTTCTGGCTGAATATGTCAGGGTCTTTATCCTTATTGAGTATGAAGGTTTGATATGGATTTGTTATTGTTGTTGTTACATTTATTAAGAAAGATTCTGCCTTCACCAATTCTTAGATTTGGCTGTCAGATACAGTATAAAGTATAGAGGACATTGTTTTTTGTTCTGAAATAAAAGTATGAAACATGTCTAAAGAATTGAAGGTAGGCACAATGTGACATTATACTGACTCTTATTCACATGATAAAGTTATACTATGGGATAATCTCAGTTGAAAATTGCAAGTAAAACGTTTTTTTCTTTTCTTTTTGGAATCCATAGGTTAATACGGACAATAATACTGCAAAGTCAGCTTATTATCAGTCTTACATATATTCAAAAAGTCATGTGTGTATGTATTTCTGTTGTTAAGTGAGACAATTGGTAAATGAATTTGCCCCATTTTATAACCTTTCTTGCCACAATTGTTAAATTAATCTCTGCAGGTGTTAAGTTACTAACACAATTGTTAAGTGAATCTGGCTTTCCCATTGTCTTTGCTTGTCAGTTCACAAAAGGTCCCAGGACACTGCAGCCATCATAAATATGAGTCAGTTGCCAAGCAACTTAATTTTATTCACGTGACCATAGGGATGTTGCAATGGTTGTAAGTGTGAAAAATGGTCATAGGTCACTTTTTGAGTGCCGTTGTAACTTTGAATGATCACTAAGTGACTGATTGTAAGTTGAGGACTACCCATAGCTTAATAATTTATCAGTTGATCAGTATTGTTAGCTAGATGATAGATGATAGATGATAGATGATAGATGATAGAAGGTAGGTAGATAGGTAGATAGGTAGATAGATAGATGATAGAGATAATTTTAACTACAGTCATAAAAACTTAAAAATGAGAAAGGAAAAAGAGCAAAATGAAAAGAAAAAAAGAAAAGAGTGAAATGAAGGGGAAAAAACAAAGAAATAGGCAAAAAAGTGGTTCCAATATTCATCATCATAACAAAAATAAATAAGTTTGGCAATTCTTCACCCTCTAGAACCATGATGGCAAATTTATGGCATGCGTGTCTGAAGTGGCACACAGAGCCATCTCTCCGGGAACGTGGCCATCACCCATTGCTCTTCCGGGTTCCGGTGCACTGGCCAGCTGGTCTTCACATGCGTGGGAGTGCCAGAAATTGAAAGAGCAGCTGCCCGGTGTACATATACATGCTAGAAACATGATCTTCTGGTTTCCAGCATGCACATGCATACCGGCTATCTGATCTTTTGGTTTCTGGCACATGAAGACCAGCTGGCCGGTATGCATGCACACGCTGTAAACTGGAAGATGATCTTCCCAGTGTGTGCATATGCACCGGGTGGCTGCTCTTCCAATTTCCAGCATGCGCACCCTAAACTAGAAGATCATCTTCCTGGTGTGCACTGCTCTTCCAATTTCCGGCATGCACATGCGTGCATGCCAGTGGTGGGTTGACCCTGGTTCGCACCGGTTCTATGGAACCAGTAGTAAAACCAGGAGGGAGGCTCCATCCAACGTCATCAGACCCCAACGTCATCAGAATGCATGCACAGAAGAGTGCATGCGAGCAGCCCTATTGCAAACCGGTAGTAAAGGTAAGTAGAACCCACCCCTGGTGCATGCCTCTGCATGCTCCTGTTTTGGCACTTGGTGCCAAAAAGGTTCGCCAACACTGCTCTAGAAGGTTACAAACCAATATCTTTTCTTCCCATAATCCATCTCTTATCTATAAACAAATCCATAAAACATTTCAGTCCTGGTATTAGCAAAAAGTTCATAAAGGATGGCCAGAATTCCATAAAGGCATATCTTGTTTTAACCTTGATCAAATAAAAAAACTTTATACTTCTTGCTTTTATTTTTAACAGTCTTGATTGTTAATCCCTTCAAATAATATCCTAGAACTTGATTTCTTTTCATTTTTATCTTTGTCCTTTCTCACAAAGCCTTTCAAAATTTAAATAAGTTTCTTTTGTAAATCCAATAAAAAAAGTTATTCAGGTACTCTTTTGATTTGTTATTTATATATCCAATGTCAAATCAGTCTTAGCCTTTTCTGAAAAAGTTTCTTTCTCTCCTAAACCATATTTTAAGTCTATGTATAGTGGAAGACACCCTTAACGTTAACTTCTGGGTCCATTGTTCACAAATATCCTTCAATGTGTTCAATCTCAAAAGTATTTTGTTCCATTCTCTAAGGTAAATTTAAGTGTTCTCCTTTAATTGTAATCTTTTTTTCCTTGTAATATTCAATCTTCAAAGTCGCATTCTATCATAGGAAGGAGACTTATAATTAATTTCAAATTTTATTTCAAATCCATCTGGACTCTTTGTAACTTTCCAAAATCAACATTCTAATCACCCTTTTGCTGTTTATGTCCCCCTCCCATTATCTGTTAGTTCTTAAACTAATTTTGCTAAGGATTGAATAAAACTCACCTGGTAATATGAAACTTGCAAGGTTCCTAATAGCTGAAAAGTCAACCATTGATGGAGCCATCAGTACAGATACCAGCATGGTTTTTCCAAAACAAACATTCAAGATATGAAAGCAAAACATCAAACGTATCTTGGCCTTTAGATGTTTCTTGTGTACCAGAAAAAGTATTATTGAATTTCACTATCATTTACAAATCTTATCACTGCTATAGCATGATATTTATTGGTAAAATCTGTTGAGTCATCAACCTGGCTAAAAAAAGCTTATCACAGAAAACCTCTTCATGTGATATGCCATCAATATGCCAAATTTTCTTTTCAATCTCTTGTACTACGTGTAGTCCTAGAATTTTTCCACTATGTTTTTACATGCTGGCATGATTATTTTCTCACTCAAATTGTGACTTTTCAGTTGTTGCATAACAACTTCTGCTATGAAATAACAGAATTATTGAAATTTCCTGGCTTTGTTTGTTTTTTTACTGACTGTCATTTTATTAACAAAAGCTTTTCTTAGTTTGTTCTATGATTCCAACAACTGTTTAAGATCATCAGAATTTTTATTTGTCATGTGGTTGTGATTTGTAGTTATGTATCTTTAAAATTTTGTTGGAAACTTTGCTTCATTGGTAAGTTTTTTTCCACAGATGAGGCACAACAGAATAGGACAATTTGGATCATCGGTCCGTGTAAAACTCATTGATAAATAGGCTTCATTGTAAGGACTGACATATTTTGAGTCTGTTGATGTACCAGTGTGGGGAAAATGCCTGAAAAGATTTAAATTCTTTGTTGTCATTATTAAACTTAAACTTAATGATATTGACCATTCTAGATTCTTCAACTTCTCTCTTATATGTCCTCTTCAAAAATCATAACAATGGACTCATTCAGGTTTACATCTTGATGTGTTGGAGATTTTTTTTGGGTGGATCTCAATGGATCACAGGAAAAACTAGATCTTCAGCAAATGTGTGGAAGTAGATGAAATATGCTGAGGTATGCATTCTAAAGAAAATTCAGCATGAAGTTAGAATGAAAACTTATAGCTTACTTTTTATGTTCTGTGAACTTTAAAAACTCTCACAGAATCCTAATCACTACAGTTGAAAGGCCATTTTCTCTTTACAATCTGCTACGCAATCTGTTGCTGCATTTATTCAGCCTTTGAGGTCAGGAACAAATTGCTCTGACAAAAATAGATAGGGCTTTAGAAACTATTTTGGGTTAAATGATTGGAACATTTATTCTGTCTCTTTAAGTTTTTCAAACTGTGAGGTATATAAGAAATAGAAAACTCAAACATTGTAGATTTCTAAGGGTTTTTTTTTTTCTTTTAATGTTCTCATTGTCAGTGCAAGATTACCATCTGGCATTTTCAGTCATGTACAGATGGACAATGGTAAAAGCATTATATAAAAAATAGGCACATAATAAAAGTTTTTAATGATTAGAGATTGACGCCACTGAAAAGGAACTTTTTCTTGGTTTTTCTATGAGATGCTAGCAATCTAAATCTTACAAGTACATGGATCATACACTGCTCTCCTTATGATACAAAACTAGCTTTATTTCTAAAAAAAATTAAGACATGGAAGAGATGATACAACAACGTATTGAGTTGAAACCAGAAATCTTTCTGTTTGGACTTTTACCGGAAATCTATAATAAAGAGAATGTATATTTAGTTATTCATGTATTAACTGCAGCTAGAATTGTATTAGCACAACATTGGCAGAAAAAGTCCTATTGAAGAGAAGGTGATAATGAAAATATTAGAATGTGCAGAAATAAATAGATTAACGTTAGCTTAATGTTAATTAAGATTAACATTAATTTTAAGATTAACGTTAAAGGGAAAGAGCAAAGTGAATATTATATAATATGGAAAGTATTTTATCAATGGTTGGAGAATAAAAATGGAGTTTGGAAATGAAGGAGACCAAAAATAAGTAGAAAATGTATTAAGAAAAAGTTATAAATAAGATGAAAATTGTTAGCATATATGTATGAAGAGAATAATGATGTTTGATGTTAACAGAGTATTATTATTGAAAGATGCTAAGAAAATGGGGAATTTTTACAATATTTAAATGTGTAGTATACTTAACATATTATAAAATTAATGTTAATGTAAACATGAAAGATGTGATAAATGATGAATGATGTAGCACAGACGACATACTGCATAAGGAAAGATGGAATGTTTTATATTTTTGTTTTTTTAAAAAAATAATATATATATATATATATAAAAAATCCCTAGCTTTATTTCTCAGATTATCTGAAGAGTGGGATACATATTAACCCAATACAACTATACCTCTCCTTTAGACCTCCAAGACGAATGCAGGGAAGCCTAGAGAGAAAGGTGCATGGGTAGCATTTTCTGACTTTGATAGTCAAACCATTTCTATGGTAAATGCCTGAAGACAACTTCCACTGGAAAAGTAAAAGTATGTGTGTACAGTGCTGATCTATATGGAAAGGCTTAAGAAGGATGACTATATAAATAACATAAATTGTCTTAACTTTAACTTTCAAGTGATTCATGGAGAGCAGTCATTTCTTTGATGCTTTCATTCTACATAGAAATCACAGCTGATTATTATTATTATTATTATTATTATTATTATTATTATTATTATTATTATTATTATTAGTTCAATTTATATGCCCCCCTTCTCCGGAGACTCAGGGCGGCTTACAATGCATTAAGCAATAGCCTTCATACTTTTGTATACACCTGTTTAGTAGGGCTTTCGCCACCACCCCCACCCCCGAGCGGTGTTCTATTTTATACAAAGTCAGCTTATTGCCCCCACACCGGGTCCTCATTTTACCTACCTCAAAAGGATGGAAGGCTGAGTCAACTTTGAGCCTGGTGAGAATTGAACTTGCAGTAATTACAGGCAGCTGGCAGCTAAGTGCTACTTTTAACAGTAGTTTAGTCTGCTGTGCCACCAAGGCTCTTATTATTACTTTAATTCAAACATTTTAAGACCTGAACTGAAAAGCTTCTTGCATCTTGCATAGCTGCAGGTGAGCAACCTGAAAACCACTGCCTGTGTAGCTCTCTTTAGGATTACAAGTGTGTTTTTATGTACACCCAAACCTCTATTCTGAGAGAGAGAAAAGCACACACACATGCATATGGAAAGATGTGTGCACACACACACACACACACATAAACATAAATGTAACTCTGTGTGTGTGTGTGTGTGTGTGTGTGTGTGTGTGTGTGTGTGTGTGTGTGTGTGTGTGTAAAGTACCTTTGAGTTGCTCTTGATCTCTGGTGACATTTCTGACAAGTCCATGCAGTTTTCTTGAAACCATTTTCAGAAATGGACAGCCCTTTCTAGGACTGAGAGAGTGACTGGCTCAAAGTCACCCAGCTGGCTTCACACCTAAGGCAGGAATCAGTGATGAAATCCAATTTTCTTTTACTACCAGTTCTGTGGGTGTGGCTTGGTGGGCGTGATAGGGGAAGGATACTGCAAAATCCCAATTCCCTCCCCTCTCCTGGGGGAAGTATATTGCAAAATCTCTGGGGCCAGCCAGAGGTGGTATTTGTGGTATCTCCGAACTATTCAAAATTTCTGCTGCCGGTTCTCCAGAACCTGTCAGAACCTGCTGGATTTTACCCCTGGCAGGAATAAAGCTCAGTTTCTTTGCTTCTAGCTTGAATTTTAAATCATTTTAATAAACCAATAAATATTATAAGTCTCCTACCACTGCAGGCACACAGTTATTTATGTGTATTAAAATTTGTTTAAAGCACAATGCAAAATGTAAATTAGCTTTGCTAATTTAACATCGAAGTGTGGCTGGCTGATCCTTTTCCGGGTCAGGTTTCAAGGAAATGGAGTTTAAAGTGAATGGCTGCAGTCTGAGAGCTCTTTGATTTCTCCACATCTCTGAGTAGCAGCTGTCTTCACAGCAGAAAGCACTGACCTTATTCCCCAAATAATACCTCAGTTCCCACAATAAACATAAAATGCTTGTTTGCTGGGTGTACGTGTTTTAGTTTTTTGAAATGGCAGAAGAAATGTGCTTAAACACTGAAAGAGAAAGCATTTAAAAGATCCTCACAGTGCAGTCATATTTTACAACCTGATAGCTTGATCCAAATTTTCAGTGCAAGGGAATTTGACCAGAAGAAGAAGTTACCATTGCATTATATCTGCTATTACTTGAGAAAGACTTACATTTCAGAATATACCGGTACATCTGATTCCGATCCATCTTTTGTTGATCAGTAGAACAGACTAAGCAGAGACTCTGCTTACTCACTGTATATTTTTGGTTACCATAGCGTTTATAGAATGCAGGTGAGATTCATACTAGCTGGTGAGAATGAATTCTCTTCCCTGTGATCCATGGAACGCTGCATAATGCAGTTAATGGAGCAATGGTTAAAATACAGCCCAGATACAAACTAGTATCCCACTAACCTTGCCTTTTCAAAATGTGTACTTTATGCGCAAGAGAGCACTTCATCTTGATGTTTTTCAGAGGTTTGGGGCCCTGAATCGAATTAAGAGAACAATTTGGCCTCATCATAAACCAACCTCCCATTTTATAAGCCATCTCCGGTCACTTTGATTTTATATCTGTTAAATTTCAAGGAATAAGTTCACGGCATCGATTAAGTGCTTCAGCTAAGGAAACAATTCTCCATTAAGGCTGTCTCTCCTGTAATAATACCTGTAATGTGAATGAACAGCTTTCATCTGCAGACACAGGCTGAACAGAAAGAGCAGAGAGAGGTAGGGGGGTTAGCATGAATAAATAGTTAGAGAAAGAGTACCTGACAGATGAAAAATGAAGAAAATGAGAGGAGATATTTATATTCCTGAAAAGGAACATAGAAGAAATTTGAAAGGGAATAGTTCTATAAAGCAAGCATGGAAGACTTATGCTGGAGAAAGGATTTAAAATATACCACCCTATCAGAAAAAGGAGATAAAAAAAATAATAGGGGAAAATATAAGGGGGAAATGGTCTGCAAAATCCAGGTAAAAATAAATAATAAAATAAGATAAAATAAGATAAGATAAAATAAGATAAGATAAGATAAAATAAAATAAAATAAAATAAAATAAAATAAAATAAAATAATAAAATAAAATAAAATAAAATAAAATAAAATAAAATAAAATAATAAAATAAAATAAAATAAAATAAAATAATAAAATAAAATAAAATAAAATAAAATAAAATAATAAAATAAAATAAAATAAAATAATAAAATAAAATAAAATAAAATAAAATAATAAAATAAAATAATAAATTCACTCAGTAAGACTAAAATAGGATTTACTCCAAGCTAAATACAAAATCGTAGCTGAAGTTCCCTGCTATTCAACAGAATACATTTGCCCAGGGATGGGTTCTAACATTTTTTACTACCAGTTCTGAGGGCGTGGCTTATTTTGTGGGCATGGTTTGATGGTCATATGACAAACACTTCTTTAGGATTTAGCAGAGGTACTGGTCTACTAGGCTTTTAGCTTCCAGAGCTATACCAGTCTACCCATTTTTTTTTGGAGCGTTCTGGTCTACAAATTTGTTTTTGGAGTGCACCGGTCTACCCATTTGTTTTTGGAGCGCACTGGTCTACCACCACACTGCCTTTTACCACTGATCAGCTGTAGGGCGGCCCTTTGAAATGCCACGGCAAGAGTTTAAACAGTTTTTTGCTGCTCTGCCACCACTGAGAGCATCGGAAACCGCTTTCAGACAGCTTGGCCTCAATTGTCAGTCTTGGCAAAGAAGAAGAAAAAAAAAACACCTTAGCTTTAAATTGAGAAGCCAAGAAGCCTCCCAAATGATTGGCTAGAACCGATCTGCTCCTTGTAAACCACTCGGTGGTGGTAGATTGGCAATTGAGGCCAAGCTGCCTGAAAGCTCTCAGTGGTGGCAGAGCAGCAATCTATGTGAGGCTTATTTGAATCCTCTATTTCTCAATAGCAATCATCACAGAGCATCTTTTGAGGCTTAATGCTGAATCCATGTTCCTGATTCCTTGATTAGCTAAGTAGAAATCAAGACTCCTTTACTCTCCAAACTGCAGACCTATTGTATAGGGACAAATAAACAAACTGTATTAGAGCCAATTTGAAGAAAGGGAATTTCAGAATTTCTATGAGCAGAATACTAATACAGATAACTGTACAAAATGAATGAAGAAGAGATTAATTTTATAAAAAACATGCATGGAGATAGAAGAAAAATAATAGATGCTATGAAAAATGGTATAGAAAGGATAATGTGGAAAGCAAATATTAGCTTATATGATACAGAAAATATTTAATAAAAATGCAACATGGTTGGAATTATTTAGATCTAGAGAAGAATAGAAAGATTGGTCTTTTTGCCTTTGGAGGCAGTAAATAAGTTTCTGTTCCAATTTATCTACTGCTAGTAGTTATTTGAATGTTCAGCTATCTGTATCCAGAACTCATTGCCAATGGACATCTATTCATCAGCACCTCATGACCTCCAAGTCTAGTTTGGCAAGAAAAGCCATCTCCTTTAATAGCAATAGCACTTATATGCCACTTCACAGTGCTTTACAGCCCTCTCTAAGTGGAGAGGGTCAGCCTATTGCCCCCAACAATTTGGGTCCTCATTTTACTGAGTTTGGAAGGATGGAAGGCTGAGTCAACCTTGAGCCCCATCAGGATCGAACTTTTGGCAGTCACCAGAATTAGCCTGCAATACTGCATTCTAACCACTGAACCACCATGATTCCTTTAAGAGAGACTACAGGGAAAGTGCTCACAATGCAAACTTCCCAGAGTGGCTGGGGCCAGATATTTTTTAACAAATGTGAATGTATGTGCATGTGCACTTAAGTTTAAAGATACATGTTTGTTTGGACGTATTAGAGGAAAGGGATGAAATCAGTTCCTTAAAACTTGTCAATTTTGTTGCTTCCCTTAAATCTCTCTAAAGGGTTTTGTTTGTTTTAATAAACTGCTGTTGTTAACATTTATATGCTGCCAACCTCCCAATGACTTTTACATTTCATGGGACAAATTGGCTACTTTAAACCTCCCATTTTAAAATTAAATTATTGATGGGGAAAAGCTAAGTCTTATTTCAGACAAATACAGTATCACATGTTTTGATGTGACTTGGATATTACACCAAGCTTAATAATTTATCAGTTGATCAGTATTGATAGCTAGGTGATAGATGATAGATGATAGATGATAGATGGATGGATGGATGAGATAGATAGATAGATAGATAGATAGATAGATAGATGAGAGAGAGGGGTATAACTCTTTCTGTAATTATTCTGATTTTTTAAAAGAATGATTTGAAGGATGTTTTAAATTACTGTCAATGTAAGTTGCTTTCAGAATTATGGCAGATGACTATAAATCATTGTAATGAATACACATGCTAAATAAATGAATTCATATCACTATGTAGCTGAATTGTAGTCCATGTCCATGGATCAAAGTTATATTCGGTAAAGGATTGGGTGATTTAACATTTTGGTGTATTGACATATGTTTTATTGTGCTTTTTAAAAAAGCCTGATTTGTTTCAATATATTCATACTTACATGTTTCACATATGATATGGCTCTAATAAAGTTAATGAGCAGATCTTATCTTATTCTGTGTTTTATATTCACACAGATATCTCCTCTCCTAGTGACAAGTAAAGAGTTTTTTCCACATCCCATGCTCTAAAATGGGGGTGTCAAACTCACAGCGTCACGTTGTCGTCACCTGACACAACTTTTTTCCTGTTTGCTAAAATGGGGGTGGGCGTGGCCAGCATGTGACGCATCTAGTCCTTGGGCTGCGAGTTTGACACTCCTGCTCTAAAAGAATTTACCTCAAATTAGTTTGTTCTTCCTATCTCCATTTATATTTCATAATAGAGATTGACCATGCAGTACTCATTTCTTATCGGATTCTACATTTTAAATCACAGTTCTCATAAAAGACTTGATTGATTGTGTATATGAATCCCTTATGCACCGTAGCATTAAAACGTCAAAGCTTCTTTAATTAAGAAGATTCCCGGTTTGCTGTTTTAAATTAGCTCAGTTGTCTACATTCAGACTTAAATTATAAATCCTAAGACTTGCTTGGACTTGCTAAACTGGCATCTGAGAATTTTTCTTGATCATGAAGCAGTTAGGTTACCCAGCAACATTATTAATAAGCCAGTGCAGACTATGATATATACACTCTCTGCTAATGAAACACTAAATACAAATGGGGACAAATAATACTCCTTTTAAGATATTTCTCGGATCTCTTAGTTTAGGAAGTCAGTTATTGGATTCTAATAGATCGTATTTATTTACCCTGCCATATTTAAAATTGTGCAGACATTCTCTCAACTGCTGGTTATTTTATAGTTTGATTTTACTGCCTTCGTCCTTTTTAGATGCCTCTGTGTGCCTGCTTTAGAATCAAGAAGCAATAACTAACCATGAGAAATATAACAGAAACTAACAAACATTGTTATCTATTTATTTTAATTTGGTTTCAAAATGACCTTTCTCATTTATGTTGAACATTTGACATTACGTAATAAGCATTAAGAATGAAACAAATGTCTGATTTATTTTGTATGCAAAACCAGAGAAATGTGCATGTGGTGCTAAATATCTATAAATGTTTTCTGATGGATAAGTTAATATATGAATTGACTTAGGAAAATGTTTTTCATACTGGTGGGAGTTAAAAGTCTACCTTGCACTATTATTTAAATGATGGTCTGTTTATCAATGCAAGGCAGCAACTACAGTAATGTGTGATGAATATTTACGTACAGTGTTTCTCTACAAATTGAAATGGAAGAGAGGCGGTCTCAGCCAGGATACAATATGACTGCAAAAAAGGCATGGAAGGATAATTTCCATATTATGTGGATTATTTATTTTACCTTATTCTGTTCTGGTCTACTTTCTGTCACATAAAAGATCCAAACCGGTTCCTTCTCTTTTCATACTACAGGTCACAACATCATGAATTTAAATTACAGGAAGGCAGATTCCAATGAATTGTTAGAAGAACCTTAAGGACAAAACCAGGCAATGGAATTAATTACCCAGAAATTCTATGAGCGTCCCATCATTAAATGTGTTCAACTGGAGGTTAGATAAGACATTTATGTGGGATATCTTGACCTGGCCACTTGTATTAACTGAGTGTTGGACTTCATGGACTAAACGGTCCTTCCATATCAATGATTTGATGGATTAATCAACATTCTGTAATAATAAAAATAGTAACTTGTTTTCAAAATATCTAGGTTTTTATTATATAAACATAAGTTTATGGGTGGAGCAATGACTCTGCGGTTAATAATCTGAGCTTGTCAACTGGAAAGCCAACAGCCTGGGTTTGAAACAGCGGTAAAATCCACTTACTTTCACTACCGGTTTGGGAATGGGGGTGTGTGGGAGTGTGCGTGCGCGTAGCACACACTTCTGTACATGTGCCTCTTCTGTACATGTGCAGAAGGTAAAAAAATGGGACGTGATAACATCCCAATGGGTGGACGGAGACTCCCGCCACCGACACTACTGGTTCGGCAAGCTGGATAGAACTGGGCGGATTTCACTGCTGGTTTGAGACCTGAGTGCTACATGATAGGGTGAGTTCCCATTACTTGCCCCAGTCTTTTTAATATATTATTTTAATTCAGTTTAACCCTTTTATCTTAATTGTTTGAAATGTGGCATGAAAAGGAATGGTATCAGTGGTGGGTTGCTACTGGCTATTGCCCTGTCAGAGCCTCAGTGCCTTCAGCAGTCTTTAGACAATCAGGGGCCACAATCAACTCAATTTCTCTAAAAATAAAATCAAGAAATCCAGCTAGGAGATGCAGATGGAATCAGGAGCCAAAGGCAAATTAGGCTGGGGTAATAAAGCAGGACCACTGCTGAGTAACAGTGCAAAGTGCAACTAGAAGAGTAATGTGCAATATGAAGAGCCAAGCAGTCTAATTAACATGTCACAGTTTGGATCTTACAGAATATAGAATAATAGAGTTGGAAGGGACCTTGGAGGTCTTCTAGTTCAGGGGTCTGCAAACTTAAACACTCAAAGACACATTTGGACCCATTTCCCACAGAAAACACCGGGAGCCACAAAACCTGGGTGGGTGTGGTCAACTCAATGTCACTCACTCCCACCCAGTCATATGACCCCCCCCCCCAGCCACACCTACCCGGTCACTACTCGGTCACTCAGGGAGATGCACAACTTTCTCTCTGCCCCGAGACACTGGTCCAGCCCGGCTACAGCTGACACCAGTGTTCTTGCCACCTCCATGGCCTGCTTGCTGCTCTTGCAGCGCCTTGCACAGCACACTTAAATGTAGCATGCTTCACAATGGAGGAGATGACATTGCCTGCTCCTCCTGGAGCCGATTACAATGTGGAACATTGGCTGCAGCTGGGCCGGGCCAGTGTTTCAGGGTGTAGAGAAAGCCATGCATCTCCCCGAGCAACCAAGTGTGCGCAGCACCAACAAGGGCCAGAAGAAGAGGCAAGTACAGGGCTGCTTTGCTCCCGCTCTGGAATATGGAACAAGTCTCCATCTGCCACTGTCGCCCTTACCTTCTCAGGTGGGGAGTAGCTGGGAAGAGAGGGCGAGGGGCGGGGCCAGCCAGTGGTGGGATCTGGTTTGGCAGGGAGCCACAGCAAGGGGCCCAAAGAGCCACATACGGCTCTAGAGCTGCAGGTTGCCGACACCCGTTCTAGTCCAACCCTCTGCATGAGCAGGAGGCACAATATACGATTCTGTCCAATCTCTCCTTAAAAACCTCCAGTGATGGAACATTTACAACTTCTGAAGGCAAGCCGTTCCACTGGTTTATTTTCTCACTGTTGGGAAATTTCTTCTTAGTTCTAGCTTGCTTCTCTCCTTGATTAATTTCCATCTATTGTTTCTTGTCTTGCTTTCTGGTGCTTTGGAAAATAGATGGCCCCCTCTTCTTTGTGGCAGCCCCTCAAATATCATGTCACCCCCTAGCTGTATCTGTATCATCCATATCTGTATCTCTCTCTGTGTATCTATAGTATCCATAGCATAATATCTTAGTCTTCATTTTGAGAAGAACACAGATATTTTTCTAGTTAGTTTTCTCTTGGTATTGGATTTTCTCCTATTTTCCAACTTGTTCCAACTGGTATTTTCAAAACATTTATTTACACATGCTTCTGTTTTAAAAGCCAAGGTTGCCAGGTGTCCACTATTTGAGCGGACAGTCCACTTTTTTCACATTATGTTCACTATTTTTTTTCACAAAATAGTGGAAATTTTTTTTATTCAAAAGCTTTATGATGAAATGGTACGTAATCTAAAGCTGTACAGTCTAAGAGAATAAGGATAGGAGAATCGCGTTTTGTCTTTTTTTTCATAAGTTAGAATGAGACAAAGATCGAATATCCATTGAACTCGATTCTCCAAAAAAATTAATGATGAGATTAAAATAAAAATATATTATAAAATTATGTACAGTTCACATTTTTAAAATGTATTGTAGCTTGTGTCGACTGACCTAAAATGGCGTGTTAAAATGTTTGTAAGAAAATATATAATTTAATTGTAATTTTTTTAAAAAATTTTACTACTTAACACCGCCCCCCCCCCCCCGCTTGTTCGCTTTTTTTTGGAAGCAGACCTGGCAACCTAGATTGTGATGTGTTCTTCGGTGCAGTTTTCTAATTTCACAAGGACATAGCTTCCTTCTATAGCTCTTAGGCATGCTTTTGACTGTCTAAATACTTTTCTCATCATCAACTGTTCCTTTAACTGCTTGACAATGTTTCCAAAGCCATCTTTTCTTCCTCTGAAAACGAGACAGCAGATTGCTCTATATTAGTTACATTTCCAAGAGATCTAATTTACGTAATTCTAGGGTTTTTTTTGTCAGAGTGCACACAGTGTGACTATTTTGAGAAAACTCAGGAGCAAAATACAGTAAACAGAGGCTTGTCTTTCAAATAGTAGTTTATCTACAAGGAATATATACATACACGTACTAGGCAAAGTCAGGCAATCAATCATCAATCATCAACTATAGCATGGAAGCACACCTGGAGAGAGAGATATACCCTCACAGGGCCTCTTAAATACAGTCTCTTAAAGTGGTAGCAGTCAAATAACCCTGCTGACTCATTGCTACCATTGCATCATCATTACAGTATTACAGCATTACAGCATTACAACATTACAGTAGGTGGTCAGCTATTAAATCATCATTACCCTGACATTTCTTTTTTTTAAAAAAAGGTTGAGTATACCATGTTCTTGTAACTCCTCGGATGTCATGTTTTTCTGCTAACAGACTTTAAGAGCTAAAAATACCAAACCCAGGCTAATATTAAAGGCAATATTGCACAAATAGTGACCCCAGGAGTTCCTAACATATATATGCAGATCAATATGGGAAAGGTAGCAAATCCATGACCATACATGGGCAGGAACAGCTTTACAGTGCTTCAGATGTAAAGAGAAAAATGTGCTTCAGAGGTATGTATTGAGCCTTTGCCAGAAGCAATGTTTTTGTTTCAGGCTTCACATGACAGGTATTTCTACACAGGTATTTTAAGTACCAGAAGGCAAGACAAGAAACAATGGATGGAAACTAATCAAGGAGAGAAGCAAGCTAGAACTAAGGAGAAATTTCCCAACAGTGAGAAAATAAATCAGTGGAATAGTTTGCCTTCAAAAGTTGTAGATGCTCCATCACAGGAGACTTTTAAGAAGAAATTGGACAGAATAGTATATTCTGTCTCCTGCTTGTGCAAGGGGTTGGACTAGAACAAGTGTCGGCAACCCACGGCTCTGGAGCTGCATACGGCTCTTTGGGATAGCTCTTATTCATGCCTAATGCTCAGGGAGATCAAAGGCTTACATCCAAAGATAAGTTAGTTTAAAAAGGCTTGTGTGAGGTGAAAAAAATGTTCCTTTTTTCTCTCATTGGCCACTACTACAACATTCTCTCTACAGGATGAATAGAGCCTCCTGATCATAACAGGATCAGGTGCAGCAGGAGGGAATGAGAAACATTTATATACTGGAACTACCTTAAATTAATATAACTCTCAATTTTAGTCCAATTTCCCCTTTCTGAGCATTATCTGGGGTCTCCATTGTGTATTACAAGGAGGGCCACAAAGAAGCTTTCAAGATGCAACAATGGGTGCTTTGTGTGTGTGCGTGCACGCATGTGCAGGCACATGTAAAGGAGATGACAACTATTTCTTCTCTTAATATCCTTGTGCTTATCTGTTTTAGGAGCCAAGGCTATTTTTTTTATTTTTTTTTATTTTTTTTCATTCTTATTTATATTCCTCCTTTATTATTTTTACAAATAATTCAACACACCAAACATATCCAACATACCTTTTTCCTCTTATTTTCCTCACAACAACAACCCTGTGAGATGAATTATGGCTGAGAGATAGTGACTGTCTCAAGGTCATCTAGCTGACTTTCATGGCTAAGGTGGGACTTGAACTCACAAACTCCCACTTTATAGCCTGGTGCCTTACGACCATGAGACCCAACAAATAAGTTCTCCAATGGCTCTGACATTAACTGCTTTGATTTCAAGATGATTTAGCGCCACCTCCATTTGTTTGCATTGGAGCAGGATTGTTTTAGGCACCTTATGACAGTCAACTTAAGCAGTATTTTGAAAACTCAAGTTTTGAAGGCGCTCATTCATTTTGGGACTCTGTGCTGATCAAAACCGCCAGCTGAACCCACACAATTGCTATTATTCCTCTAAAGACCAGTGACTTCATAGTAAATAACAAAAAATAATTATTATAGTTAAATGTTTGCATTTTCCCAGTTCTCTTTCTTTTGTGCTGTTGGCATTCTCTGTGTTAGCACACATTGTCAATACAAAACAGCCTCCCCTTGAGGCAGGAAACTTTAACCAGTCCTGGCATCAAATAAATCATGCTGAATTGTGCTAGTTGCTATGCAATGCTACACAGGCCAACCTGGTTCCAGAGTGAATATTCATTCTCGTTAAGCTTTTATGGCATGCTTGCAGCTCTAAGCAGCTTGGAAATGTATTGTCTGGAATAAAACAAGCCATTATTTCTTCAGATTTTGTGACATAATATCCTAGGAAACTAGCAATTATGGAATCAGAGAGGCATCAAATTGTGTAGAAAAGCGTTAGCACGTGTTATTTCTTAAATAGCAGTTACATGTACTCATAATCAAAGGGTATTATTAAGTGGTAAATGTATCACAAGTAACACTTAACAATGCTGTTTAGGTGAACAGTACAGGCAAAAGTTGCCACTGTGCTTGCTTGTGAACACAGAATTTGGGTAGGATAATACATTTTGAATCTGTTAGGAATCACAGGGGATAAAAGACAATTTATACAAGCCAGAAAGAAGAATGTAATATTAGCTTGAATCCCCGGTTTCTCTTCTGTATTTTGAATGTGTACTTGAAACTTTGGCCACTCTATGATATTAACATATTTATCCAATAATTCAAAGTATATACCAAATCTATACCTTAATTCAGAGTATAACTACAAACATCTTTCTTGCTGTTCTCTAATTCTCTCTCCATCTCTACTTCTACTACTATAATGATAATCTCTCTATGACTATATATGCAATGAAACTATATGAACATTATGGGTTATTTTTCACCCCATTCAGAATCTCAGAGGACCCAATTTCCATTTGCACAATTTACAGGGGTTAGCCTACAACAATCTGAAATGCGTTATCTGAAACCGAGAGGGACATTCTAGGAGATATGGAAAAGCATACTTTGGAAATGGGACAGAAAAAATGAGTTCAGAAATTGCCTGGATAGTGTATGAGGGTTTAATTAAGAATGACATTCTCTTTTTGCCCTCCAAAAAGATAATAGAATTTATCTCCTCCTCCTCCTGATTTTGTCCAATGCAGAACAGGATTAAGACCTCTTAATCCTGAATATCTGCTGTTGTTTTATCCAATATTGCAGAGGTAATCTGTTTCTATGAACAGTGCTGAGCCTAGATTATAAATAAACAGACTTCAACAGACTTCTATTTTTAGGCCCTTGATTTTTGGGGAGGTATTGTAGTGGAGAGTTGATAGCTGATAGAAGTAGACAGAATATTCATTCCCCTCTGTGAGATGCCAGAGGTATGTCAGACTTGTGTGATTTGGGCCATTCCATAGAAGTCAGGGAAAATGAGCCCATTGCTTTTCATCTGCCACTGTTCCTCTTTTGTGATTTTATTTTTTTGTTCATCATCATGGGTTCTCTTGATCAGGTTATCTAGTCTCTATATTGATGTTTAATGGGAAGTAAATATTTGTCCACAAAAATAACAATATACAATACAATGCAGCAAAAATAATATAAATAGAAAAGGAAAGGAGGGAGGGAGGGAGGGAGGAAGGAAGGAAGGAAGGAAGGAAGGAAGGAAGGAAGGAAGGAAGGAAGGAAGGAAGGAAGGGGAGATCTTGTTACAAACAGAAACACAGACACCCCCATGTGACTAAATTGCTTGGAAGTCTTCTTCTTGTCCTTTTGACACCAAAAATAAAAGCAAATTCTAAATCAAAACTTCTCAAACAATGTATCAACAATTCATGGTTGTAAATCTAATTTAGATTTTTTTTCTTCCAGTGTTATAATGCTTACTAATCCTAATCCTATCCCTTTAGCTAACTTCCAATGACTGAAAAGCCAGCTTTTCAGCTGTGATGTCTTAATAGATTTGATGTCTTGATAGAAATTGCAGCGAAGAGCACCAAAGATGATTAGGGGGCTGGAGGCTAATACATATGATGAACAGTAGAAGAAAGTAGATATGTCTAGTGTAACAAAGAGAAGGATTAGGGATGACATGATAGTAATCTATTTGAGGTGCTGTCACAGAGAGGAGGGGGGAGGTCAATTTATTTTCCAAAACACCTGAGGGCAGGACAAGAAGTGATGGATGGAAGCTTATCAAAGAGAGATCCAATCTTGAATTAAGGAAAAAAATGCTGGCAGTGAGAACAATTAATCAATGAAGCAGCTTCCTTCCAGAAGTTGTGGATACTCCATCATTTTAAGAAGAGATTGGACAGCCATTTGTCCAGAGTGGTATAGGATCTTTTGCTTGAGCAGGGAATTGGACTAGAAGACTCCAAGGTCCCTTCCAATTCTGTTATTCTGCAATTACCAATACTATAAATATAGCCAAGAGGAAAATTTGCATTATGTGGATTTTTTTTCTTTCTTTTGCAAAGAGCTTGATACCTAGAAAGCTGAAATTATCATTTTTGCAGAGGCTTTAACTTATCAAGAAAATTCTACCTATTTCTCTTGACGGATTTGCATTTTCACTGAAAGAACTGCTGTGCTATATGGGAGTTCTCCTGGACTTGCACTTGTTACTAAAGCAAGAGATGCATGTTGTAGCCAGGGCAATTTTAATTAGTCCAGGTTTTCCTGGATCAGAAGGAGCTGGTGAACGAGTCACCTATCATCTAGTTATTCTACTGTAACTCACTTTACATGGGGCTGCCCTTGAAGACAACCCAGAAGCTACAGCTGGTGAAGAATCTAGCTGGCCATTTCCTTACTGGTAGAAATTTGTTGAGCAGAATAATACTAATACTGCACTAATTGTTGGTGTATGTGTGGGAGGGGGGCTTGGGGGCACAGTTCAAGGTATTGCTTATCACTCATACAGCTTTTTATGGCTCAAACTGTCATTTATAAAAGTGCATATGCATTTTCACACAACTATTCCTGAAACGTTATCAGAAAAGAAACTTTCATGACGAAAGCTATAAATGGCTGGAACTCTTCTAATGTTGGTAAGCATTTTCTTTTGCTTTCATGTGAATTTTTACCAAATTTTCCACAACTAAAATGCCTCTTTTACAGTAAGTGAAGTGTGACTCAGATGTAAAGGACATGTTTCAATATAGTATTATTTCCATGCATTATTTTATATTTCAGTGAACAAAGAATTCAGACACTAAGCTATATAGCCAGAAATTTAAGCGTGCAAACCTGAAGTGTGATAGAACATCTCTTAAATGTTTTACTTTGTTTTACAGAATAATACAATGTATTACTTTGAATTGAGCAATTGGGAACTGATTTTTTTTCACTCTACCCTCCCTGAATCCCCTGTAGACTGACATCTTCGGGAGATGTTCTTTTAACCACTGTGGGAAAAGAATATAACAGAAATGTCTGCATTTTCTGCCTGAAGAAGCATAAGCAATGGTTGCATGATTGTTAAGACAATATTTACAAGCTTCCTTTAAAATTTGCTTCCTCGTAGTTTGTTTTGTTAATGCTCTCTGGATTAATGTCTGCAGGCAATTTTGCTTTTAGCAATCTGGAGCTCCTCAGCAATGCAAAGATAATACATGGAGAAATATCAAAAGGTTGGGTATATCAGCATTTAAAGAGATTCCAAATAGCCACAGAGGTAAAGTGTTTAAAGACAAGCTGCAAGCCACAAAGATAAGGAATTCCTTCTGTTACAATCAAAAAGGCTTTGTACTAGATTAAAATGAAAGCCCGAGTATTTGCAGAGTGTTGTATGAATTCTTGCATTATGTTTTTTTTTTATTTTCTCTGGCATTGGTATGAATAATTTTGAACTTCAAACGTGAAAACTGTAGTTGTCACAGATGTTGTCAAATTGTGCTTGCCACCAAATTTTAAGATTGTCCTTTCTTAAAGGCCCCTGATGCTTCTTATTGTCACTACTTTGTTTCCAATGGAAAGAGAATTTAGATGAGCAAATTAGGATTGTAAGAATAAATCAAAATAAAAGCTATCTGGGGTAAAGGTAAAGGAGTCCCTGCAGGTGCTCTGCTAGTTATAGCTGACTTGATGGGGCGATGCTCATTTCCATTTCTAGGCTATTGAGCCAGTTCTGTCCAAAGATGTCCAAAGATGTTTCTGCAATCATGTGGCCACCATGACAGCACACTGCAATTCAGAGCAGTGAAACACGGAGAACTGTTATCTTTCCACTGAAATGGTACCTATTTATCTACTTGCATTTACTGTATATGCTTTAGAACTGCTAGGTGGGCAGGAGCTGAGACAAGTGACAGGACTTCACTCTTTTGCACAGGGTAGGGCTCAAACTGCTGGAGTATAGACCTTTTCCGGTGTCTTTTAAGCCACTGAGCCACCGTGCCTCATATCTGTGGTGCAGGATTTTAAAAAAAGTACCTGTTGGACCTAATTAATATCCAAAAATACAGAAACGTATCATGTTCAGGAAGAACTAAAAGAGAAAGTGTTCTTTTATTTCTCCTTTAATCACCAAAATCCATTGGATAACATTGTTATAAGCAATGTCCCCACAGGGCTTCAAACTTTCTGCTTACATGTCAGCTTCATATTTGCATGCATATTCAGCAGCTCCATGTCCACCAATGACAAGATGCCAAATTAGCAGAACAATTACCATGTATCTTCATAGCAGCTTCTCTAGTGCCTACTGAGGTGGAAATTCACAAAATTCTTAGTCTATATACTCTGTAAAACAAACATGATGTATATTAACTAATTAAGTAATTCCAGCCTGCCATTTCATTTCTATCAAGAATTTTTAAAAAATATTTGTGTTTGGTTGTCCTTGTGGTTGCCAGATGTAAAAGTGATTGTCAACAGGTTTCTTGAGGTGAAAATTGATGATGTTGCCTCTTCTAGGAATGAGAGGACAATCATGCCATTGTGGACAAATTTAAATATCTATCAAATTTAACTGCTTGTATTCATGGCCAAGAATAAATAATGACTCTTTAGCTAGGCTATGTGTCTATCAGTTCGCTATCAGGATTTTTCTTCTTTATTGAAACTGGAGAAAAATGTAACAATTATGAAGCATTTTAAGAAAATTATGATTTTGGAACAGGGCAACTCTATAGATCAGTGATGGTTAACCTTTTCCGGACCGAGTGCCCAAAGCATGTGTGTATGTGTGTGAATGTGTGCGTGTGCATGAGAACCCACCAAATGCAATTTGGGGCCCCCATGCATGCACGGCACATATGCCCCCTGCCCCCCGTGCATGTGTGGCAGAGATCCAATGACCAGCTGGCCAGCGGGAGGTGCATACGCATGCATGGCGGAGCTGAACTGGGGTGACGGTTCGCGGGCCCACACAGGGCACTGCCTGCCATCTATGGCATGCATGCCATAGGTTTACCATCACGGCCATAGATGATACTCTATTTAATGGAAAGATAGCACACCTAAAAAATGACGCAGCCATTTCAGAATCAGGAAAAAAAAATGTTTTTCCAGACTGTCTTTAAATTTCTTATCAGTTTCCTATTGTGAAATTTACTGTTGTGTAGCAGAGAATTGTTTTTTTTTTTTGTTTTTTTTAAATATTTCTGCTATCTTCCTGTCATGCCCTTGGGCTGAAATATCTTGCTCAAAAAGTTTATATTGGGAATTATAGTGCCCTGTGGTAGCACTGCCATTTCTGACTATTGTATAGACCTTTAAAAGGGAGAAGGGGATAGTTGAGATAGAAGGGAAAAAATAGAAACCCTCCCCTTATCAGTATTTAAGAGGCTTAGAAAAGAATAGTCAAAGTGGAGAACTGAAATCTGCAGGTTAAAAAAAAGAAAAAAGAAATTTCACCCGGCAAACAGAAAGATTGGAAAACTAATTTTCCTCATGAAATAAGAGTTGCATTCTGACCAGCACTGTCTGAAGTATTTAGTAAATAAGTTTCTTAGCTAAAAACTTGTTACGGATTAACTCACCATAATTAATAACGGCCATATAATTTCTGTTAGCTTTGTTACTCTTTAATAGCATTAAGTACTTCACTTTTTTATCTGTGTAATTTCTACAATGTATGTGAGAAAGAGAATGAAATAGATTTTATTATGAGGCACTGAAATTTTAAGAATAGCCACTGCGATGTTCTTGACATGTTTTGAAACATGTCTCATCTTTAAAATCTAGTATTATCCACTAAATATCATTAATCTAGTATGAGATAAATATCATAAAGTGTTTTGTTAGTGCTCGGTTCCTCTTCTCCCTTCTCCCTTCCATTCTTTCCTTTCCCACCAAGAGTGCTCTGAAGTAAAAAACTAATTTTAGTTTTCCTGCCATCTTTATTTAACTCCTTTTATTGAATGAAATACAGCATTTTGCTGAAAGCTTCACTAGTTTACATGACTCCTATGTAGAGGTGGGTTTCAGCAGGTTCTGACCAGTTCTGGAGAACTGGTAGTAGATATTTTGAGTATTGTAGTCAAAGTATATATTCTCCCAAATGTGGTATCCACAAATGTCAAAGTATATTTTCTCAAAACGTATCCACAAATATTGTAATATTTGTAGTACAAAATCTCATAAAACTTTCTTTAGTATTGCTGGCAATGTTTTCCCCATTATGTACATTTCCATCCTTGCTTTAGTCCTCTCTTTATCATTATACATGTTATGCTGAAATAATAAAGCTTACTGTAATACAGCATGAATTCTTCTATAAACTGTCCTGTCTGCTTGAATTATTTAATTTCATTTCCCGTTAACAAGGTGACAGCATCACTGATGTCTATTACTGAAGCATTACACATACTGATTACCTCAACATGTCAAAAGTACTTGGGACTATATTGCTCTTTATAAAATATAAATGGGTGAGATTTGATTTTTCAATAGCAGTAGCTAAACTCTTGCAGAAAAACAAAATTACCAAGATAATACAGTATACAAATTGGAAACAATGGAAAAATCAACAACCTGAATTTGAGCTTCACAACTCTTAACCTGATGTGCCATTTAACTCAGCAGTATCTTCCATAACAATCATAGGAGGCAACCTGCAGTTCATTGCCCAATACCTTTTTTCTCAATGTTCAGTCTCCTATTTCATTATGGTAAGAAACTCACAAAAATAGTAATGTAATAGGTTTAGCATGTTTTTGTTTTTCTAAAATAAATGAGGAAACCCTTCTTCCATTCCCAAAGTGCAGGGAGGGGTAAAAGATGGCAGCTGAGACCTTCCAAATAAAGTCCTACCCCTTTTTGCATGCATATACTGTGTTTCCCTGAAAATAAGACCATCTTATAATTTTTTGAACCCTGAAATAAGCTCTTGGCCTTATTGCCATGTGCTCAAAAGCTCGATTGGGCTTATTATCAGGGGATGTCTTATTTTTGGGGAAACAGGGTAAAAAGTCGGCAGGGTTTTTATAACCACCATCTTGCCTTTTTTTTTTTAGTCCTCCTGGAGATGGAGTCCTTGAAAAAAAAAGTCTATCCATGTGCATGATGAGGCTCCACCCCTTTCTCATCACTCAGCCACTCACAATACTTGTCCCCCACTAAATACCAAAAGAACCTTCCAGCTACTAAATATATTCTTCTGCTGCTCTAAATGAAAACTTCAGAACTTGCTTAAAACCTTATTCCCTTTGTGGCTCTTCTGCTTTGGGGGGAATTGCTTTCTAGATAGCCAAAAAAACCAGAGGGACATCATTGTAAACAGATGTTTCTGCAGAAATGCAGAATACTTCACACAAGACTTTTTACATGCTGCATACTGGATCACCAAGACATGCAGGTTTCATATCTCTAATTTTGATTCTATCTGTATATTAAATAAATAAATTAAATAAATAAATTACCTGTAAATTAAATAAATTAAAATGCAAATAAAATAAAAATAGATGCATTAATTTTTATTCTACATTAAATTACATATTCTATGTAATTTTAATTTATTAAAATTAAAATTATAGATAGAATCAAAATTAGATATACCGTGTTTTCCTGAAAATAAGACCCTATCTTATATTTTTTGAACCTCAAAATAAGCACTTGGCCTAATTTTCAGGGAGGTCTTATTATTTTGGGGCACGTGGAGGAAACCAGAGGAAATGGCAGGGACCGGCTGTGCATCCATTTAAATATTTTCAGGGAGGGCTTATTTTCAGGAGGGGCTTATTTTAGTGCATGCACTCAAAAGCCCAATTGGGCTTATTATCAGGGGATGTCTTATTTTAGGGGAAACAGGGTATTAATTTGAAATGGAATGGAATGGAATGGAATGGAATGGAATGGAATGGAAGGGAAGGGAAGGGAAGGGAAGGGAAGGGAAGGGAAGGGAAGGGAAGGGAAGGGAAGGGAAGAAAGAGAAGAGGAGAGGAGAGGAGAGGAGAGGAGAGGAGAGGAGAGGAGAGGAGAGGAGAGGAGAGGAGAGGAGAGGAGAGAAGAAAATTTTCTTTATTGGCCAAGTGTGATTGGACACAAAGGTAATTTGTCTCCAGTGCATAAGTTCCCAATATACATAAAACAAAGTAATAAATCATAAGATACCAATAGGAGAAGGTAATAGGAAAGATGAGAAGGATAATTGTAATACAGCCCTATTACATGGGTAAATATGCTTAGGCATAAGACGTTTTTTAATATCTGTATTAAAATTACAGCAATGTCCAAAGTTCAACAGAGGTGATCACACTTTGATCATCTGCAAATCTACTGAGAAGCAAGACTATGGAGTTCATTGGAATATGCAACTACTGTCTTGGAAAGCTACACATTCAAAGCACACTTTATTGAGAGTAGGCTCTGCATAAATCAGCAGCGTTTACTTCCAAATAAAAATTAAAAGTGCAGTATTCATCATATATCAGTTAACTTCATCAGATTTTTACCTTCTTTTATAAAAAAAATAAATTAGCCTTTTGTGTGGTGAAAGAGCTAATTCAGTTTTTAAAATTATGAAATTGCCAGTTGAGGTAAAATATTTTCAGTGCAACATTTTCTACTCATTTTTGTATTGCTGATTTTTCAGTATGCTAATCCAGAAGTCACTCATGTCCCATCTCGAGTTCAAGTGTGCACCATTCATTTATTATGTTTGCTTACTTTTACAAACATAATTAGCATATGGTGTTTCAAATAAAGCAATTTGGGTTCTTTTGAGACATCTTTTGTTTTTTATCTGTGAAGTAAAGAAAATTTTTTTAAAAAGCCAATTTTTATGTAAATGAAGCAGCTTTGAAATTAGCATTGTCACTTCAAACTATCATTACATTAAACTGAATTTTAAACAATTGTTGGATATACACTTTTCCAAATCCCTTCAAAGTATTGTGTTCTGTCAAATGCTTGGGGAACAATAAATTGTTTTCAGAAAATTATTCCTTCATGAATTCCAAGTAGGTTGCTATTTTCAAAATAGAACAGATAATTGGATCTTAAAATTCCATGAAACAAGTCATGTGCTGATTATTATTTTTTTAAAAAACAACAACAACCATATAGAACAGAACAGAACAGAACAGAACAGAACAGAAAGAATAGAATTCTTTATTGGCCAAGTGTGATTGGACACACAAGGAATTTGTCTTTGGTGCATATGTTCTCAATGTACATAAAAGGAAAAAAAGAAAAAAAAAGAGGAAAAATACATTCATCAAGAATCATAAGATAGAACACTTATTGATAGTCATAGGTTACTAATAAGCAATCAAATCATACTAGGAAACAACAGAACAACATAAATCGTAAAAATACAATAGTCATAAATGGGAGGAGATAGGTAATAGGAAGGATGAGAAGAATAATAGTAATACAGTCTTAGTAAATAGTTTGACAGTGTTGTGGGAATTACTGTATTTTTTGGAGTATAAGACACTGGAGAATAAGACACACATTAGTTTTTTGGGAGGATAACAAGAAAAAAAATCTCCCTCTGCTTACTAACATCTGTAGTCGTTCAGTTCCTTGATGGAGGGTTTCTTCAGCACTGGGATGATAGTAGAGCATTTGAAGCAAGAAGGAACATAGCTAAGGTGACCAGATTTTAACATTGGTAAAGAGGGACATTGTGGGCGTGGCTTATTTTGTGGGCGTGGCTAGCTGGTCATGTGACTGGGTGGACGTGGCTAGCTGGTCATGTGACCGGGTGGCCATGGCTATGTGTATAGGGTAAGGTGAACAGATTTTAACATTGGTAAGAGGGACACCATTGTGGGCGTGGCTTATTGTGTGGGCGTGGCTTGGAGGCCATGTGACTGGGTGGGCGTGGCTAGCTGGTCATGTGACCGGGTGGCCATGGCTATGTGTATAGGGACTACTCAGAGGGCTGGAAAGTCATTTCTGACAGGTCCTCACACTTTTGACTGGTCCTCACACTTATGACCATCCTCACATTTATGCCCGTGCAGCATTCTTAACAACCATGTCACTCATTTCACAACTGCTTCTCTTCACCATGGTGACAAGATAGGGCAAAAACGTAAAATGTGAGGACAGTCGTAAGTTCGAGGACTGGTCAAAAGTGTGAGGACCAGTCAAAAATAACTTTTTCAGCCCTCTGAGTAGTCCATATGCACAAAAGGACTAACCAGAGGGCTGAAAAAAGTCATTTCTGACAGGTCCTCACACTTTTGACTGGTCCTCACACTTATGACCATCCTCACATTTATGCCTGTGCAGCATTCTTAACAACCATGTCACTCATTTCACAACTGCTTCTCTTCACCATGGTGATAAGATAGGGAAAAAAACGTAAAATGTGAAGACAGTCGTAAGTTCGAGGACTGGTCAAAAGTGCGAGGACCAGTCAAAAATAACTTTTTCAGCCCTCTGAGTAGTCCATATGCACAAAAGGACTAACCAGGGGGCTGAAAAAAGTCATTTCTGACAGGTCCTCACACTTTTGACTGGTCCTCACACTTATGACCATCCTCACATTTATGCCCGTGCAGCATTCTTAACAACCATGTCACTCATTTCACAACTGCTTCTCTTCACCATGATGACAAGATAGGGCAAAAATGTAAAATGTGAGGACAGTCGTAAGTTCGAGGACTGGTCAAAAGTGCGAGGACCAGTCAAAAATAACTTTTTCAGCCCTCTGAGTAGTCCATATGCACAAAAGGACTAACCAGAGGGCTGAAAAAAGTCATTTCTGACAGGTCCTCACACTTTTGACTGGTCCTCACACTTATGACCATCCTCACATTTATGCCCGTGCAGCATTCTTAACAACCACATCACTCATTTCACAACTGCTTCTCTTCACCATGATGACAAGATAGGGCAAAAATGTAAAATGTGAGGACAGTCGTAAGTTCGAGGACTGGTCAAAAGTGCGAGGACCAGTCAAAAATAACTTTTTCAGCCCTCTGAGTAGTCCATATGCATAAAAGGATACAGTAATTGAGAGGGATGAAGGAAGGGAAGGGAAATTAGAGTAGGAGTGACGGTTAAGAGAGGGAGGAAGAGAGGAGGAGAAGGAGAAAGGAAGAGGAAGTAGGGAGGAGAAGAAGAGGGGGGGAAGAGAAAGTAAGAAGGAAAGAAAAGAGAGGTGGTAGGTTTGAGGAGAAAGATTGCTGTACAATAAAAAAGATGAAAGGGAAGAAAGCCAACCCCAAACAAATATAAAGATATTAAGATAAAGAATGAATTGTTAAACTTTAAAGAATAAAAGAGAACAAATATGAATAAATAGCAATAATTAGAAACACACATACATACAATGTATTTTCTTTGAACAGAATATTTGGCTGGTTCACAAATTTAAACAGTGTTTAGTCATTTCAATTAAATTTACAATTTCTATATTTCCTTTTTGCCATATTTATTCCTCATCTATTTTTTTAAAAAAAACAATATTACCCTTCATCTTCATCTCTAATCTTAATCAAATTCAATTTTTCCCTTCTATTCTATTTTATACCCCTTCCCATTGTCATCTATTTTTATATCCATCCTCACATTGGTTAATTATGTAATTATGTAATACAGTTGTTTAATACAAATTCAACATTTTAATATAAATCAATTAGTTATATAACTATCTTTTTTGTATATTAATCAATATGAACATGAATATTCCAATTATTTCCATGCAATCCAATTTCTTACAAATCAATTAATTATACTTACCAATAATAATAAACCAAATAATTTCCCCCATATATTCCTCCAAACCACAACTTAACCATTTCTGCTTTCAACACAGTATACAATTAATAATATCTCAATTATTACAATTCCCTAGTTAAAAAGAGCTTTTTTTTCTTTTGTGTTTTAAAATCTTGAACTCTCCTCTTTTGCCCTAAATAATTTTCCATTGTTTGCACTTACCTTTTTTGGTGAGGAAAAGGAAAATAAATCTGCTGCCTAATTTTCCAACGTTGCAAGCAAACCGCAAAGCCAACAGCCTGTTTTACTTTCAGTTTCGTTTTGAGCTTGGTTTGCACAAAGAGGAAAAAAAAACTGAGCAATTTAGCAAGAGCAGAGCCCTGTGCAAATCAGCTGAGAGGGGGAAGCCGAGCTAATTAACGTAGGGCGGCCCTTTGAAGCCCCGCGGCAAGAGTTTAAACAGGTTTTTTCCCTCTAGCCATCAGCGGGGATTCAGGAGGCAGCCGGGAACCAGGAGGCAGAATGAAAAATCGGGAGTTTTTTAAAACGCCGCGGGACACGGGACAAATTGCTCAAAAGCGGGACTGTCCCGCCAAAAGCGGGACGTCTGGTCACCTTAAACATAGCACATGTCTAGTGATTTATTAAAGATGCGGGTGAAGATAGGGGCCAGTTGGTCAGCACAGGCTTTTAAACAAGATGGAGTTACCTTGTCTGGGCCTGGTGCTTTCCCTGGCTTTTGTCTGTGAAATAGACCTTGCACCTTATTTTCTGTAATCATCAGAGGTGGTGGGCCCAATGGGATGTGGTCAGTTGTAGGAGACTTGGCTGTTGTTACTATGTCTGAAATGGGGATTGTGGAGATAGGTGGCAGTAGTTTTTTCTCAAACCTACAGTAAAATACATTCAGGTCATCTGCCAGTTGTTGATTTCCTTCAGCATGAGAAAGAAGTTTGCTGTAACCGGTGATATTTTTAAGTTTTAAAAAATATTTTTAAAAGATAATATTTTAATATTATCTTAAATAAGAAGTAGAATTAAAACTGGGAGCTATGGCACCAAGAAACTTCATAACTGAGGTTAAACTGTGGTAGCAACAAACATGAGCATACTCATATTCAAGAATTCCTATTTGAATTAGTAAAAATGTGTATTTTTAACTCTGGATTTTGATATAGGGCTCACCCATACAGCCTCCTGGTGATGGTGGAAAAAACACCCAGCTTACATGTCTGATTGAGAGAAATGCATGTGTCATCCATCTTATCACCAGCTCACTGCAGAAGTAAGCTAAAGACCAATTCCCCTTGTTTGTATAATTGTTCCTTATATTCTTTAAAATATGTACAACAATAAAATAGGGGAAAGTTTAAATAGAACGTACATTTCATTTTTTAAAGAAAACATGATTGGTGTAACTACTGCAGCAATTAGAATAAAATTGGATTTCATCAGTCAGATGTGTTAGCTATAACAACTACACTTAATTGCAGCATTAATTGGACTGCCTGTTTTTCTAGAAAGAGATATATAAAGGATTATGATTTGGCTGTTTTATTTTTTCCTTTTCAATCTTTTTTTTTACACCGCTTCCTATTAGCATCTATCCAAAAGTAAATCTTATTGGGTTTAGTGGGACTTATACTAATGTTCATAGGGCTGCAGCTTCAGTGTGTCTTACTTAATACCTCTGTTCCGAAGCATTTTATTCACAAAGAACATTGCAATCTATCTCGGATGGGGTGGGGGAGTACACATTGTCAACCCTCTTACTGTCACTTTAGAAAAGCTTCATGTACTGCTTGATTGAACACGAAAAGCTCAGAGGGAGAACACAAAAGGCCCAGGAAAAAAAACCCAGCAAAGAAGAGAACAGTTTGAAATACATGAGTTAATAATGCCATTACTAATGCTTGAGATTTTTTTAAAAAAATATTTTTTAGCTTTTCAAAGAAAAGCACAGCTTTATGACTTTCCATGATTTATTTTTTTTTAAAAAAAGAATATGACTTAAAGGGAGGGAGACATCCAAGTTCAAAAAATAATAAACACAAAAGGAATAGAGTCTCAATGACCTGATATTCCAACAAATGATCATAACCAGATCCAATAAGTTACTACTCTGTCTCAAACTTGTCTGAGATAAATGTTTTGCTCACCGTGTTTGTTATGCCTGTTCAGGAATTAAAAACTTCCCTGTCAGCTGTTTTGCATCCCCTGCCATTCATTTAGCAAATAACAAGCAAGGGAATGCTGTAAGCGAAGGGTACAAATGTTAAATATTTTGAATAGGGATCAGCTTAAATCAGCTTATCCTCCACATTCTGGTCTAATTACACTCATCGGATGTGGTGAAAGTATGCCACAGAGGACAATATTGCTGCAGGGATATTTTACAATTGGTAATTTTAAATGTTCCTTTTTGGTTTTCTTCTAATCTTTTTAAAATAACATTCCTTGCACCAAAATACACACACACACACACACACACACACACATATTAGGGTAGAAGGCTCTAATTTTGCCTGTTTCTTGCTATGCTAAATTTTCAACAGGCATGAAAAGAGTTATTTATTAATGTAAGAAACCATTCCATTGTCATTTTATACCTGAAGCTTGAAGTGATATAACCCATAAAGCAGTGGTGAAATCTGAACCGGTTTGCTACTGGTTTGTTGGCTGTGCATGCGCGCCGCGCGCCAAATGCGCACTACGTTTCAGCACTCGATGCCAAAAATGTTCGCCAACACTGGTATAGGGTTTCCTGCCTGAGCAGGTGGTTGGACTAGAAGACTTCCAAGGTCCCTTCCTACTCTGTTGTCCTGTCCTGTCCTGTCCTGTCCTATTCATATGATAGCTTATGCAGCATGGAATGGAAATTTGTATGCCGCTGTTGAAATGCATTGCTATTTCTTTAGCCAGCTAGCATTTTCTTCCACAGATGGGCAAAGATATGCATGAAAGGAAGATTAACCATGGATTTGATCTTTAAATTTTCAGTAGATAAACTGTGAATACTACACAAAGCACACATTGTACTCTCAATGAAGAAGCAACGTTGGTAAAATTCTCTCAAGGCCCATGATTAATTGGATAGTGATGCATGTTCTGATTTATCTGCTGACTGTAGCATTTTGTACTTCTTTAAATTGAATGTCTTCCATGTCACTTATCCAGAATAAATGTGTTATGGCCAGCTGGGCAATTGGGATAGCTGAGCTGAATGATGGATCATGAAATTCAAGTTTCTTCTTTCCCCTTCTACAAATAAATGAAACTTTTATGCAACATGCCACTTAGACTTCACTTCTGCAACAATTTACTTTAAAATGTCCCTCTAAAATTCAACCAAAGTTTCATTAGGCTACACAAGAGAACCAGTGGTGGGTTTCAAATTTTTTTACTTCTGGTTCTGTGGGTGTGACTTAGTGGGTGTGGCATGGCTTGGTGGGTGTGGCTTGGTGGACGTGGCAGGGGAAGGTTACTGCAAAATCCCCATTTCCTCCCAATCAGCTGGGACTTGGGAGGCAGAGAATAGATGGGGGCCGGGCCAGTCAGAATTTTTACTACCGGTTTTCCAAACTACTAAAAATTTCCACTACTGGTTCTCCAGAATTGGTCAGAACCTGCTGAAACCCACCTCTGAAGAGAACACAGTTGGAGGGCTTTAGTGCTTTTAATTTCTTGGATGTTAATATAGGAAAATAAAAATTTTGAGATGAAATAAAAGGTACCCTTAGATGAGTTAATATTTTCCCAAATACTGCAGAAATATTGCAATTAAATATAATCTTGTAGGAATTAATATTACAGGAATAATCTGTAATATTATATATCCATTCTCATCTAAAAACAATTCACAATTGACTATCTGTGAATTGACTACAGTTAATAGACTACAGTAAATACAGTAATATAATAAACAATTTTGATATCTTTTACTTGTACTTGCATTATGCCTAAATGTCAAAAAGAATCAGAACAGGCTTGTTCCTGAATTCCTAAGGCAAGGATTCACAATATATTTATAATAGGGAAAAATGTGTATTACTCATGTAGTTTATCAAACTATCCACTCATTTTAGTGGGTAGAAATCATCCATGTAAAAATAAGAGGTATGCGCTAATATCGAGATTCTGTTCATGCACAAATGCACCTCCCTTCAGTAAGGATCTATTCATTGGTAAAATATGGAAATGCACAAATGGTTGCAACGTTTTTCAAGTTAACCAATAAAATATGCATCTACCATAGGAAAGGCATTTCAAAAATCATAAAGTCTGTCCAGTTTTAGAGGAAGAGGTATAAGGGGGTTTGTTCCCTCCACATTCTGTTTTTATTTTTTTCAGAAGGAAAACCAAGTGGAGACAGCCCAACCCACCGTATACGATCATTGTAGCCAGAGTCTGTCTCCAATAAATTACTTACTGGAAATGTACACTCTACCCCTCACTTTGAAAATCAGATGACTTTGGTGACATAACTATTTTGTTGCCTTCTGGCAGAAGATACAGAACAATTAAAACTCGACACCACACATTTTCTGAATAGGTGTTTTCTGGGTGTTAAATGAATTTCGTTGTATGGGTATACTGTGCATACAAGAGTACAATGACAATAAAGTTATTATTATTATTTATTTATTATTTATTTATTTTATTAGTCATATTTCTATGCCGCCCACTCTCCGAGGACTCTGGGCGGCTTACACCAAAGATTAGTATACTATTCTAAATAGCATATTGCCCCCTAACAATCTGGGTCCTCATTTTACCCACCTCAGAAGGATGGAAGGCTGAGTCAACCTTGAGCCGGTGAGATTTGATCCACTGATCTGCTGTACTAGCAGTCAGCTGAAGTAGCTGCAGTACTGCACTATAACCACTGCACCCTAACCACTGCGCCACCTCGGCTCTTTCATTCTTGTCAGCTCTATCGCTAAATGTAGCATGCACGTACTGCTGGCCAGTTCCAAAAGAATGATCCTAGGCAAATTTACTAAAAGCAAGGTAGAATTCATAGTGGCAACTAAAACTTTAGACGTCGCTTTGAACTGCAAGAATCCTTTCTTAATAAATAATAAAAATAAATTAAAATTTTAAAACATTTAATAAAAGTTGCACAAAGAAAAGTAACACAAAGTATTAAAAGAACAAAATTTGTTTAGGTTAGGTTAGAAACAATAAAAAGAAAGAAGACGCTTATGATTTTTTATAACAAATGTAACTACAATTACAAAATTATCTCTTACTCTGATTGCAAAAAAGCTCACTTTTTTCTATTATCCAGGGTTGTTGTTTTTTTTTAATTGCAAAAATCCTGAAAGTTACCAAATGTTGCAGCATGCTTAATTAACATCAGAATAATAGCAGAATGGAATATATTAAAAACTGTAATTATTTGTGAATTACAGCTAATGCTTATAAGCCCAGAATTAGCACATAGAAATCTAGTATTAAATTTGCTTTTACCAATCTTGGTATTTGGCTTTTTTTCCTTTTTAAAATGTATGTGTGTTGAGGGAGGGAGCAGAGAGTGCTATTTAATTCAGTGTAGTCCAAAAACAACTCCTTTCAGTTTCCAATTTTGGCTCCCTATACCATGACAACAAACAAAGTCTTACAAAGCTTCTTCAGCCTGATTATGCAGTGAATCTTCAGCGAGAGATCAGGGGTGTCAAACTCATGGTATCACGGCGGCATCACGTGATGTATCGGGACTTTTTTCCCCTTTGCTAAACTGGGCTGGGGAGTGGCCAGCGTGTGACGCATCCGTCCTGGGGGCTGGGAGTTTGACAGCCCTGAATCCTGATGTAGATGGTGCAAGTGGTAAAGATGTAAAAGGCAGGCCACTGGTAATGAGTCAGAAGCAGTTTACCTATGGTTGCATTTAGTGCTGATTTGATTTCAGCCCTGATCAGAAATGCTCTGAACATTAGTCATTGATCAGGAAATAGTAATCTCAGAAGTGAGATTAGGTTGGCTTAGCACTTCTCCAGTTCAGGCCACATTGATTGTCTATGTAATCCTTGAAAATCTTATGGAAATCAATTACCCAAGGAACCTGCTAAATGTGGAAATGATTTTGTTACAACTCCTATTTGTTCTCTAAAAACACCAATTTTCTATGAGATTTTCCCTATGACCAAGTGAGGGACAGATCACCATGGAATACAAAATAATAATAATAATAATAATAATAATAATAATAATAATAATAATAATAATAATAATAATAATAATAATTTATCACATGTATATGCTGCCCTACTCCCAGTGACTCTGGGAGATTACTTACACGGTAGTTTAAAGTCAACAAGAATTTGATGGCATATCATCAACCAATCAGTCAATGCTTATGACCTACTACTCAAGATGCGAATCTCTAAAAGGCTTGATTGTAAATAATCATCCTCAGGCTCTCCTTGTGAACACTGACCAGACCTTGCTTTTACTTTTTTTGGATATATTTAATAGTGTAATAACGCCCGGCCGCCCTGTTTAGGGTGACCCGCTCCCTCCTCCATCTGGAAGAGCGGGATGACCCCTTGCAGGGCCGAGCTGAGGACTTTGTGCAGTATCTGTATGACAAAATCGCTCAGATTCGGGAAGGGCTGGCCTCTGACTGGGTATGTCCGGATGGGATGACTGAGGCAGGTCTTGAGAGTGTTATCTGGGGGGAGTTCGATCCTGTGGCTCCCGAGGACATGGACAGGGTCCTGGGACGGCTGAATGCGACCACATGTTTATTGGACCCGTGTCCCTCCTGGTTGGTACTGGCTTCCCGGGAGGTGACACGAGGCTGGCTCCAGAAGATTGTTAACGCTTCTTTGAGTGAGGGGGTCCTGCCGGCCGCTTTGAAAGAAGCGGTTGTGAGGCCCCTCCTCAAGAAGCCCTCTCTGGATCCGGCTGTTTTGGCTAACTATCGTCCAGTCTCCAACCTTCGCTTCGTTGCGAAGGTTGTTGAGAGTGTGGTAGCGCAACAGCTTCCCCGGTACCTGGATGAAACTGTCTATCTAGACCCGCTCCAGTCCGGCTTCCGGCCTGGGCACAGCATGGAAACGGCATTGGTCGCGTTGATGGATGATCTCTGGAGGGCTCGGGATAGGGGTTGCTCCTCTATCCTGGTCCTGTTAGACCTCTCAGCGGCTTTTGATACCATCGACCATGGTATCATGTTGCACCGGTTGGCGGGGTTGGGGGTGGGGGGCACCGTTCTGCGGTGGTTCTCCTCCTACCTCTCTGACCGGTCGCAATCTGTGTTGACGGGGGGGCAGCGGTCGACCCCGAGGCACCTTGCTTGTGGGGTGCCACAAGGGTCGGTCCTCTCGCCCCTTCTGTTCAACATTTATGTAAAGCCGCTGGGTGAGATCATCCGTGGCTTCGGGGTGGAGTTCCATCAGTACGCTGATGACACCCAGCTGTACATCTCCACCCCAGGCCACCCCAACGATGCCCTTGAAGTGATGTCCCAGTGCCTGGAGGCCGTGCGGGCCTGGATGGGGAGAAACAGGCTCCGACTCAACCCCTCCAAGACCGAGTGGCTGTGGCTTCCAGCGTCCCGATATAGCCAGCTGACGCCATCGCTGGCTATTGGGGGCGAATCACTCGCCCCCACGGAGAGGGCTCGCAACTTGGGCGTCCTCCTGGATGCACGGCTGTCTCTAGAAGATCATTTGACGGCCGTGGCCAGGGGGGCTTTTTATCAGGTTCGCCTGATACGCCAGTTGCGCCCCTTTCTAGATCGGGACTCTCTACACACAGTCACTCAGGCACTAGTCACTTCCCGCCTGGACTACTGCAATGCTCTCTATATGGGGCTCCCCCTGGGGTGCACCCGGAGGCTCCAGCTGGTCCAGAACGTGGCCGCGCGGGGGATTATGGGGGCGACGAGGCGCTCCCATGTGACACCTCTCCTGCGCGAGCTGCACTGGCTCCCGGTGGTCTTCCAGGTGCGCTTCAAGGTGTTGGTGACCACCTTTAAAGCGCTCCATGGCTTAGGGCCGGGGTACTTACGAGACCGCCTACTGCCACCAATAGCCTCCCACCGGCCAGTACGCTCGCACAGAGTGGGCCTCCTCAGGGTGCCGTCCGCCAGACAATGTCGGCTGGCGACCCCCAGGGGGAGAGACTTCTCTGTGACGGCGCCCACCCTCTGGAATAACCTTCCCCCAGAGTTACGTATAATAACAGACCTCCGGATTTTTTGCCGGGCCCTGAAAACCTATTTATTTCAACTAGCTGGGCTGGCTTGAGCTAAATTTTAAATTGATTTTAAATTGGGTTGTTTTAATTTACGGCCAGAATATTTAATTATTTTAATACTGTTTTTTAAATTTTGTATGCTTTGTTTTTACTTAGGCTGTGCACCGCCCTGAGTCCTATTTGGAGAAGGGCGGTATAGAAATTTAAACAAATAAATAAATACAACTATGAAAAACTAATACAAGCTTTTAAAAAAAAGGAAAAAAAGAGGATGCAAAGACGGTCCCTATTTTTCTACTTGCATTTTTTACATGCTTTCGAACTGCTAGGTTGGCAGAAGTTGGGACAAGTAACTGGAGCTCAGCCCATTACACGGCACTAGGGATTCGAACCGTTGAACTGCCGACATTATTATTAATACTATTAATACTATTAATTCTTAAGAATTAATATATACTTGTTCCTTTCTGGTTTTCAGAGCACCAGAGTCTGTTGGCTCTGGACAAAACAGCAGATACAACTTCAGCAAAATTGCAACACATTTACATTTCTGTTTTCTTAAATCTTTTTGCATATGGATCAAACTCAGCAGATATTTTAACATCCTAATTTTCTCTTTGCTGCATAATATATAGAAGACTGAGGCTCTGTCAGAAGATATGGTGCTTTGGGAATCAGTAGACATTGGCAAAGCCACAAGGATTTAATTTCCTGGCCACTATAAAGAAGAGGAGAAACTGAACTTCAACAACATCCACAATAACACATTTACATTCCTGGTTCCTTAAATCTGAGTTGAATAGAAGACAGGAGGTGTTTTTGCCTCCTAATCTTTCATATTCTTCGTAAGAGATGAAAGACTGAGGCTGTTCCCATAACATACTGGTGCCACTGAACCTTGGTAGAGATGAATAAAATTGCAAAGATTTGATCATTTATCCAGTCTAAAGAAAAAAGAAAAGTGTCACGGCACAGGTTAGAGTTGATGCACAATTTAAAAGGAACCTGAAATGCTAGCAATACTTATTTCTGTGAAAATAGTTTGCCTTTGTTTTCAAGTTTTCAAACGTTGTGAAACTCATATTTCATTCTGTTAAAGAAAAAAGAGAATGTTCACAAATCCTATTTTGTCTCTAATAAGGTTACTTCTCCCTCAAACACTCATAAAATCTACTTTGTTAGTTGCATTTATTCTCACAAAAAACAAACAAACAAAACCACCCCCACTTCCTTAGCTGTGAAAGAACACAAATACAGTAGCTGAATCAGATAGAAAACCTCATATTTTTTTTAATAATTTTTTTTATTTATTTAAAACTGTCAGATGTAAATGCCTTATTCTATAATGTGTAAATAATATATGAACGGGGTATCAGGGGTTAACTTATTCTTCACTTCTTAATGCAGTGGTCCCCAACCTTTTTATCGCCGCGGCCCGCTGAGCGCGCGCAGGGGTGGGAGCACGGCCCAGGAGCTTTTGCGCACGGCCCATTGCACACGGCCCAGGAGCCTTTGCGCTGCAGCGTTTATGTCCCCCGGCCGCTGCGCGGCCCGGTGCCAGGTACTCCACGGCCCGGCACCGGTCCACAGACCGGGGGTTGGGGACCACTGTCTTAATGTATTCATGATTCACCACTCCCACATCTAGCTCCACCCATTGTATATATAAGGAGCTGTTTGCCCCCATTTACTTGCTTCTACCTATGAATATTCAGTGAATATAGAATGCCTATTGTAAATAAAAGGAGATATATTTAAACCTTTAACTCTTACTAAATTTATTGAGTCTGATCCTGAAAAATATTGCAACAAGCTGGTAGCAGAGGATGGTTGATTGACTCAATAAAAATTAAAAATGTCTAAGAAAGATAGGCCCAACACCAGGGCATACAGCAAAGAAATAGAAACAGAACAAGAAATAATCAACGAATCCACAAATGCGATTTCGAGAGAATCTGAAGAATACACCACTGAAGACGAAGAAATAATAGATGAAAATGATGATGAGGAGGAAATCGAAATAGAGAATAACGAACTCAGGTCAGAAATATTAAAACTATTGAAAAGCCAGAAGAATGATGAAAGCCTCATCGCGAACCTCCAAGATATGCTGAAGAACAGCGGAGCAGCGAGAGAGAAGCACATCACTAATGAAAAATCAAAAGACACCAAAATAGTGAGTGATATGACTACAGAAAATATTGTTATGAAGAAGAAAACCGGTGATCCCGCGCGAAATTTTGAATGGCAGCCATCTTGGTTTCAACAGACCTCCAGGGTGAGCGAAGCAGAGCCAATCAGAAAGCTCAATTCAAAATTTCTGGCGCGAAAAACATCAGACAACGAAAATGAAAAAGAAGACTCTAACACCTCTGAAGAATCAGAATCGGAAAGTGAAGAGGATTCAACAAACAATCAAATAAAATCAGCAATGAAAACGCTTTTTGCTGCCTTTGGACCAAAACTAAAAATAACTAAAAAACTAACGAAGAAGCGAGCGGGCAAGCCAATGCCTCAAGACCTGCCCGCTCCCATTCTGACTACGAGAGCGACGACGCCCGAACCCAGAGAGCCCTGCCGATACCACCCCACGCCACAGACCGAAGCAAGCACCAACGCCGTCAAAGGAAGAAGAAGAGCAGCCGCCATCGTCAAGACTCCCAAAATCGAGCCAGAGACCAATTCGTCTGAGGAGGAGCAGAACGAGCGAGCCGCAACGAGGAGAACCTCTCACGACGACTCCGTGGAAGAAATGAACAACGCGCATGCGCAAGACTACGCAGACGGTCCGGGAAGACATGAACTGGCGAGGAGACCGTGCAGGCTCGTTGCGAGCATCCCCACGCCATTTTGTAACTTTCTGCATTTGCGAGACCACGGACTACCTCAGGTTGTAAGTAATGGACCTAATAATGTCGGAAATTTACCCAGTGACTTCCCAAAGCTAAGGGTAGATGGCATTAATTTGCAAGAATGGTATCAGCAGCTCCAGGTTGTCTTTATGAAGGAAAACTTACTGTTTTTTATCACTAGTCCCCCAAAAAGACCTTGGACTCTAAAAATAGACTGCTTACACCATAGAGCATTTTTCTTATTAATATCTAGCATGTCTCCTGCAATGTATCATAGCATTAAGCAAAATATGACTGTGTCAGAAATTATTCAATGCATGTTCAATTTGTTTTACAATGACAGTGTAGCTACCACCACAAGGATGTCTAAAGATTTCTTTTCATCTAGGATAAAACCAGGGGTTTCCATAAGTGAGCATTTAATATCTTTAAACAAAATAAGAGCTGAGCTGCATTTAAGGGGGGAGGTGATTTCAGATCAAACAATGAAAAGTGTTATTATCAACTCACTTGATCCATCATGGGACAATTATATGTCACATTTAGACACAATCAATCTAGGATACTTATCCATAGAAAGTCTATCCAATAAATTAATAGCAGAAGACAATTCAAGAAGGAATCGTTCTAACAATCATATAGAACACAAAACATATAGGAAAGTAGCTTTCCAAGAAAAATATAATGAAACATTTAAATGTCATAACTGTGGATCCAGGGAACACAATAGAAGGGATTGCCCCAAAATTTCAAAAGAAAGACATAGGTCAGAATATAGAAACAAATACAATTATAGACAGTCTTCCATGGATAGACATAGATACAGAAGCCCACCAAATTACAAAGACAATAGAGGGGGCAGAGATAATTCAAAGGATAGAAAATCTGGTTCATTGAATGGATTAAATAAACAAGACAACACTAACACACAGCAGAATGAAAATAGTAATTGGCTTATTGATTCTGGAGCAACTAATCACACCACTAATAACAAAGATATATTGTCTTCATTTATAGAAGATAAATTTGTAATAAAGGTAGCTAACCAAGAAAAGGTTCAAGTATTAGGCAGAGGGAATGTAATACTGCCAGGTCTAGGAAAAATAGAGGGGGTATTGCTAATACCTGAAATACCTCATAACATACTAAGTGCCATAAAACTAAGTAGAGATTCTGATATTAACATAGTTTTTTCTAAAGGAAAGGCGACTTTAGAGAAAAATAAAATAGATATAGGCACTGTAATAATTAAAGGAGGCCTACCTTATCTGATAACAAAGGAAAAATGGTTACACAACATTGATTCAAATATGGAAGATTGTATTGAAGTAGATGATGGAAACATTAGCAACAGTGACAATGATGAATGTAAAATATCTCATGATCACAAAGATGTACACAATGAAAAAAAACCAAAAATAGGTAAGCCAATTCATGATGAGTGTGCTCACATCTTACATAGGAAGTTAGGACATGCCAGTTTTCCTGTAGTACAAAAAATGACTGAACACGCAGAAGGTGTCAAAATAAAAAATTGTGAAAACTATTTGGAATGCTCAGTATGTAAATCTACAAAACTAAAGACTAGCCCCAGACCAAGAAAATCCACCAGATCAACCAACCAAATTTTTGATTTAGTACACATGGACTTAGTTGGTCCACTAACTCCATCAATCACTTATAGAAAACGTTACTTCTTAACCATAGTAGACGATTATAGCCGTTATGGATTTGTCTATACATTAAAACACAAAGACGAAACCTTCCAAAAATTTAAAGAATTTTATAAACGCATAGAAACACAACACAATATCAGAATAAAACAAATTATGACAGATAGGGGATGTGAATTCATGTCTAAAGAATTCTCCCAATGGTTAAAGGACAGAGGAATGTTACATTACACGTCTAGTCCATTTTCTGCGTTCCAGAACGGGATTGTAGAGAGGAAGAACTCAACATTACAAACCATGATTAGATGCACATTGGAAGATGCTGGCTTAAGCAAACAATTCTGGTCAGAAGCCTTACATTATTCCAATTACACACAGAATAGAACCTGGTCTAGCATTGTAAATAAAACACCATATGAAGTAATGTATAATAGAAAACCAAAATTGGCACACATGCACATATTTGGGGTCACTGCAGACGTACACATACCTAAGCAACTGAGAAGAAAGGGAGAAAATGTGTCCAGAAGACTCAGATTTATGGGATATGAGACAGGTACTAAAGGGTACAGATTCATTGATAGTAATAACAAATTTATAGTCTCCAGAACAGCTGTATTCCATGAACAGGCCAACTGGTCTAAAATACATCTTAATGAAATATTTCCAAGTACAACAAAGATACAAAATCTCAAGAGAAAGGGACCATAGAAAAGCAAAACATCAACAAATATAAAAACAAAAACAAAACATGGACAAATAGCCAACACAAAATAAAGACAGACACACTAACTAAAAAGGAAGTAAGATATTTGCATGATAACAATAGTAAACCTGAAAAAACAATTAGAAACACCAGAAATCAGATGCCAAATAAATATAAAGACTATATAATGCATATGGATGATGAGTCAAAGACACCTAATACATATGAGGAAGTGTTAAAACTCCCTCGTGAAGAAAAAGAAAAATGGGAATTAGCAATGAAAAAAGAAATGGAAAGCTTACAAGGACTAAATGTATTTACACCTGCAATCGCACCAAAGGATAAAACAATTATTGGTACCAGGTGGATATATAAAATTAAGAACTTAGAGGGAGGCAATACCCTATACAAAGCTAGACTAGTTGCACAAGGTTATGCACAGAAATATCCGGAGGATTACACTGACACGTATTCCCCCACAGTAAGAACCGAGAGTGTCAAAACAGCTCTAGTGGTAGCATCAGCACTTAATCTCGATGTATTCCAATATGACATACAGACAGCGTACCTACACGCAAAACTAGATAAGGAAATATATGTAAGAGCACCCCACAGTCAATACACAAACAGAAATGAGACTTGGTTGTTAAACAAGAGTTTATACGGGTTAAAACAATCTGGTAAACGATGGTATGATTGCTTAGTAAAAGTACTTAAAACCATGGACTTCAATGCCACCACTGCTGATAACTGTTTTTTCGTTAAAAAGGGTGATGATTACATGGAATTTGTATTGATCTATGTGGATGACATTTTATACATAGGAAAACATAAAGAGAGAAGAGAAACCTTTGTAACTAAGCTAAATGAACATTTCTCATTGAAATCTTTAGGCAAAGTAAACAAATATCTTGGTGTTCAAATTAATAAAACAAAAAGAGGATTCAAACTTACTCAGAGAGATAAGATCATAGAGCTTTTAAATAAATGCAATCTAAGTAATGCCAAACCTTGTGATACTCCTATGCAAACTGACTTTCTAAGAAATACTGATGAATCATCCCCTGAATTCAAAGATAACACATTTTATAGATCAGTCATAGGTTCACTTCTTTATATATCTAATTGGACAAGACCAGATATCGCTTTACCCCTCAATTTATTATCCAGACATGTCAGCAAGCCAACAATGTACCACTGGGAAGCTGTTAAAAGAATATTAAGATATCTGAAAAGTACACTAGACTTTTGTTTAATGTTGGAACCTAACGATAATAAAGAACCAAAGCTTACATGTTATGCAGATGCAGACTGGGCTGGAGACACATCATGTAGAAAAAGTACATCTGGTTATATATTCCTCTTAAATGACTGTCCAGTTTACTGGTACACTGGTAAACAAGAATTAGTGGCCACTTCAACGACAGAAGCAGAATATGTTTGTTTATCTAAAGCTGCAAATAACCTTGTATGGTTTAATGATTTGATTTCAGATGTTTGGAAAAAACCTGCTTTACCTTTTATTATGCGTGAAGATAATAAAGCAGCTATTGAAATATCCAGATCTGACGCCATTGGACAAAGGTCCAGACACATAGATATAAAATTTAAACATGTGAGACAATTATCTCAGGATGGATTTATTAAAGCTGTGCATTGTGAAACTTCAGAACAATTAGCTGACATATTGACAAAGCCTTTACCTGCCAAGCAGCATAAATACTTAACTTCTAAATTGTATGTTTTGTACTGTCCTGAATCTGAATGTAATTGGTGTTGTATAACGAATCGGCATTTAGAGGGGGATTTGTCAGATGTAAATGCCTTATTCTATAATGTGTAAATAATATATGAACGGGGTATCAGGGGTTAACTTATTCTTCACTTCTTAATGTATTCATGATTCACCACTCCCACATCTAGCTCCACCCATTGTATATATAAGGAGCTGTTTGCCCCCATTTACTTGCTTCTACCTATGAATATTCAGTGAATATAGAATGCCTATTGTAAATAAAAGGAGATATATTTAAACCTTTAACTCTTACTAAATTTATTGAGTCTGATCCTGAAAAATATTGCAACAAAAACAATACATCAAAAAAAAGAAATAGTCAAACAAATGATCGCGACAGGAACTTTACATGATATTTACACTTTCTACGGTATGTAGGCTTCAGTCAGATTTAACATATATTAAACATAATCCTGGTTATACTTGACTTTTTGGGCGTCTGTTGTTCAACCAAACGTACCATTTGTCCCAACATTGGAAATATACGGAGTCCTTTTGATCTCTCAATGCTTTAGTCAGTCTGTCGACTTCCGCATAATCCAAAATTTTCTCCAAAATCAAATCTTCATCCGGCAGGTCTTTCCCCTTCCAATGTTGGGCGAAACATATTCTTGCTGACGTGGTGATAAATACACACAGACACCATATATTTGTGCCTATGTTGTCTGGCCTGATGTTCAGTAGATAGTACTCTGGTTTCAGAATTAGGTTATAACCTGTGATTTCCATGATCCATGCCTGTATAATTTTCCAGAATTCAGTCGTCCTGGAACAGGTCCACCACATGTGGAAATAGGTGCCAATCTCCCCACACTTCCAACAGTTTGGTGAGAGATTTGAATACATTTTAGAAAGACGAGCAGGTGGAAGGTGCCATCTATACAGCATCTTGTACACATTTTCTTTGTATGATGTTGCCCACAGGAATTTCATATGTTTAAGCCAGTTTTCTTCCCATTTTGTCAAATCAATTGGATAGCCAATATTTCTCCCCCAGGCAATCATAGAGTCTTTAACTATTTCATCCCCTATCCAATAGTCTATTAAAAGTTTATATATCCTTGATAACATTTTGTCCTCTTTTCCTAGAATGATATTGTCCAGATCATGTTGATTCAAATTAATACTATCTTGTTCCCTATCTTTTTTAAATTTCGAGCAAATTTGGCCATAAACCCACCAATCCAGTTGTCTTCCCTGCAACTCCAACTCATTTCTTGATTTCAGACTACCATGGGGGTCTAAAAGTTCCCGGTAAGAGAGATGATTTTCTTTGTTATATAGAGGCCTATATGTTATAGCTTCGAGTGGGACCAGCCAAGAGGGGATTGAAGAGTAAAATTTACCCTTAATTTTCCTCCAGGACTCAATTAGAATATTCCTCACATAATGTCCTGCAAGGCACCTGTGCTTTGGGATTCTGTTTTGCCAAAGAAAATAATGCCAACCTTGATGTAGCCCCTCTCCTTCCAAGATCAACAACCTCCTTCTTCTCAACAATATCCAATCCCTGATCCAGACTAAATTTGCGGCCTGATAGTAGTATTCCCATTTTGGAACACCAAATCCTCCTCTTTCTTTAAGCTCTTGAAGCATTTTAAGTTTGATTCTGGGTTTTTTATTTTGCCAAATGAATTTAAGGACATAGTAATTTAGTTTTTTTAAAAAATTATTATCCAATCTAGCTGGTGCTGTATATAATAGGTATATCCATTTCGGGAGTATGTAAGTTTTTATAATTGCTATTCTACCTAGTAGGGATATCTTCATGTTCTTCCACTTCTCTAGATCCTGACCTGTTCTCTTGAGAAGGTTCAGATAGTTGTCTTCTTTGATCGTAGAGCATTTGGCTGATATAATAATACCTAGATATTTTAGTTTATTTACAATTTGGAACCCCAAATTCGCTTCTAATTCTTTCCCTTGCTTTACTGTCAGATTTTTGGCAATAATTTTAGTTTTTTCCCTATTGACTTTTAATCCCGCCACCTTACCATATTTTTCTATTTCCTGGGTCAGACACGGTCCCGATATCAACGGATCTTCTAATATAAATACTAAGTCATCAGCGTAAGCCTGCACCTTATATTGTTGATTTTGGATATAAAGACCTTTTATCCCCATATTACGTCTAATTTCCCTCAGTAGGGGTTTTAATGACAAAATAAATAACAACGTGGAAAGCGGACACCCTTGTCTGGTTCCTTTCCCAATATCAATTTGACCGGATACATCATCATTAATTGAAATTTTAGCAGTCTGCTTCGAGTAAATTGCACGGATTGCCCGAATAAATCTTTCTCCAAATTGCATATGTTGCAGTAAACCTATTAAAAAGCTCCAGTTCACACGGTCAAAGGCCTTATGTGCATCCATGAATACCAGGGCCAATTGTTTATCAATATGGGTTTCGTAGTATTCCAAAACATTCATAACTATTCTTACATTGTCTCTAATCTGTCTGCCTGGTAAGAAGCCATTTTGGTCTTCATGTATAAATTGGTTAAGAAACCCTTTCAGTCTCTCTGCTAAACTGCTGCAAATAATTTATAATCTGCGTTAAGGAGCGAGATGGGCCTATAGTTCTGAATCTGAGATAGGTCACTATCGTCCTTTGGCAAAAGAGTTATTAGTGCTTCTGTCCATGATTTCGGGGTCTGTCCCTCCCGAATCACCCCATTAAATAACTCAGTCATATGCGTACCTAGTATTTCCCAAAGTGCTTTGTAATATTCAATCGGTAGGCCATCTGTACCGGGAGTTTTCCCTGTCTTTTGTTTTCCCATGACCCTTTCGATTTCCCCCTCTGTAATTTCTTCATCCAATACTTCCCTAGATAAACCTGGTATTTGGGGTATGTCTGATTCCTCTAAGTATTTCTTTATTTCCTGCTCAGACTTATCATCCTTACAATATAGGTTAGTATAAAATTCCTGTGCAATTATTTTCTTCCCTTCTTCCCCTGTAATCCAATTGCCTTTCCCATCTCTCAAGTTATTCTTTTCCTTTTCTTTATTTAGACGGTAAGTGAGCCACCTCCTTTGTTTGTTTGCCCTTTCGAAGTATCTTTGCTTCATCCACCTTATTTTTTTCTCCAAATCCTGTTGATCTAATAAATTAATTTGGTGTCGTGCTAATTTCAAGTTCATTTTAAGTCCTATATTGCTTGGATCCTGCTGTAACATAGCCTCACTTCTTAACAGGTCATCCAATAATTTATTGCGCTCAGCCCTTTCCTTCTTTCGTTTCCCTGCCATATAATTAATCACCAAACCACGAAACACAGCCTTCGCTGTGTCCCATATGTTGAAAAGGCTTGCATCCTCCCTGTTGTTTTCCTGAAAGAAGAACCTCATCTCTTTCTTTAAGTGTTTTAAGAATAACTCATCTTTAAAAACTCTTATATCCAATCTCCACTTAGGCCTTATTTTCCGGCTTCCCCATGTTATCCAAAGAGGGTTGTGGTCTGCCCACTCATTGACGCCTATTTCTGCTTTCTGTATCCCCTGACTCAATTCCCCTGACAACCACGCCGCATCTATCCGCGATCAAGATGAGTGCCTGGCGGAGAAGTATGTATATTGTTTATCATCTGGGTGCTTTTCCCTCCAAATATCTCTGAGTCCAAATTCTTCTTGTATTTGATGCCAGATAGAAGGCAACCTTTTCTTTACCATATTCTTTTCCCCTTCCTGCTTCCTCTTTCCAGATGTATAATCTTTGCTTTTATCCTCTATAGCATTAAAGTCTCCCACTACACAGATATGTGGGTAATCATATTCAACCAGTTTAGAGTGCAAGGTCTGAAAAAAAAACTTTCTGATTTCCATTGGGTACGTATATACAGACCAATAGGCATTTTTTATCACATATTTCTACCTCAACCATCAGCAGTCTCCCGTCTTCGTCTGCAAAAATCAGCCTCGACTTTATATGTTTTTGTACATAAATAGCTACTCCTCTTTTTTTTGTTTCTGCTAGGGATGTATATAATTGACCCAGTTTATTATAATTCAATAAATAGAGGTGATCTTTTTTTATATGTACCTCTTGGAGGCATACTATATTCAAACGTGCTTTCATTAATTTAGTGAAAACCTTTTTCCTTTTATTTGGACTATTCAATCCATTGATATTAACAGACATTAAACGCATCTCTTCCCCCATCCCGTCTTCCTTATTACCCTTACTTGCCTTCTGCTTGAGGTTTCTTTTTTGATTGTCTTGTTCCGACACCCCTCTCTACCTGAGGCTGAGATTGTCCTTTCTCTTTCTTCCTTTCACCTACTTGTTCTATTTCCCTTCTCTCTTCCTCCTCTAGTACTTCTTCCCTGCTCTTGCTCTCTAGCTCTTCTCCCACATCTGATTCTGAGGGGTTCAAATGTCTAATAAAGAAATCTCTAGCATCTCTAAGGTTGTCGATTCTCACCCTTTTTTCTGCCCAAGTAAATAATAACCCTTCCGGGAGTAGCCACCTATATAATATTTTATGCTTTCTCAGTTGGGCCGTTAAAAAGTGATAATTGTGCCGTATTTCCCGAACCCGCCTAGGGAGTTGCCTTAAGAATATCAATTGTTTGTCCTTATAAGTTACTGTTTTATCTCTGGCCTTCGCAATCACATCTTCCCTAAGGGCTTTCTTAGATAGTCTGATATGAACTTCAGTCAGAAGTTTCTGTCTCCTGGCATAACTCGTGTGAACCCGAAACACATCGTCTATATCCCACAAAACCTCTTCCTTTGTGATCTCCAAAATCCCAGCCAATATTTCTGCTACTATATCTCTTAACAGCTCCCCCCTTTCTTCCACCACGTTTTGAATCCTCAGATAGAAAGATGATCGTTCCATTTCCAGAAAAATAATTTCCTCTTCGAAGACCCTGTTCACCGCTATTTGTTCCCTTTCCTCTCCATCTTGTCTTTCCTCACATCGTCCCATCCTCCTTTCAATGTCTTGTATTTTACTCTCCTGTTGCGTCAACACCCCCTGAACACCTTCCAAGCTCTCATTCAACATTTTGATATCATTTCTAATGGCTCCCAGATCCCCTTTAATATCTGATGTTAAGTCCTCTAAATTTTTAGAAATAACTTCTTGATTTTTGGTCATCACTTTGTACATTGCCTGCAGCATGTTCTGTAAGCTTGATAATGATGGTGGTTTCCCTGCAGCAACCATATCATCTAGTGACCTGGCAGACGAAGGCAATGAGGTTGGTGTAGCCGTGGTGGCCGTAGCAGCGACCATAGGGAATATCAAGACTTTTTTCCCAGTTTTTGTGGTTACCACTGATGTTGCCATTGACATTTTGATTGAAAAGATTTTATCCGATCAATTCCAAAAAAAGGGAGTAATCAAGGGTAGACAAGATTTGAATTAATCAGGTGAGCAGTCTAATTGGTAGTAGGGTAGTATTCAATACATAGTTCAGAGAGGAAAGAAAAGTAAGGAGAAAGAAAAAAAAATCCAAAAAATATTACTCGACAGAATTCTTCTCTTCCTGGAGTTGCTATACACAGGTTATAATAAAGATCTCCACTAGATGGGGGTATAGCGCTATTCTGCACACACACTCTTTAATAATCACGTTGAGAGGAAAAGGGGGTGGGGAAAGGGTAATAGATTTCTAGCAAAAAGTATAACTGTTTGTTCAGTCACAGGTCCTCCCAAATCCTCTATAGAAAATATAAGAAAGGAGCAGGAGATCAACCCAAAATCAATCACACCCTCCACCAGATACAGCTCACAACTCGATCCTTTTCAAATGTTCCATTCAGCCAGCACAGTTCAAAGTTGGCTCCACAAGTAAGGAGTGGGATACACGTAGCCGCTATCCCATCTTTGCTCCAACCACACACAGGGCACTTTTCATAGATCTCACCACCTCAGCATATTCAGTGGGGCTCTCAGAAGAGTCAAAACACCTTATTTAGCTCTTATTTAATTGAAGGTGTAGGGCGCCTTGTCCGTCGCGATCAGGTTTCCCTTCCAATATGGGCAGTCATCGCTACGGAGCCGCCATTACTGGCGCTGCCTTCTCAGCCTGGGACAGGAGAGATTCGCTTTTGTGTGCCGGATTGCCATTCCTAACACGCTCCTAGCTCCTCTCTGCTTGCAGCTGCCTCTCCGGGGCCGCCGGCGGCAAAACAAAGCCGCCCAGGCTAGGAAGTTGGCAAGATTGTGACAGGAGCTAACTCCAAATCCATCTTGCTAGCACGATGACCGGAACCGGAAACTCCCAGAAAACCTCATATTGAAACTATATCTCATCTTTATATCTCAACTTGTTATTACAAATGAATTGCATCAGAATCTCAATTCTTAACACTTTCACAAAACCAATCAGATTCGGGAAGACTAATCTGGATAATAATACTGCTGAATTGGTAGCTGAATGCAATTAATGATTTTATTGAATAAAGATAAATTTACATGTTTTTTAAAATGGTCATGCCACACTTAGTTCAGATACTAAAGCTGACGCTCAAATACTTCGGCCACCTAATGAGAAGAAAAACTCGTTGGAAAAGACTCTGATGTTGGGAAAGACTCAAGGCAAAAGGAGACGGGGACGGCAGAAGATGAGATGGTTAGATGGTGTCATCAATGCAATGAAGCTGAAATTGGGCAAATTCTGGGAGACAGTGGAAGGGAGGTCTGGCATGCTATGGTCCATGGAATTGCGAAGAGTTGGACAGACCTTAGCAACTGAGCAACAATAACAACACATATAGTTTGTGGGAATCCCAGAAAACAAAGACAAAAGAGCAGCACGTGTGCAACTTCTTCCAGGCCTTGGTCTGCCCTGAAGCCTAACCAGGGTTTCTTCATGTCAGTCCTGTCAGGTAAACCAGACAGGAAACACAACTAGCTGAGCTAAATCTACTTTATTGTAAAGCTAAATTAATAGAATCTCACAAGTCTAAATATACAAACTTCCCCTTACTACTTTTAACTGTCTGATCAATTAGGGTGGATCTTTCCTGAGTTTCTTTCTCTGATAGATAAGCCATTGGGAGCTCCTCCTTCTCTTTCTGATTTTTTCCTAGGTAGCACTTCTTTCCCTTGTCCCCTAAGATCATCTACCCATTCCATTAAACTTCAGGAGCTGCTGTTATATATTTCTCTTTTCAGAAAATACAGATTATATAGAATAGAAACAGAGCTAAGAGAAATGGATGGAAAGGAACTGGCCACCCGGGAGGTAACACGAGGCTGGCTCCAGAGGATTATAAATGCTTCTCTGAGAGAGAGTTTCTTGCCTCCCGCCTTGAAAGAGGCGGTGGTGAGGCCCCTCCTCAAGAAGCCTTCTCTGGACCCGGCCGTTTTGGCAAACTATCGTCCGGTCTCCAACCTTCGCTTTGTTGCGAAGGTTGTGGAGAGTGTGGTTGCGCGACAGCTCCCACAGTTCCTGGATGAAACCGTCTATCTAGATCCGTGCCAGTCCGGCTTCAGGCCTGGGTACAGCACGGAGACGGCATTGGTCGCATTGGTGGATGATCTCTGGAGGGCTCGGGACAGGGGTTGTTCCTCTGTTCTGGTCCTGTTAGACCTCTCAGCGGCTTTTGATACCATCGACCATGGTATCATGCTGCGCCGGCTGGAGGGACTGGGGGTGGGAGGCACCATGTTGCGGTGGTTCTCCTCCTATCTCTCTGACCGGTCGCAGTCTGTGTTGGCAGGGGGGCAGAGGTCGACCTCGAGGCGCCTTGCTTGCGGGGTGACACAAGGGTCGGTCCTCTCGCCGCTCCTGTTCAACATTTATGTGAAGCCACTGGGTGAGATCATCCGTGGTTTTGGGGTGCGATGCCATCTGTACGCTGATGACACTCAGCTGTACATTTCCACCCCAGACCACCCCAATGATGCCCTCGAAGTGATGTCCCAGTGTCTGGAGGCCGTGCGGGTCTGGATGGGGAGGAACAGGCTTCGGCTTAACCCTTCCAAGACCGAGTGGCTGTGGATGCCGGCGTCCTGGTATAGCCAGCTGGTGCCATCGCTGGCTATTGGGGGCGAGTCACTGACCCCCACAGAGGGGGCTCGCAACTTGGGCGTCCTCCTGGACACACGGCTGTCTTTAGAAGAGCATATGACGGCCGTGGCCAGGGGGGCTTTTTATCAGGTTTATCAGTTGCGCCCCTTTCTGGATCGGGACTCCTTGTGCACAGTCACTCATGCCTTGGTTACGTCACGCCTGGACTACTGTAACGCTCTCTACATGGGGCTCCCCCTGAGGAGCACCCGGAGGCTCCAGCTGGTGCAGAATGCGGCCGCGCGGGTGATTATGGGAGCGACGTGGCGCTCCCACGTAACACCTCTCCTGCGCGAGCTGCATTGGCTCCCGGTGGTCTTCCGGGTGCGCTTTAAGGTGTTGGTTCTCATCTTTAAAGCGCTCCATGGCTTAGGGCCAGGGTATTTGCAAGACCACCTGCTGCTACCGATAACCTCCCACCGGCCAATATGCTCTCACAGAGAGGGCCTCCTCGGGGTGCCGTCGGTCAGGCAATGTCGGCTGGCGGCCCCCAGGGGGCGAGCCTTCTCTGTGGGGGCACCCGCCCTGTGGAATGAGCTGCCTCCTGGAATACGATTGATCCCGGACCTCCGGACCTTCCGTAAAGCCCTGAAGACGTTTTTATTTCATCAAGCCGGCCTAGCCTAAATGGTTTTTTAATTGGGATTTTAAATTTTATGGATTTGGGGTTTTAAATTTGGGTAGCCAATGATTTAATTCTTTTAATTATCTTAACTTTTGCATTTGTATGTTTTTTAATTTTGGCTGTTCACCGCCCTGAGTCCCTTCTGGGAGAAGGGCGGTATACAAATTAAATTAATAAATAAATAAATAATAAACTGTCTCTAAGCTCCATCATTTCATACTTCATCAAGTACAAGATAAAGATCACCTTGATAGAAATGTGTGAAAAGGTATGGGGGAAGGTAAATCAGGGAAGGAGAAAGGGGGAAAAGTAAAACAGGGAGATAAGAAAGATCAGGCCAAATAAGATCAGCTTCCCAGAATACTACCTCTTCATACAAAGATATTTAAGAAACCCATCATGCCTCTATACCAACTGTGGGTTCTAAATTTTTTTACTACCGGTTCTGCGGGCATGGCTTATTTTGTGGGCATGGCTTGATGGTCATGTGACAATTCTTTAGGATTTAGCAGAGGTACTGGTCTACCAGGCTTTTAACTGCTTGCAGAGGTCTACTCATTTGTTTTTGGAGGTTTTCGGAGGTCTACCCATTTATTTTTGGAGGCACTGGTCTACTCATTTGTTTTTGGAGGCACTGGTCTACCCATTTATTTTTGCAGTCACCGATCTACTCATTTGTTTTTGGAGTCACCGGTCTACCACTACACTGCCTTTTAACACTGATCAGCTGTAGGGTGGCCCTTTGAAGCCCCACGGCAAGAGTTTAAACAGTTTTTTTCCTTCTAGCTGATCAGGTGGGACTCAGGAGGCAGCAATAGATTAGGAATGGGACCAAATAAAAGGTAAAAATAACGCGGGGGTGGGGTGGGGTGCTAGAACCGGTTCAGTGACATCATATCATCACCGCTACTGGTTCAGCGGAACCGGGCCAAACCAGGAGGAACCACTGCTCTATACCACTGACTGGAAGCATACTGCAAGGAAAATTTGTAACCAATGCCAACATCTGTGATCTCTTATAAAACTTACATTAGAGTTTTCCCATTTCTATTTTATTTCATTAACTGATATTTGGGAGATGGGGAGTAGTGGTGGGTTGCTACCGGTTCAGTCCGGTAGTAACGGTGGTGGGAGGCTCCACCCACCCACCCAGATGTCATCATGGATGCTCTGCGCATGCGCAGAAGCGCCTAACGTGCGTGCTCCCATTGCGAACCGGTAGCAAAGGTAAGTGGAACCCACCCCTGATGGGGAGCATTAGAGCCTGATGATGTTTTCTATGAACTGCTTGCTTTCTGTAAGCCTCTTATGATGTCGCAACAATTAGGATCCTTTGGCTGAAGTTAAATGTCACTGTAGCTATATTAAATGTATGAATGGTTTACAAATTATGGAGAGAGAGAGAGATCTAATTGGTACATTTGCAGTGAATCATACAAACTCCTACTGAATCATGGTCAAAGTTCAGCAAAAAAAGAAAGAAAAATCTTCACAATAGAGCAATGGCTCTCAAGGGAATGATGTGGAAAGACAGAATGCAACGTTCAATAGTTGCTGACAATATTTTGTCCATCTATCGAACAGAGAGTGGGGTGAGATTCCTCACCTCTCTCAGCCTCCTGAACATCCTCACAATCCCAAAGGACTGGGAAACTTTTTAAAGCAGAGTTTTGAATTTTTTTCAGAAGGAAAAGAATAGTAGCAAAAATGCAGAAGAAGATTTCTTGGTGCAATCACCACAAAGAGTTTCACATGTTGATTTCATAGGATAAATGTTTCTTCTGATTTCCCCCCCCCCCATGTATACCATCTTTTAATTGCCATGCTAGTCATCATCACTTGTGTGTGTGTGTGTGTGTGTGTGTGTGTGTGTGTGTGTATCTTTAATCTACAACATAAAGAACCTTACACTATTCAAAAAACACTATCCTTAATAGTACTTAGCAATAGCACTTAGACTTATATACTGCTTGACAGTGTTTTACAGCCCTTTCTAAGCAGTTTACAGAGTCAGCATATTGCCCCCAACAATCTGGGTCTTCATTTTACCCACCTTGGAAGAATGGAAGGTTGAGTCAACCTTGAGCCTGGTGAGATTTGAACTGCCAAATTGCAGCCAGCCAGCAGTCAGGAGAAGTAGCCTGCACTACTGCATTCTAACCACTGCGCCACCTCAGTTCTTAATGGGTGTATCCCATTCTTTACAAATACAGACTTTGGCTTTATTCAACCAATTTAGTAAAATGTTATCACTTTGTTGCAATGTTTGCTTTGATTGTTTCCAAAAAATATTATCCATGCTGTTCCTGTCAATTAATAGGATTATAACTTTGGTGCATTTCTCTTTTAGAAAGAAGCATTGTTTTAGAACATGTGCTTCTTCATATGGTTGTTAAGAATCAACACTTCAACAATTCTTTTCAGACAAGTTGCTAGAAGCAAATAATAATAATAATAATAATAATAATAATAATAATAATAATAATAATAATAATATCACCATCAATAAATTGCAAAAGATGGCTTTACTCGGAATAGCTGACATCCTGCGATGATATCTGTAACATCATCAAACATCGACATCTACCTATCCCAGGTCCCTGGGAAGGACTTGATAGGTAGATAAAAATGCCAAATCCAGCCTGAACATCTGGCTGACTATGTGATGAACCATAATAATGTAATTATCACTATATAACAATTTTATTGTTTCACAAAGGATATTAAACAATATTTATGGAAGATATCTGGAATCCTGAAGGGGGTAGTCAATGGTATAATTAAAACATATTTTAATATCAATGTATATTTTCCTCTGTATTAAGCCCCTCTGTGTATTATTAATTTCCATCCCACTTTTTTGTCCAAAGGGCATTCAAATCATTACATACTAGTAATCTGAGGAATAGTTTCCTCCTTTAAAAAGGTCAAAAACATTTTATGAATCAGGGGCAAAAAAAATTACATTAGCTGAAAGTTATATTTAGCTAAAAGGGGAGATGCTCGGGAAGCTATTGGTTGATAATCAGAATGCAAGAGATGAGAAGAAGTCTTATCATTTTGCTTTATTGTTCTTGACACAGTTCCTTGGAATTGCTCTCCATCTGTTAGGCTAGGGGAGGTAAGAGAAACTGGGGAAGACAACCTGAAAGATGGGGAGAGAGTGCAACAGGGTGCCACAGCACCATGATTTTCAATTTGGTACAGTAGGAGGCTCTTTGGGTTTCACAACAGGAGCAAGAGATGATCCATGTACGTCATAACATCATAATACAAATGATGAAGCTCATGTAACAGATAACAGAATAACATAGTTGTTAGAGACCTTTTAAGGTCTTCTAGTCCAACCCCCTGCTCAAGCAGGACACCCTATACAATTTCAGGCAAGTGGTTGTCCAATTTTTTCTTAAAAGCCTCTAGTGTTGAAGGACCCACAACTTTCGGAAGGCAAATTGTTCCACTGATTAATTGTTCTCACTGTAAGGAAATTTCTCCTTAGTTCTAGGTTGGTTCTCTCCTTGATTAGTTTCCATCCATTGCTTATCTTGCTTTCAGGTGTTTTGGAGAATAGGATGACCCACTCTTCTTTGTGGCAACCCCTGAGATATTGAAACACTGCTGTCATGTCCTTCTTTCCATTAAACTAGACATGCCCAATTCCTGCAACAGTTCTTCATAGCATAAGACATCATTATGGCATTCTGTAATGACATTATGAGACACGTGTCATCATTTTGCTGTCAGTATAGCTTGCTATAGATGCCTATTCCAATGAAAGCACAGATAACCGAGTAGATTCAGCTGTGAATCTACTCAGTTTGCTCTATGTTTTCCCTTCCCTTCGCTCGAGATCATCTGTCAGATGTACTTTATGCAAATAAAGGCTTGCCTACATATTCCCAAAACGAAGAAATGAAATTGGAAACAAAAAGCCATCTTTTTGCTGAAAGTGATGAAGTGATGATGTATTGACCAAAGTGAAGATTAAAAATTAAATTGCAAGAACAGATGGGACTTAAGACCCTTGACTACTATTAGCGGCAGAGAACAGCGCTTAGATAGCAGAGCCATGCAGTTCTTTGAAAAGGGCATTTTACTTACGGTGGGAGTTTTGATCAATTCCATCATGTACAAAAAAGGGCAAGCAAACAGTCCAAATAGCCTGGAGAGGTTTATTCTCCAAAGGTAAATAAAGTACAACTAGCTGAACTGATTATAGAGACTACATCCATTAAAAGAATTACAAAGAGTATTCAATAGCCCTTTTGAGCTGCCTTTGCATGTTCATCAGCACCCAGAATCAGCAAACTGTTAATTAAGATATCGTACTTCCTAGATAAGCATGAGCTGTTGAAAAGGCTCTTCTGTAAATTGATCGTTCTATATTTGACTCTCTGTGCCAGTTCACTGTCACATTCAGTAACATTCAAAATCAAAAAAATATAGTCATACTGTATACATGCTAGCTTTTCCAGGAAGATATTCAAATGTGGCTAAATTAAAATGTAGCCCCTAAGAGTCAACATTAAAATTTGTCACAGAAAGGCTTAAGGCAGAGGTCCCCAACCTTTACGGATTGGCGGACTGATTGGCTGGGGGGGGAGAGAAGAGATGATTCCGTGCAAGTGGCAGGCGCGCAACTCCATTTGTGTGAGCGGTGGGCACATGCGTACAAATGGAGCTTCGTGTGTGAGTGCCAGTACCTGCTGCTTGCACAAATGGAGCTTCACGTATGAGTGCCAGTACCTGCTGCTTGCACAAATGGAGCTGCCAGCGCCAGCACCCACCACTCGCGCAAATGGAGTTTTGCACATGAGCGCCGGCACCTGCTGCTTCCACAAGTGGAGCTGTGCATGCATGCATGCACACCTGCTGCTTGTGAAGCCCAGTTTCAAATGGGCTGTGGCCCAGGAGTTGGGGACCCTTGGCTTAAGAGGAAAATATGTGATCCTGTGAATGTCTAGTGATAAACAAGAGAAGGTGAAGTTAGTTTTCAGCCTATTTCAAATCAGTGGTGGTATTTAGCCAGTTCAGACAGGTTCGGGCGAACTGGTAGAGGCAATTGTGGACGGGCCAGCCCACCCACTCCGGCGCTATGCCATCCTATTTAGCCACGTTTTTGAGGCCAGGCACATGCGCGGAAGGCGCATGTGCGACCAAAGCACATGCACAGAAGGCCAAGCGCATGCACGGAAGACGTGCACATGAAGCAAGCATGCACGCGCAGGGCAAACCGGTGGTAAAAATATGTGAAACCCACCTCTGTTTCAAATGAACAATTTCCCAAGCAAATCTATGCTCCAAGAAGGAACTAAAGATACTGGTAAATAGATAAATGTGACTTTGCACACAAATGGGTGTTCCCAAATGCTATCTATATTTGGGAATAGATTTATGCCTTGATAGGCTTTGCCACTGGAAGCATAGTGTTCCAGCTATGTAGTGGTTTGAGGCAGACTATTTATAAGGAAATTTGTTTACATAGCAATGCTTTTCTCAAACCTCAAGAGATGCACTGCTTTGGAATGTGCCTCTCATAGATTCCCACACATCTGGATACTTCACCCAGTTAGGCTTTTCAAGTCAGCAAAAGCAGGATGGATTGGACACCAGTCTCCATCCTTTCCTGGAATAGATGAAGGCATCCAACCTATATGCATTTTTTTCTTCTAAAATATGCATAAAAGTCATATATGAATACGTAGTTTGAACATATTCCCTCACAAAAATAATTATCTCTCTGGTACATATTTATACTAAAACATTTTTGAGGAAAGAAAAAAAAAATACTCCACTATAAAATTCTGAGAAGAAAAAAAATCTAAAGAGATGGGAATTGGGAGATCTGAATATGTCAAGTCAGTCTTCCCCAACAACAGTACTGCCCTGCTTCAAATGATATGGGACCCAGGGAGATAGGAGATAGGGAAAGGCAGATCCATGTGGAGAAATAAATCCTGACAAATCCTAACACTATCTCCTTTTGCTTGGTTCCTCCGTGTAATCTGGAAATGGACATATCTGTTGATGCTGCACCTATTAAAGGTTATGGTGTTCTCTAGTACAAAGGAAGATATTATTTGTGATCTTACATACAATACAATACAAATAATGCAATTAAGGGAATGAGGTTCCCTCTCTCGAAGTTTTTCATTTTCAGATATATGTATCTTTTCCTGATGGATATATTGGTCTATAGTAGAAACAACAGACTTTATTCTAGTTTAGAACCTGGAATATCCATATTTATCATGGAAATAGTAAATTCCAATGAATGCCGAGTAAAACGTTTACTATTGTGAGCTCGGTGGGATTTATTATTTTATTTATTTATTTATTAGATTTATATTGCCACCTATTCACCCATGGCGACTCAATTGTAATTATGTGGATAATTATAACTCGGAGGAACAATCTGACTATTATAGCATCCTAAATAGCAAAAAGAGATCCATATTTGGCTTTTTGTTTCTCTCTGATCCCACTGTTCTTTATCGATAGTTACACATTTTATATTTTAAAAAAGACTGTGACTTACATGATAAAAACAAATTCACTATAACAAATGAAAAACTATTCAAAGGCTACAGCATTAACACTGACTAACCCTTAAAATACACAGAAATATTAAAAACTTTAAATATAGTATGCACTTGAGTCCCATATTTCAATTTGTCCATATAAAATCTACATCTATAGGCAATCTGCTCATGGGTGGCAAGTGCAAACAGTTCTTCAATCCCTTGAGTGAAATAGATATAGATAAATGGAAATTTATTTTTCCAGTGCTGCTATGGCCGATATTTACTATAATAAAGTAGTGGGTTATATAAACACTATTTATATGACAAAAGGTAAAATTTTCAGAGAGTAGTATGCTTTTGAACTACTATACTGTACTTAGCACATGGAGTTTGACAACTGGACAATGTAAATGGATTCCCTGTGCCTTTTACTGCATCCAAAAAATAGATATAGTATGCTTTTAAACTTCAAGGCAAAATAATAGCAGGAAACTTATTCATTCCATAAGTATTATAAATTTGCAAGATATAACAAAGATAAACTCAATCCCACTAAACTTTATGCTGTTTCTGTGACTCAAAACTCTTTGGAAACCCAATTTTACCGCTTCATTGCTCTTCAAACATCCCCTTAATCTTAATTATAACTCAGGAGTCACGACCAATGAGCATTTAATTAAGTATTGTAAAGGAGGAGGTGGAGTGATTTGGAATTAGCACAAGAAAAAAAGCAAATCACTTCCCTCTTCAGTCCTTGCTGTAACTCACTAGTAAAGATTTTATCGAGTAACTTTTAACTACTTGCAGCAAAGGAAATAAGAAAAATCTTTCCTTCTTAATTATGTTTATAGGACTTCTGGAGGCAAATAAAAGAAGAGCAAATTATGTCCTACTTGTAAACATCAAGATAGCTGCTGATTCGTCATTTGGACCAGAAGAACCTGTCCCAATCCAATAAGGCAGTGTTTTTGAACTTAATATGTGTAAACTTCAATCCCAGAATTGCCTAGCCAGTCTGGTAGTGGAAGGAATTCTGGTAAGTGAAGTCCACACATCTTAATGTTGGTAAAGTTTTTTTAAAAATGCAATAAGGCATGGATGGTTTTGGTTTCCAAGGATTTCCCTTCACATATAGGAGGGTTCAAGCCCATAAAATGGATCGGTATATATCACTTAGATGAGGTGATCCTGGGCATTTGCAAAAGTTTCAAGGTTCCCTTTTTTTAAAAAAGGCCCTAATAGTCTATTTTGGGTCTTATATTGCAACTGTATATCACTCCAAAATGACAAGGGATTGTGTTCTTAGGTTTACAGAATAACAGAGTTGGAAGGAACCTTGGAGGTCTTATAATTCAACATCCTGCTCAGGCAGGAAACCATATACCATTTCAGACAAATGTTTTTTTATCAAATCATATGTTTAGTTTGTTTTCAATGTCAGTGATTTTGGGCAATGTACGGGATTCAAACCAACAATTTAAACTATCCAAACCATAACAAAGTAACAAACAATAGTCCCAAAGAAGACTGCACTAACTGGCAGAGCTTGCCTAATAGAAACATCTGGGAGGTCAGTCAGGCCTTTGAAGCCTTATGAAAGGCTAACAAGAATATGGTCATCTGGCTCTCTGGAGGGGAATTATTGCATAGGGCAGGTATTGCCACAGCTTGCTGGGGTTGAAATGTATGAAATGACAATTCTCAATGATACTGAGATTTTTTTCATTGTTGTTAATAAGGTTCTCTGTATGATAGCTACAATATAGTTGTAGTAACTTTGGCTTTGCAATCTGTTTCTTATATTCCAGAAGGACATTAGGAATGTTGTTCCACATCTGGATTTCTTCAGGATTGGCTCAAGTATCCCAAATTGAAAATATGAGCAAATGGCACTTCTCTACTGTTTTGCCCCATGGAGTGATATTAAAGTTAACACTGGTAAAATCCACCTTGTAGATGTTTTCTTCCCCTAAAAAGAGCCTTCTTTTTTTCAACAGATACTTAGGACCCATGTGGTGTGTGTGTGTGTGTGTGTTTTCATTCTCTTGGTGACATTTTAGAAATTTATTTACTGATGTAGGTAATAAATGATGCCACTGCTGGTGTGGGTGTTTTTTTTTTTTTCTTACATCCAGTATTTGAAATTTCTTGGTTGCACCTCCCCATTTCTCCCTCTATGTTTGGGATTCAAAATTTCAAGGCCGACTAATTTGATCAAGTCTCTTCAAGATTTGAACTTCGAACTCAAAAGTGATTTTCCACAGGCTATACTGAGCTAATGCAGTTTAAATATTGGGATGCAAATAGCAGAAGTATAGAAAGTTAATCCTGCCAATTTAGCTGGGCACCTTTGTGGATTTCATTGCAACTACCTTTAGTTTTAAAATAGTTACCCTCTATCTTTCATAACATAACGTACAGCAGTCTCCAGGATGTCCAGAAAAGAGCCTAAGTTTGCTCAGTTGGTACAATTGAAGTCCTTAGTCCAACTTTGCTGTAAAGCCAAGAGACAGGTAGCTATTTAAATAAAAATAAGTGAAAGGCGAGGGAGAATTCAAAACTTCCCCCCCCTCAAAAGTAGCTCGCTTTGCTCCACTTGTTTTTCTGGCATGCCACGCTTGCTGTGACATTGAAGAATGCCTCCTGACTCATCTTTATCGAGCAGTACGGACTTCCTAGGTTTGAGTTTTGCAGGTTGATGGGAAAAGCAGCACAGTGAGTTCTCAAGCTTGTTCCACTTCTGAAGAGCTCCTACACTGGCAGCAATAACCAGATACATTAGAACAGCGGTTCTCAACCTGTGGTTTATGGACCCCTGGGGGTATGTGCAATACAGGGGTGGGCTTCTGCTGGTTGTAACAACCGGTTTGCCCGGAACTGAAAATGTGAGCATGCACCGTCTGCAAATGCGCATGGCATTGAAAAGCCGGCAATTATATAGGATATGATAGTGCCAGGGCGGATGGGCAGGCCCAACCCTGGTCAGAACTACCGGTTCACCCAAACCAGTCTGAACCGATAGCAGCCCACCACTGGTGCAATGTCATTCCAGGGGGTCCACAAAGGCTTGAAGAAATGTTATGATTTCAATCTTGAGTTAAGTCTTGGGGGTCCATGGCCCATGGCCCATGGTCACAAAAGATATTTAAAAGGGGTCCATGGTAAAGAAAAGGTTGAGAACCACTGCATTAAAGTCATGCTTGCTGGGAATATTCTGTTATGGCTAGATAATGCAGGCCACTGAAACTGATTGGCAGGTAGAAACAATGCCTTAGAGAAAGAGGCCAGCCCAGAGTAAGAAATGTTCATTAAGGCAGCTCCCATTCACTTATTGTTGAGAGATTTAAGCCTGTCCCAATCCTGAAGAATTTAAGCATTTGATTTACGAGCCCCATATTTAGAATGCTAAGGGTTGGACTGAACTCCTAGTTTTGTTCAGAGAGCAAAGAGGCAGCAAAGCTAAGGAGCAACAATAATGTTGAAGCTTGTGGTTACCTATTTTAAGAAAGTAAGAGCTGAATTAAGTTTAACACGCTATCATCCTTGGCTCCCCAAAAAACTTCTGAGAGCTGAATGTTCAATGAGATGATCCAAATAATTGCCACCTATGGTGACATCAGAAAACCTATCACATCTTTAAATTCATTCTCACATTTTTCATACATGGAAGTAATATTGCAGGAGAATAAATCTGGAGCAATCCCAGAAGAGTCACTGAGTTTGTGAAGTCCTCTAGAAGACCGCAAAGCACTTTGAAGCCACCTGATTTGATGAACTACTTCAAAGCAGATATCAAACCAAACTTCCTTTGATAAGATGATTTGATTGACGCATTATTGAATGGAGGCGTTTCTTTGAAGTTTTCCTAACCATATTGAATTTGTCCATATACTAATCATGTCTGACCCTAGTCCAAGGTCTGACCTTGGACTAAGATTGGATCGGCCAAGATTGGCCAGATGTTACCTATCTTGTGACAGAGCAGCATATCCTAAGATTACCAGATGCTGACATGCTAACCTCCGATTTGTTGAATCTCCTAAAATCAATTGAGCTAGTACTGGCTTAGCTACCCCTGTAGTGGTGAAAATGCATTCCATTGCTCAAATATGCAGTGTATGGAAACAGCATCTACTTTCTGTTAACATGATTTTTTAAATAAAAGTATGGTACCCAAATATCAACACCACCCAAAATTACATTTTAAAACATTAATTTGACAGTGTTACCTTTCCATTTACTTAATTTTTCTTTTCTCAATGGGTCTGACATTTAGCTTTACAATCTCACCACCTAGTGGAAGAAACTAATTTCTTTCAAACATCACATTGTAATATTGAAGGTTTGATGCTGGTTTATCTGATTGCTAAAATGAAGATGTTTATTTTCCTTATCCTTCTTTGTGATTGAATGGATATTTCAAGGAAGCCGGAGCAGTTCAGTGTCCTAATTGCAGGGGGGGTGGGGGATGGGATAGAGCGGAGGACAAATTGATCATTAAAATGGTTTTAAATTTGTTTGTTTACAGAACCATTTTTAAACAGAGCTGCTTATAACTAAATCCAAATGGGTTCAATTAGAATTATTTGCAATCATGAGTGCATGATTGATAAAACAAAATTGTACAATATATTTTCTTTCCATTTTAAATTAATTCTACAAAGATTTTGTTCCCATTCCAGAGATTACTGGATTTAGGCCAGAATTATTTGGAATCAAATTCTGGTAAAGTTGAAAACATTCCCTTTACGGCTGGGCATACTTTGAAGACGATTTCGAAAAGATGCTTTTGATTTTAACCCCCCAGTAAATTTGAGCCTGAGAAAAAAGATACTTGGGGGGAAAAACCAGGTTGCTTTAAGAAATAACAGGTATCCCCAAAACACTTCTGAAACTCTTTTAGGAAGTATACATGTTTCTTCTCCAGATGTATAAGAAACCCTCCCATACTATCACCTCTTACAATACTAGACAACACAGTATCAACAGTAGAGACCTTCAAATTTCTAGGTTCTACCATATCTCAAGATCTAAAATGGACACCTAACATCAAAAACATCATCAAAAAAGCACAACTCAGAAAGCTCAAACTGCCCAAGGAGCTGCTGATACAGTCCTACAGAGAAATTATTGAGTCTGTCATCTGCACCTCTATAACTGTCTGGTTCGGTTCTGCAAGACAGACACAGACTTCAGAGGATAATTAGAAGTGCAGAAAAAACTATTAACTACCAACTTGCCTTCCATTGAGGACCTGTATACTGCACAAATCAAAAAGAGGGCTGTGAAAATATTTACAGACCCCTCACATCCTGGACATAAACTGTTTCAACTCCTACCCTCAAAACGACACTATAGAGTACTGCACACCAGAACAACTAGACACAAGAACAGTTTTTTCCCGAATGCCATCATACTGCTAAGCAAATAATTCCCTCAACACTATCAAATTATTTACTAAGTCTGCACTACTATTAATCTTCTCATCCTTCCTATCATCCATCTCCTCCCATTTAGGACTGTATGACTGTAACCTTGTTGTTGGTATCCTTACAATTTATATTGACTGTTCCCTAATATGATTTGATTGCTTATTTGTTCCCTATGACTATCATTTAGTGTTGTACCTTATGATTCATGGTGAATGTATCTTTTCTTTTATGTACACTGAGAGTGTATGCACCAAGACAAATTCCTTGTGTGTCCAAACTCACTTGGCCAATAAAGAATTCTATATATATTTTTCCACATCTTGTGGAACAATCTTATTTGGAGACATTAGGCAGCTCTTGTGAAATATTTCAGAAGTGGTTGCATAAAATTGCGTGTACATCCTTAGGGAGCCACATCCATAGTTCCACAAGTTATCCACATATTACATTGTTGTTTGGGCTACTAGATTGCAGGAAAAGTTCTATGTAATTCTATGGAAAAATATATTTCATTCTCCAGTGTTTTCCAAGGTAGTACATCTGAATTCTTAATCTCTGAAATATATTCTCATTTTAGCAAGTCACTGATTCTTCAATCTCTCATTACTTTGGGCTTTAGAAGACATTCCATAACTGTTTGGTGTCTGCGATATGCCATGTGTGGCTGGTCAGGAAATAAATGAATGCAGTTGTCAGGTCGAACAATTCATGTGAAACCTGCCACAGCCTGTAAATTATTTGCCTGGTGATGAAAAATTATTTTAGTGATGGCAAGAGATACCTCAGTCCCTGTCCTGTGATTTATTCCCATGTGATCCTGATTACCCTTTTCACTTCCATGATGAAGAGTTGGATTTAATAGTACTGCAAAGAGAAGCAATCTGTATTATTTCAATCCCAGATCAACCTCTGATGATTTCACAATTTGAAGCAATGTCACACTGGATAGAGAAACCTGCAAGAAATACTGCAAGAATATAGATTGGTGTGGGAATTTAAAAAAACAAAACAAAACTCATAAACCAAAGGCAAACCACTTTTGCATTGTTGCCTGGAAAGCTACACTGATGGGTTATAAAGTCTCCAGGAACTGAATTCAACTTAAAGGAGAATTTTATGTTCGATATGATTTAAATAAGGAGCTCTCCTCTGAAGATAAAAATAATATTGCATCCTTTCATTTCATCTCTTGGGTAGCAAATATCCAGCTGAGCTACATCACTGGCTTTGTAGATTTTCAGCACAGCAATTCATTTCTCATCTTTTCAACCCACATTTTCCTCCCCAGAATATAAATAACAATGACAACATGTGAGAAGGATCATTATATGTCTTTACACGCTTTCTGCAATCACGTTGGTTAGACATTCAATGCTAAATTATAAAATACACTATATAATACTCATTATCTCAGCAGTAACCATTATCTACTAGCAGCATTGATTTTTTTTGTTCAAAAGATTCAAGTCTGATAATGGATTGCAAAGTAGACAACAAAAGGAAATACTTTCTAAAAAACAAGGAACCAAAGAACCACTAGTTCAGCAGAAGTTAGCTGTCTATTCCTTGCCTAGCTGTGATTCCTTATGATTCATCCAAGATAAGTACTGATTACTTATCTCTGCCATTTAAAGACTCTGTCAGAGCCACCTTTCTGCAAAGCCTTGGTCATGGTCTCAAAACATAGCAAATCACTGCCTTATTACTATTTATATGACATCCTATATCCATCACAAAATTTTGATTGCTGCCTTCAGATAGGCTTCCTCATTCAGGGTACCCTGATTTTATTGGATTATAACTCATACAACGTATGAGAATAATAATCTGAGATCCTAAATTCCATTTCTAAGGTAGTCGTGGCCTTTTTTTCTCTTTTTGGTACGCAAGGTATCCCTGCCCACACATTTTCTTGACTTCCTTTCTCTTTCTCCCATATCCCCCAGAGAAATTCAGTTCAGATCCACTTCTTTTTCAGAAGTAATCATAATAAACAATAATGATCCAGCACATTTGCTTTGATACAACTAACCGGGAATCAAATATCTGTGAAATATCTTGCAAACAAAGACAAATTACGGAACATTCATAAAACCAGTGTAGAGTCTGGAAGAAGAGACCTGGTGCTTGAAAAGATCACACACTTTGATAAATGAAAATTAACTCAATTCTGGGAAATGTCTTTCTTCTTTGAATTGGTGTTCATACAAGTCAGCGTGATTCACTGTGCTAGCTAAGTAATTCAAGTAATTCAAGATTTACGAGTGTTTTTTCTTCAATGTATTTTAACAACTTCAGGAAGGGTTTTTCTTTTTACAAATTCTTCAAGGGTCATTTCATGACAAGCAACTAATAAAAGAAATACTTTTTCCCTGAGTTTGTGAGAAGTTAGGATATGCTTGATTATCTGAAGAGCCTGCAGGTGAATCTATTTATTTAAAAGGAACTGGTAGAAGAATGCCACACTTAGTAAGGGAGACGTCTTTCTTAGACTTGTCCTTGACTACTTGAATATTCATTTTAAAGAGTTTACAAAAGCCCCAAAGCCCATGAAACATTAGAAGTTATTCCACTGACCTCCAATCAGTTTGTCTGGCTGTTTACAATTCCAAAGGATCAATAAAGTAGATTTCTCTTTCTTCTTTTGTTACATGCAATTTAAAATGAGCACTTGAATTCTGAGAAAAAAATATTCACAGGCTTATACCAAGAAACATTTCAGATCAAAATTAGGGACAGACAGACACTAACTTTTTTAAAAAATAAAATTTAAAAAATGTGAGGAAGGAAGGGAAGGAATGAGAGAGAGAGGGAAGGAGGGAGGGAAGGAAGCAAGGAAAATTGTTTTCTAAATAGTAGACTGCTCCGTTCCAAGTAACATACACAGAAGCATCCCATTAGAGCTCCTTGCTGTGAATAAATATATTTTGCAGAACCCATTGATTGATTAAGTGCAATCAAGTTGGTGTTAATGCTTATCAACCACTCAAATAGATCTTTCCCTGCATGATCTGTCTGCAACCTGATCCTGTTTTCCAATCATGTGCTCATGGCCACTGTAACAAAGTCTATTCACCTTGCTCCAATTCTTTTTTCTCCTCTTTCCTCTTCTCTTTGACTGCATCCTACCCCAGAGAGCTAGCTCTTTGTGTAATGTGTCCAAAATATAATTTTGTGTCTCGTTATTTTGTGCCTCAAGTGAAAATTATTTTATTTGTTAATTGATCTGTTTGATTATCCCATTTGTTTCTTTTCTTGATTATCCATTGTATTCTCAAAACTTCTCCCCAATATCAACATTTAAAAGCATTAATACTCTTCCTATCCAGTTTCTTTAATATTCAGCTTTCATTTCCACAGAGTATCACAGGAGAAAACAATGTCTGCACAATTCTTATCTTTGTATCTATAGAGGTAGATAGATGAAATTTTCTGACAAGTTTCTGGCAAGGTGGAAGTGAGGAGCCGGAGACCAGATGCGGCTATTTTATAAACACAGGACAGATGCAACCCACCTGACAGTGTAAGAAAAAGATGCAAGCTGTCCATTAAAATAAAAGGATAGGAGAAACTCAGGGTTTCACCCTTGAGCAAAAATACCAATCTAAAAATACACAATCCTAGATTTAATTGTGACTATATCAAATGGTCATCTTCTACAGTTAATACACATCTGAGAAATTAGAAAATTATTAGTATTACATCCACCCTCACTACTAACTCCCCTCCAGTGATGATGTGCAATGTCAAGATATATTTACCTGCCTTTTTCTCCTAGGAAAAAGCTCAATGCCGTAGTAGTTAATATATTGGACTTGGACTGAAGCAATTCAAGTAAAGTCGGGCATAAAAATGAATTCTCTCCCAGCCAACCTATCCCACAAGGTTGCTGTGATTTGAAAAAACTGGAAGAAGAAATGCTTAACTATGATCCCTTCTGTTTCTAAAGAAGAGACAGATTATAACCCTGGGTCCAAGGCACATTGACACAACAGAAGGTCCTGTGTGTATATGTATATGTAGGTTTGCAGCAATTCAACCAGCATACAAGTAAATAATTCAGCAGGATTCATTTATGGGAGAAACTTCTTTATATACAATAATATAAAATATGATGCATGTGTACAATACCCATGCAGTTCTTTCACAGCATAAAATGGAAACAAGAATGGAAGCAAGCTAGTGCCAGTGCGCTCAAGCTCTTATATACAGAAACAGATAAACTAAGCCACGCCCAGGCGCCAAACTGTCTGAGTCACCAAACAGTCCCCACTGGCTGACCTGTTGCCATGTCTATTCCAATTCATGAACTCTTATATACTGACAGTAGGTCTGTAGATGTAGATATATATGTATATAGGATTGTTCTATTAATCTCATATAGTTACTCAAAATTGAATCCACTTTTTCAATGGAATCTAATTCCATTTAAAAATGTTTAGGATGTCAACCTAAATGAGAGCAGAAGCTTGCCAAGATGAAGGAAAAGAGAAGCTCTTAAGAAAGAAAGACAAAGTTTAATGTTAACTGAGGGTTCTAGTTAGAACTATTTAATTATATGACTCTTTGGGGACATCTTATCTGTGTACATATGGCACACAGAGAATCCTATTGAGGAATAATCACAGATGTCTTCCTAAGCACTGTACAAAGTATTAACTTTCCAGTGTACCTCACACAAGCCTCTTATGACCAGTTTTACAAAGTTCATCAAAAACTAAGTGATTCTAGATTTATTTGCTTTTGTGAAACAGCAAAAACGAAGTCTAATTCTCCAGGTTATTCCTCCCAACAGAAAACCAGTGGAGTGCAGTGAAGAACCTGTGTTTCACCATATGGCTCTCAATGATCAACAAAGGACATAGTGCTTAACAGACTGAAGAGATCTTGTTTATTTCAAATGAGTATCTATCACGCTTTGTTAATTCATGTCCCTATGTACACATACCTAATAAAGTGCAGAGTCATCAGAGGGATGCGCTGCAGACATTTTTAACCCCAATGCAGACTCAGAAAGATGGATGGGGAAAACACCGATGCAGCTCTCTCTCAAGTAGCTGTGTTTCATGATTAAATGAATTGTATTCATAACTAACTCAGCTGCCATATTCTGGAACAATTTGTGCCTCAAGCCCAATTTTAGGAACTAAGCTTCCTATTTGTGAAACAATACCTTCAGCCCAGTAGTGGGTTGCAAAACCCGTTGCAACCGGTTTGCTTGTGCGCACGTGCTTGTGATGCTTCTGTGCATGCGCAGAGGTGTCCAATGTGGATGGGCGGAGCCTCCCACCACCACCACTACTGGTTCGCTGATTCAGGTACAACCGGTAGCAACCCACCACTGCTCCAGTCACTGCATAGTGTCCCATACAATTATGTCTACCCCTCTTCCCCTACTATGGGCTCATGGCTAACACCAAATGCTCAGAATGTTCCTAAGAGAAGAATCCCTTCCTTCTGCACTCACATAGTTTACAGTAATGTGGGCTCTGCTCTGTCGTGGATAAGAAGTTTATAGACACACTTCACATTTAAAAACAGCAGGTCAAGTTTTTCTGCCTCTCATTTGAACAAATCATTTCTTTCCTTCTCACCACCACCCATTCCAACAATTCCAAATGTGTAAACTATTTCGGAGTGAATGTAGAGTCTGCTAACAGCAATGACACTGGAAAAAGATGACCAGCATTACTTAAATCAGAACTATTTTTTAAAAGGTAAGGATTAAATAGGGGTTTATCTCTATCATCTCTACCTCCATCCATATCTCTATTATCTCTATATCTTCTTCAACTGCTAGCTACTTGAGAGAGGACAATGAAAGAAGGAAGTTTGAAACTGTTGGCATTCTTTTAATATTTGAAGTGCAGTGTTTTTTACTTTAATTCTGATCACTGGGCCAGGAAACAATCAGAACTAGAACTGCTAATCCTTCTTTTTATTTTGGGAAAAGGTTAAAGTAACAGAGTTGAGTTGCCAGGGGTTTCACAGGCCTGTATCATTTACTGGCTTTTTTTTTTTTTTTCATGCCACTCATTTAATTGAATCAAGGTCACTTTAATGAATTGTATGAAAAGCATAACCCAGTTCATTAGGTTAGGGGTTTGGACTATTTTAATGCCTATGGTTTGTTCCCTCCCACTCCAAACAATCATATTGAGAGGGAAGAAAAGCAGAGATAAACTTTACCGATAGGCAATTGTTTCTTTGCATTTATACAAACCTCCTCCTCCTTTCAGCCAGTATGCCCTTCATGCTAATTAAATATTATAAGCAATAAAACAGAGGCCTGATCATCATCTACAATGATGACACCAAGACTGGCAACTGCCCAACTTCTCATGACTGTGATTCAATAAGATGAAATACTTTTTTAAAAAAAAAAAATTAATGAAGTAATGTAAAAACACTAAAATTTGGGATTGATTTTAATATAGCTATTTTAAAGATTGAGCAATAACCTTTGCTATATTTTTTCTTAAAGCTAAGGTCTTCAGTTTTTTGAAGCATGCAAATCCATTGGGAATTTTGATTGTTCTGGAAGCTCTCACAAAATTATTATTGAAGAGATTGTGCCAAATCAAATAATATTGTTTACCAGGAGTTAAACTGGTGAAGGTACTTCTTGCTTCCTCCTCTGATATTTTCTATTATTGTGTTTCCCTGAAAATAAGACCCTGTTTTATATTTTTTTGAACCCCGAAATAAGCATTTGGCCTTATTTTCGGGGAGGTCTTATTATTTTGGGGCGCATGGAGCAAGATGGGGCTCCTCTTGCCATCTTACCTGATTTCCAGCTCTGTTTAAATATTTTCGGGGAGGGCTTATTTTCAGGAGAAGGCTTATTTTAGTGCAAGCGTTCAAAAGCCCGATTGGGCTTATTATCAGGGGATGTGAAACAGGGTATCATAATTTATACTTATCTAGCATATGGGGAAACTTCCAAATACTGGCTGAATTAATTCATATTTTTCATTTTTGAGAGTGACTTTGGGGATATATGATAAAATCCCCAAACTTGGAAATAAATATGATGCTGCAGATGTCAGCATGCTAGCATCCTGTTAATTCGTTTAATTTTATTTTTAAGAAAATCAGTTGGCACTGATTTTAGATTGGACCCTAAACACCCAAACATTGTAAGTATGATGTTAACTGGAAAAAGAGGAATGATGATGCAATGAAAAATTTAGCCCATCTGGTCTGCTTGTATAATATCTTCAACTTTGATTAGCTTATTTCAAGAACCCATAATTATGGTTTCCTAGTAAGGAGTGGACCAGATGTGTTTAGCACTACAAATCTTAACATTCCCAATCTGTAATACTTCAGAACTACCTATTCTAAAATAACTCTGGATTGCCCATAGCAATAAAAAGATTTGGCTCACAAGTCTTGGTAACATTTAGTATACCAGCTTTTTAAGAGAGATATTGAAAAAATGTGCCACTGGTTAATTAGCATTTGTAGGGAGTCCATCCTAATGTCCTCTGTTACTTAATGCATATAATAAACTTAACTTTACAATATCATGAGATAAGTTTAAAAAAATAATACTGAGCAGGTTGGAGGGAAAATCAAATCATCTCTTTTTACAATCCACACAAACTTTCAGTAACTATATGGGAAATTTATTAATGGGAGAGCACTAATTTACCTTTTAATGAATTTATAGGTTGCTTTCTCAAAATATTTTATGGTTATATATAACTTTTGAAAGCCAGTATTCAACAGTTCCAACACAAATTATGATATATCAAACAGCTCTATAATTCACTATTATAGTCCCATAAAAGGCACATCAGGAAGGGAGGGGAGAGAAGGGAAGGGAAGGATTGGGTAATATCACCTCTTTTTAGTTTTCTTTCTCTTTATGTCAAGCCTTCTCAAAATTTAATCCCCTTTGCAGAAGCATGAAACGGAGCCAGATGATAGGTATATGTTTCTTCTTCTTTTCTTTCCAGCTTGAAAATATGGTGCCTCCATCTGCTTTGTTCCCCATTGTCATTGATCTGCTGTATGATCCTTGCAAATTGGGGTTTAATCTTAGCTGATCATCTTTACCTACTATGATAAACATAATTCATGTCAACACATGAATTGAGTTCACTGAAGTTAATAAGATTTACTATCAGGTAAATATGAAAAGGACTATGCCTAAATATATTGTGGGCTACTATAGCTGGATCTTGGGACTAATGTCCATGTCTCTGTGACTATAACAGTACTAAGAATTCAATTGTTAAAATGCAAAAATGCATGTGCTCAAAAGTATTTCTTTTTCTGTCAGACTTTTGGTGGTTCCTAGAAGCAATGACTCTGAGTTTGAAAGTGTCAGTTTGTCCTCTGAATTGATTATTTTAATCAGTGCACAGATCACAACTTATACAAGTTGACTTCTTCTACAAGTAAAAATGACAGCCTATCATCTCTCTGGGAAATTGTCTCCACTTTGACTCTTTTTTCTATTAAAAGCAATCAGAAGTTTATTTGGTGCTTTTGGTGATGATGCCATATGGGAGAACAGCTGAGAAAAAGAAGAGAAAAACATTATCAGTAAGTCTGTGCCAAGTGGTCATTGTTCATCTCAGTGCAGATGTGGTGCTTTGCACTATGATGACAACCCTTTTTGCTTCCCATTTAGCTCACCTCAGTTGCTCTGTGTCACTTGAACAGGTCTTAACACCCAAAAAAGTTTTCTTCATGAGTACAGCACCTAGATCAGGGCTGAAATGCTCCTGGTTTGGACCGGATCGCCTGATCCAGTAGCGATGGCAGCAGGTAGTTCGGAGAACCAGTAGCAAAAATCCTTCTCCCGCATGCCCAGCTGAGCTGCATGATCATCAGAGGCTTTTTTTTTTTTAACTTTTAAAAGTATTTTTTCAGCCGAAGTGGTTGCAGAAAAAATGCTTTTAAAAGAAAAAAAAAGCCTCTGATGATCAGGCAACTCAGCTGGGATTGTCAGAGCCTTTTAAAAGCATTTTTTTTACAACCTTTTCCGCCGAAAAGTTTGTAGAAAAAATGCTTTCAAATGTAAAAAAAAAAAAAAATGGCCACACCCACCCAGTCACATTATCCCCCACCAAGCCAGTGGTAGTAACAAATTTTACATTTCACCACTGACCTAGATAAGTCTTTCATGAACACTAGAGGTGCCAAAAAGTGATCTTTCAAATACAAAAATACAAAGATCCTAATTGCTTAGGTCTTTACAAAGATGTCAGTAGATGAAAAATGAAGCTTTAAAAGCCTAAATGTTACAATTCTGCTTTGTAGTAAGATTCACGACCATTCAAATATTGGAAGGCTGTAAAACAGTCTCAAATTACCTTACTGAAGACTCAACAGAGACTTCATTACCTTAGAGTCCTGCAGAAAAATCAGGTGGAACAACGGCTGATGACTTCTTTCTATTGGTCTACGATAGAAAGTGTCTTCACATACTGTATAACAGTATGGTATGCTGGTCTAATAGCTGCGGGCAGGAAAGCACTACAGAGAGTGATCAATTCGGCACAAGAAACTATCGGTTGCCCTCTAACACCACTAGATGATATTGCCCGGTCTCAGCTGTTTCAGCAGAGTAAGGAAGATACTAAGGGATGATTCACACCCTGGCCACTGTCTCTTTTCACTTCTACCATTGGGCAGAAGACATCAAAGCATAGCCAGCTGGACAAACAGGTTTAAAAACAGCTCCTACCCATTAGTCTCTTAAACACAATCACAATCACTCCACGCACAAATGGAAACGTATGTCTAGTCTTTTTTCCCCAATTACTTGTATAGGGATTATTCTACTTGTATAGGGATTATTCTCTATACTATTTATGTTGTTTTCTATTTTTTTGTTATGGATTGCACCAGAGAGGCTAAACCAATTTCGTTGTATATATGATGTACAACGACAATAAAGTCTATACTATACTGTAGTATACTACTGTATCTGTTCATATGTACCATGGGTCTCCTATTTTTGCAATAAAGGTAACAAGAATGTGCAGCTAACAAAAAAAAAACAACAACACTACCAAAATATTCTTTGGTAAAGTGTACATATAAATATGTACTTTATAAAGTACCACTTTATAAAATCCTAGTAAGACCACACCTGTAATACTGCAATCAATTTTGGTCACCATACTACAAAAAAGATGTTTTGAGACTTTGGAAAAAGTTAAGAGAAGAGCAACTAAGATAATCCTGGTTTAGCCTGGAGACTAAAATTTACGAAGAATTGCTGCAGGATTTGGGTTTGGCTAGCTAAAGAAAAGAAGAATTAGGGGTGACATGTTAGCAATATTCCAGTATTTGAGGGACTGCCACAAAGAAGAGGAGGTCAAATTATTCTCCAGAGCATCAGACGGCAGGACAAGAAATAATGGTTGGAAACTAATCAAAGATAGAAGCAACCTGGAATTAAGGAGAAACTTCCTGATTGTGAGGACCAGTGGAACAGCTTGCCTCCAGAAACTGTGGGCCTGCCAAGATTGGATGTTTTTAAGAAGAGTCTAGTCGCTTATCTAAAATGGTATAGGTTCTCCTGCTTAAGCAAGGGGCTGGACTAGAAGACCTCCAAAGTCCCTTCCAGCTCATTCTATTCTATTCTACTTTTCTTGAAAAATTGCACAGGGCAAATGCATTCCATTAATGGAGCACCTTGCCGAAAGAGCATATATTAGTAAACATGCATGTAAAAGCATATTTGCACAAAGATGCTGGTGCATATAAGAATAGTTAAATGGAAAGAAGTTGTACACAGAAATGTTTATGAACTTTTATATGAATTTTAAAAAAAAACTTTTCAACATAATGAGAAAATAGGGCAAAACAAAGTTGAGGTTTGGAAAAGGGGTATTGAGTGAGACTTAACTTGGCAGAGATGATAACTAATGTTACACTGATTGCTATTAGAGTTCTTGTACCTTTGCTTGACTCTTCACTTAACTTCTTTTTTTAACTCCCTTTCATCTTCTGGAGCTCAGCTTTGGCTATGTATATGTATATGTATATGTATATGTATATGTATATGTATATGTATATGTATATGTATATGTATATGTATATATTTAAATAATTTATATGGCAGCCCATCTTATAGCAGGGGCTCTGGACAGCACACAAAAGATTAAAATCATTAGCTCAAGAGGCCCAATGTAAATAATACATTCCAATTTCCTTATCTAAGACTGTAACCTGGGGTCATTTTATGGAAAAGCCAGAACTAAAATAATGAGCAATTGAAATATACATTTTAAGCAGTTCTGGTTGTTGGGTTTGTTGTTGTTTTTTTAAAACACCATCTTAAAAATTTGTTTAGTACATTTATCTGAGTTGCTTGGGTCAGCATACCTTCAATACAGCTAATTACCAGCAATTTTCTTCTTTCTTTTAAATTACTTGATGAAAAGGTTAATCACAAAGCTTTTTTAGACTTCGCTATAACTCCACAACTACAATGATAAAGAGATTGAAATGCCAATCAAGTGAAAAGAAGCTGTCTGGCCAATAAATCAAAAATAGAGCCACAGACTATACTTTTATTGAGATAGATGGGAAAGCGATTGATTGTAGACTGGTGCTCTGTCAGACTGCAGAGGGAGAAAAGTTTTATCATTGTGAACCTTGCTGTGACCTTGTCTATCAATAAGACTGGGGTTTATTGCTTAACAGGGCTAAGAGAGACAAGAGACTTTAAAACTTTAGTCCAGTCATGCATACCAGGCAGCTGAATTGGATCCCAGAAAGTTTCTGTCTTTTATTTAACCCTCAACCATTATACCTTCTACATTAGAAGAAGCAGCCAAGGGTTCCCTCAGAAATAATACACACTATATTCTCTTCTGTATCATATTTTCTCAGCACAAAATTTTCCTGTTTAATTAAACATCTCATCTGTTTGTCTATTGATAATGTTATTACTTAAATATAACAATGTTTACTTTAGATAGTAACTGCTGTCTAAGGCCTAAATGCAGAGTTTGGAGCCAACATATAACCCTACAGGAAATCATAAACTGCTTCCTTCTTCTTCCTAGTCTCCCATTAAAAACACACCTGTCCAATAATGCTATTCCTTCCTGATTTCATATGTTGACTCTTTGTTCCTTAAGACCTGGTTCTGTCCATATACAAGAGGACATATTTATGTGAAGATAGGAGGGGGCTACTTATAGATTTTTTAAATTATTTGAAACTTGGGAAAGATTGGAGACCTAGGGGAATGGGAAACATGTCAACCGCATGTTTCGGTTAACATTTAGCCTTTGAGTAATTAGATGAATTACAGAGAGCATTTAATTTACATTCACTACTTTTGCCTCATTTTTCAGAGCAGCTTTGAACATGCTGTTCAAAGACAGGTGCAATGTTCAGCTCAAGAAAAAATAATTGCACACTGCATAATGCCACCCTGTTCATTTTCCTGATGAATTATAACTCTAGTGGCATTAGGTTTCAAATGTGATTTCCTCGGCTTGATATATCCCTGCATGCGTGTTCTTCTCACTCTGGTTTCTTGTTTTTGCCGTTTCAATAAAATAAGTGTTTATGGGAACACTTCCAGTCTGCTTCTACTCAAACATCATTGAGATGGCTATGCTGCTGAAAAGTAAGGCACCCGCAAAACAAATTAGTGATGACAAGGCCACAAAAATTAGGTCATGTCCATTCTGTTTTATGGAGTATATAAAAGCCCGGAGTAATAAAGGCAGTAATAAAAAAGGAAACAAGAGGCAGTTTCAGAGTATCCGCTCAAAGCAGGAACAGAAAACATTTGTTCCAGTTAAATGTAACCTTGTGGTAGGATTTACAGGCCCGATGAACAAATACGAAGTTCACACATAAATATATTTATAACATAGGATTGTGACTGACAATAAATAGAATTTCCTCTCATGGGACAAAATAAGCTTGCTAATTATTTTGTTTGTGAGAAGTTACCTTGGTTAAAAAAAAATAGAGGAATAAATTCATGATTTGCAATAGATAAAGGAAAGGATGGAAAAGAAGAAAATGTATGCTAAAATGTTTGGAGACATGCTAGATCATTAGAATAAGAAAAGAAATCAACACATAGACAAGGTAATTCTCCTGTTTGAATAAATTGAACCACAGAATTAGCACACAAATCAGTAAAATTTGGAGGAGGTAAGAATAAGGGGGACAGAAAGTGGTTTGCTGGGAACAATCTTCAGAAGCTTCAAAATATGCCATGGTGCAGTTTTAGAGATACAGACAATTTAAAATTAAAGATAAAAAGATCATATTTTGGACAGCAGTGATGACCTCACTGACCCTTCTTAACAAGATCTCACATGCAGACTGAGAAACAGGTTGTCTTCATGGTATTTCTGAACAGACAAGCTAAATGGTTCTTAAAAAACAAAAAGTCAGACCCCAGGACACTGTAAACTTTTCATGTCTTCTCTTCAAGTCTGCTGTACTCTGCATTATTTCTTATGCAGTCCTTTGAGAGATTACAGTACGGATGTTCCTTCCAAATCAAGGCAATGTGATTCTACCTGACTTTACTTGTTTATTTGTTCCATTTGTCACGTTATCCCCTGATGTTCCTACAGGACAGAATGCATTATGGCCAGAATTTCATTCTTTAAGCTGATGATGCTGTTAATTTCCTTTTTTCCCCTCTTATGCTACTTTTTGCTTACTGTAGTGTTGCTGATTTTATGATTTTTTAATCTGTGCTTTATTGTTATTTCAACATTGGGGATGTGGATCAGTGGTGAAATCCAAATTTTTTTACTACCGGTTCTGTGGGCATGGCTTGGTGGGCATGGTGTGGCTTGGTGGGCGTGGTGTGGCTTGGTGGGCGTGGCAGGGGAAGAATACTGCAAAATCTCCATTCCCACCCCACTCCTAGGGGAAGGATATTGCAAAATCTCCATTCCCACCCCACTCTGGGGCCAGCCAGAGGTGGTATTTGCCGGTTCTCCGAACTACTCAAAATTTCCGCTAGCAGTTCTCCAGAACCTGTTAGGGTTGCCAGGTGTCCACTATTTGAGCGGACAGTCCGCTTTTTTCACATTATGTTCACTATTTTTTTTTCACAAAATAGCAGACATTTTTTTTATTCAAAAGCTTTATGATGAAATGGTACGTAAGTTTTGCGAGTCAGAATTCCATGAAGTTTTGCACCATGTTCCAACACATTGGTTAAGTTTGTTTAAAGCGGTCGAAAGACTTCTTTTAAACTGGATACCTCTAAAATCATATTTTATTTCTCTTGGATCTGATGAGTGCCATAAGGTTATCTGGAACCTTATTTCAGATCAGGAAAATGAACTCGCAAAGGATGATGAACCAACAATTTCAGAATTGTATTTATATTTCACACACTTCTTCATGTCAATAATGCAAGACACCCTACTGAAGCTGGAAAGCAAGAAAATTCTTGCATGTGATCTTCACATTATCATGTGTAAGCTGCGTGATTCTTTGCAAAAAAAAAACGATGAGCAGTTTTTTGGAATGAAAGTTTTATTTGCCTTATGTAAAAAACATTTGCCTGAGAATGCCGTGCAAAAGTTCAAGAAAGAAGCCATTAATGTGTATCAAAGAGCCATTGCGTACCTAGAAAAGTGGTATAATTTCACCAATTCAGTATATGAGACGCTAAGTTGTTTCAATCTAATTGATCGCAATAATCCTCCAACTTTAGAAGAAATGATGAACATCTGGTTATTATCACCATGGCAAGAAGAACTTCCACCCAACACTCTCTTCGATAAAATTTCTGCCTTAGAAGAAGTTTATGTTCATCTGCAGGGCGATTCATCCCTTGATAAGTGGACGTACTTTTTCAAGAAAGAGCCAGCTCCAAGTTTACTGAAACTGTTCCAGTATTGTGCATCAATTCCGGTATCAAATGCAAACGTTGAACAAATTTTCAGCGTCATGGGAAATTTGTGGACTGACGAACGTAACCGACTGCTTGTACCATCAGTTCGAAGTGAACTTTGTATATTTTTTAATATTTCTCAACGTTGTACTGAAATTAAAGAATTATTCCTTAAACACAAAGAATTGATCAAAGCTGCGCAGTCAAATAAAAAATACCCACGACAGCAAAGTAAAATGTAATTTAATATTTTACATATTATTATAATATATTTGATGTTTTGAATTTTAAGTAAAGTTTTGAAGTGATTATTTTAATATGTGTTAAAATGTTTGTAAGAAAATATATAATTTAATTGTATTTTTTTATTTTTTTACTACTTAACCCCCCCCCCCCACCCCTCTGCTTGTCCGCTATTTTTTTGAAGCAGACCTGGCAACCCTAGAACCTGTTAGAGCCTGCTGGATTTCACCCCTTATGTGGATAGAATATCTTGTTAGCCTTTGGAATATCACTTTTGGAGGAGGCAAGAGGGATGGACATTTTACGATAAATAGAAACAGACGCATATTGTGTGTACGTGTATGAGATGTACAAGTCACACAATGAACACACATCAAAGAGACAAACAGATCAGTCACCGGGATTCAGGTCCAATAAATTACTGCATTGGGAAAGGCCATAGTAATAACTAGGATACAAGATCGAAACAAGGCAAACAACAACAAGTGTTTTTAAGAGCAATGTCTGTTATGTACTTTTAGAACAACATTAGCCAGAGTTACAATGAAAAGACATTTTTGTTGGCAATAAAAAGACAAAAAAAAGTGTAGAATCTCTACCTCTGTAGAATTTTTAAAGATAGCTGCTTCTGAAAGAACCAATTTGCAAAAACCTGGGCTATGCACCCTCCTGCAAGCAATGTAATTGCAAAACTCTGGTAAAAGTCATTTTGTTAAAATCTAGAGCTGTCATTTTTCAAGCTGCACCCCTTTCTGTTCTTCCTTTCCAGAATAGTGAGAAGATTGAGTCATAAAAGCATAGGATCACTAAGCAGGAAAGGGCTGCTTAGGCCATAAGGTCAAATCCCCTGTCAGGGCCAGGAATCCAAATTACACAATCTGTGACAGACAGCTCTCTATCATCCTTCTTCTAAATTCAACACATCCAATAAAGGAACCATTCTCTGAAGGATTTGTTCCACTGCTGAATTCTAATTGTTAGGAAGTTGTTGTTTTTTTCCTGACCTTCAAATGGAATCAGCCTTTATTCAACATTTTGAATTCTGGAATGTTAATGAACAAGCCTTGATCTTCCTTTGCAGATCTGTCCTTCAATTACTGCAAGAATGCCATTTATTCTTCACCCCACAAAGTCTTCCTTTCTCAAAATAAATAGCTCCTTGGAATCCTTCTTAAAACATAGTCCTGGATCCCCAAACTGGATATAATACTCAAAATGCAGGTCAGTCAAGATGGTATAAAATGGAACTATTCCTTCCTGTGATTTGGAACAATAATTTGATAATGACATCTAAAATTGTGTTTACCCATTTTGGAACAACATTGACAATGCTGCTTCGTAGTCCGATGCAAGTGAAATAAATTTTGACCTTGCAAATCTGAAAGTAGAAAAGCATGATCTAAATGTCAAGATCAGCCAGCACTATACAGCTTTGTAAGCAGAGCCCCTTCAGTTCAGATTCAGAAGCAATATTAATGCTTCAAAAAAACTCTATTTTCTTTGCAACTCCTTTCATAGTTACTGTCCCAGTCAAACTCACATTCCTACAGCTGCATTACAACAACAGAGAGATGATAAAGATGGTAGAGATAGACCTGCACATCTTTAAGATACTGCTGCCTCATTTCTCATGTAATTGGGAGCAGAGGTAAGTCCTTTGAAGTTCACCAGGACACAAGGAATAATTTCAAGGTTGTAACACAGAAATGCTGATAGAGACCACAGGAAGCTTTATACACATATAGTCACTTTTGTCTTACCTTATAGTGGTTTATTTCTTATATTCCACTCACTAAGCCTAACTTGATTCCACCCTTAATAACTATTGTTTCGATATCAAATATAGTATAAAGGCTTTGCTTTGCTTTTTTTTTTTATGTAACAGAAGTTTCACCTTGATTAGAGCAGTGATGAATGGGAGATATTTCTAAATATTTCCAATCACTGAGAAGAAGTTGATAACAATTTATGAAAGTTCTCTCCCCCCCCTTCCCATTTAGATCCTTGGAATGCTTTTAAAGCAACTGTCAATTTCTCAAAGCAACATGAACTCTTCCACCTCTTGTAGGTTAAAATGATGAGCAAGATCTGCAAGGCTAATGCTATGCAAATTGTCTTGGAGAAAGCCTGCTTCATTAGCAATCTTTTTACTAAGGCACCTGTTTTGCTCAGATCATGAAAAGGGGGCCTTCCCCTTCTTCCCCATCGCTTTGCTAATTAAATGGCTTCATTTTCATGTTAATATCCAAATTTTTATTCCTCCTCCATATCTTCCAAGCATATTCAGTGCAAATTGGTTCATCTACTGAAAGCAATTTGCTAATTGACTTGGTAAAAGTTACATTGTCAGACTACTTTAATAAATCAGATTGCCTTGTTAAAAGTTCTTTGTTAATGGCTTCTGAAGACATCCAGAACCCAGAAAATTGCCATGGTTTTCATGAAGAAGTGCTAAAGCATAAAGCATAAGTTTGTATTGAACAAACTAGAGGAAGCTTGCAATCACATTAACAAAGATTATGGAAAACATTAATGTCCTCTCATTAGATGAAAATGTTGTTCTCCATTCTTCCAAACCATTGGACAATGCTTCACTTGTTCTTACCTTTCTCTTTGTGCACCTCCTCAGGATATTTGCAGATAATCACATTTACCTTTCTAGTTCTGTAGAAAGTTCTAACTTTCTACAGAACTAGTGCTGTTCTATCACTTTGAAAAGAGAAATACAATTAGGATGCATTTATACAAACAGAGTTTTAAAAACATCAATACTGTTAGGTTCAGCTTGTAGCTTACTCCTAACTTGTTGGTCAGGCAATATATCTGTTTCTTTAAGAAACAACTGAGCCATGTAATCAGGGTTTGCTGAACCCTGTAATTAGGCTACAGTGCATAAATAAGCAGCACAGAGAAGCGTTCCTTGATCCTGAATGCTCCTGTTGCTTCCTGCGTCTTTCTGCTGATTGGTGTTAGACTGGATTGGTATATGGTACTGTATACCGAGAGTTACTAAAGTCTGTTTACTTTGGTAAGGGAAGATACTTACTGGACTGATATTACTGTTTATGACCTTGGACTGTTTTACCTACACCGAGACTGCTTCTTATCTTGTATATAAAGTATTTTTCTCACACGAGCTGTACGTTTATCTCCTTCCCTGTGTGTTTCTGCTCTGCTTGTTGCACAAGCAACAAATACTTTTTACACACACCCTAACAAATACACACAATGACCAAATGCTCTTCCTATTGCAAGTTCAACCATAAATTTGTGCATTAAGCTACTAGGCTACAGTTTATTGTCAGCCATCAGCAATGACCATTCCAACAGAACAGTTGCTGTCTCTCAGCAGAAAATTCTCTTGAAGGAGTAAAGTTTTATGAATCACTTCTGGGAAATCTCCTGATCCCAAATTAAGGAGTCCCAAAATTTAATCTAAACAGGGAATTACAAAATTACCGAATAACAGATTTGAAAGGGACCTTGCAAATCTTCTACCCCCTGCTCAAGCAGGAGACCCTATACCATTCCAAACAAATGGCTGTCCAATCTCTTCTTTAAAATGTCCAGTGATGAAGCATCCACAATTTTGGAGGCAAGCCATTCCATTGATTTATTGTTCTCATTGACCGGAAATTTCTCCTTAATTCTAGGTTGCATCTCTCTTTGATAATCTTCCATCCATTACTTCTTATCTTTCCCTTCGGAGAATAGGTTAACCACCTCTTCTCTGTGACAACTATTGGAAAACTGCTATCATATCATCCCTAGTCCTTCTCTTTGTTAGACTTCGACATACCAGTTCATCATCTGTTTTAGTCTCCAACCCACTAAGTATTTTTTTTGCTCTTCAATACACCTTTTCTAGTCTCAACATCTTTCTTTTTTTTTTTTTTTTGTATTGTGGTGATCCAAACTGGATGCAGTATTCTAAGTGATATCTTACCAGTGCAATTTAAAATTGTACTAATGCTTCATTACTATTCTTCTGTTGATGTAGCCTAGGACTGCATTGGCTTTTATAGCAGCTGCAAGAGCTTTGGTTCACCACAGTCATCATAGTCATCTATCATGGGGGTGTGCCTTTTCCTGCCTTCTAGAATAGAATTCCTTCATAGAACCCTAACACTCCCATTCTGATGATATTCCAAAAGGTATTGAAGCCCTAGATATTCTCCCTGGCAAAGTAATTAGTGAGGCAAGGTAATTAATGAGCCCCTGTAAGATTTTGTTCTGTTCTGTATGAGGTTTTTTTTTTCTGTAGGTATATCATCTGTTTCTCTTTTTTGTATTCTGGCTTTTCGTTATGTAAAGCAGCTAGAGTGGTTGGTTCGTTAACATAAAGGTAAAGTTAAAGGTTCCCCTTCCACATATGTGCTAGTTGTTCCAGGGGGGACAACTCTAGGGGGCGGTGCTCATCTCTATTTCAAAGCTGAAGAGCCAGCGCTGACCGAAGACGCCTCCGTGGTCATGTGGTTGGCATGACTAAACGCCAAAGGTGCATGGAATGCTGTTGCCTTCCCATCAAAGGTGGTCCCTATTTTTCTACTTGCATTTTTTACATGCTTTCGAACTGCTAGGTTGGCAGAAGCTGGGACAAGTAGCAGGAGCTCACCCCATTACCCTCGAATTGACACTCGGGATTCGAACTGCTGAACTGCCGACCTTTCGATTGACAATCTCAGCATCTTAGCCACTGAGCCTATCATTTAACCGTGTCCCTATCTTTAACATGTATGTATATAAATGAGCATATTTTTAGAAAAATACAAATATAAATAAATGTCATGCACACAGAAAACATTAGAACAGTTCAATTTTAATAGAATATTAAATAGAATAATGCTCAGTGTCCATTGCCATGGTTATATCTGCTATCAAATTATGATTATTGAATATCATATATATGACAGTCCTGACTACTACTGGGTGCAGCTCTAGAATATCATCAGATACTGACAGTATATCTGATATTTCTAAAAATTAATTATTACTATATTGAGAGATAATCACTGGATAAATAGTGCTATTATATTCAAAAAATTTCCAAATATTTGTGGAACCTTTACGAAAATCATAATAATAATTCATGAGGAAGCATATCTGGTTTGCTTAGTATATATTGTTCTGTCCAGAGCTAAAACAAACTTTTCATATTCAATTCATTTAAGTGTTTTTTTATTTTTTATAAGTAAATTGGATGACACGAAGTAACTTATACCCTAATAGGCCTCTCTGTTTTGCTGCTTTGTGATGTCAAATCTATCAATATAATAAATAGCAAAACAGAGATTGGGCACGTGGATTGGTAATCAACAAATACCTCTTCCTGGAATCAATAAACTTTGAAGCTAAATCATTTACTTTGCAATTTTGCAGGTATGATACCATCTAGTGGCCATTTTTAACTTTAATTTTGCATTTGAGAGTAGTTGTAAACAAGAGGAAAAGATCTGTCTTTTAGTGACTGTTGTCCCTAGTTTTCCCAACACTTCTATTCCCCACCCCCCACCCCCGTTACTGCATAAAATCTGTTACTGAAGAGCAAGTTAACAGCATATTGTTTTCCGAGCAGTTATTGTATACTTTGATTCAAAGCCACCTCTGTTTTCCTCTCTCTTCTGAAATTGCAGCACAATCACTTTCTTGATGACCTTCCCCTGAAAAATCAGGTTGGAGATGAGAAGAAAATTGTCCCATCTCTGCCCAATTGGCAGTTGGGGGCCAGCAAAATGGCCATACTGAGTAGTGAAACAACTTAGATTGTTGGGACATTTTATGAAGAATCTGGGGTGAAATGGACTGGAGTAAGAGAGCCCAGATTAAAACAAACAGAATTTCCAGCTGTACTTAAAACCATCTTTCTTGAAAAGTAAGTTCAGCCACAAACAGTCCTCTTGTCTAGCGAGGCAGATACTTTTTTGTTTTGACAACAGTTGTCAAAGGATATACACAAGAGATGCTAAAGAAGCACACATTTCAAAGTAGAAGTGTGCCTGTGTGCCTGTGTGTGTAATGAATAATGTGTTGACACAATAAGAAAAATATCTCTTTGTCCAATGAACATAGGTCATATTTATTTTTCATCAACAGCACTAATTGTTCCAGGAGCATATTTGGACAAGTGCAAAAAGGCTGGCACCAATAAATTCACCCAAAAGAACTGTAAAATGAATTAATAATCAAAGTATGATGTGTTACTTTGTAGCAGTATTATTTTATTTTTAACAATTTGCTGCAAAAGTACCTAAGTAGTCTTTTTCTGAAGACTGTTCCATAGAAGGGCTTTGCACTGCACCATTTCTGGATTAAAGCTGGCCTGGCAAACTATGATGGCTGTCTTGAGTACCAGACAGTGTGTTGGGGAGAGAGGGGGTATCATGAGGAGAATGTTTTCCTGCTGCTGGCACTAATCTATTCTCTCTGTTCTAGATGCGCAGAGATGGTGGAGTGCTACCAGGGGTGAAATCCAGCAGGTTCTGACAGGTTCTGGAGAACCGGCAGCGGAAATTTTGAGTAGTTCAGAGAACCAGAAAATACCACCTCTGGCTGGCCTCAGAGTGGGGTGGGAATGGAGATTTTGCAGTATCCCTCCCCTGGAGTGGGGTGGGAATGGAGATTTTGCAATATCTTTCCCCCAGGAGTGGGGAGGGAATGGGAATTTTGCAGTATCCTTCCCCTGCCATGCCCACTAAGCCACACCCATCAAGCCACATTATGCCTACCAAGCCACGTCCACAGAACCAGTAGTAAAAATATTTGAATTTCACCACTGCGTGCTACCCTGGAGGAATGAGGCACAAGAGACATGACAGGCAGGAAAGGAGGTGGGAGAAAATACAGGAAGCAACAGAAGCTTCAGGAAGAGAACTAAAAAGAGTGTCTTGTGTGCCTGGCCTGAGAAACACCAGCAGCTTCAGAGGCAGCTTCTTATTTCCTGCTGCTTCCTTGAATCCACTGACTCCCAGTATTGAACTGCACAGAATCAGAAGAAAGGTTACTGATAGGAGCAGAACGATGCAGTATCTACTTGCTCTCTGCCTACACAATGGTCTCCTTTGCTTGTTGGAAGCAACTATACACAGACTAGAAAAGCAGCTATGAATAAAAGAAGAAAACTCTCCCTCCAAAACAGAAAACATGTGAGGGATGGTGCCTAAGGCGGCGGGAGATGGGGTAGGACTGCAATGAAGAGGAAGTTTTCCAGGAAGGAGGGAGTACATTCTAAGGTGTGTGTATGTGTGTGAGAGAGGCAATGAGGCAAGAGGCATCACAGACTAGAGCTGGACAGGAGACAGAGGAAGAGAGATAGAATGGCCACTCCCTAGAGTGTATCTGTTAGCGTGAAAGCAGTAAAGGTTTAGTCTGGCATGATTCTGTTTATTAGGTACAAGGAGGGGTGAAATCCAGCAGGTTCTGATAGGTTCTGGAGAACCGGTAGCGGAAATTTTGAGCAGTTCAGAGAACGGCAAATACTACCTCTGGCTGGCCCCAGAGTGGGGTGGGAATGGGGATTTTGCAATATCCTTCCGCACCACACTCACCAAGCCATGCCCACCAAGCCATGCCCATCAAGCCACACCACACCCACCATGCCACACCATGCCCACCAAGCCATACCCACAGAACCGGTAGTAAAAAAATTTGAATTTAACCACTGGGTATAAGCAAATAAAGAAATGAACTTTGGCTAGATTGTTCTATGTCATTCTTGGGCTAGTCTTGATGGGTTCTAAAAGACAGCAAGAGGGGTTTGTTTTTCCCTATCTTAAAAGTAGAAAGAAGGTGTACTGAGATGCACAGACACAGATATTGAAACCTTTTATAGATACATGGAGAGTAAGTAAGAATGTGGTGGAGACACAAGAAATGGCTGCTGCTGAATTTAGTTCCTTAAATCCAGTGTTGGGATTCAGCCAGTTCGCACCACTTCGGGAGAACTGGTTGTTAAGTTTCTAAGCAGTTTGGCAAACCGGTTGTTGGAAGAAACCATTAGGGCAGAGAAGCAGTTGTTAAATTACATGAATCCCACCACTGCTTAAATCTAAATAATCCATAGCTGTAAACCCATTTAAGTAGCATTAGAAGGACTACTTTATATGGTCACATCATATGAAAAACATTATGGCCCCTAAAGGCAATAAATGTAGCTATTTTTACCCAACATATTATTGGCATGAAATATCCAGGTTTCAAATCCTGCCCTGCCAAGGGGATACGACTTATGTCTCTGCCTTATGTTCACTGATTATGTCCAGTAGAATGTTGTGGACATAGTATACTTGGATTTCAGTAAGGCATTTGACAAGTAGATCACAACCTACTTTTTAGTAAGTTAGGAAAATGGGAGATAGACAGCACCACCACCAGATAGGTTTGTAACTGGCTAACAAACCATACTCAACAAGTAGTCCTTAATTGTACTACATGTACATGGAGGGAAGTAAGCAGTGGGGTACCTCAAGGATCTGTCTTAGGCCCATTACTCTTCAATATCTTCATAAACAATTTAGATGAGGGAATAGAAGGGGAATTCACCAAATTTGTAGAAGTCACATCTCGCGGGCATGAATAGCCAACACCCCAGAAGATAGGCTCAAGATCCAGAAGGATCTCGACAGACATGAACACTGGGCCACTACCTAACAAAATGAAATTCAACAGTGAGAAATTTAGGCAAGAAAAATGAAATGCACGAGTAGAGAATAGGGAGTGCCTGGCTCAAAAGTGGTAACTGCAAGAGGGTTCTTGGAATCCTAGCAGACAATCACTTAAATACTGTATAAGCCAGCAGGGTGCTGCAGCTTCCAAAAAAAGTCAATGCGATCCTAGGTTGCATTAACAGAGGCACAGAATCAAGATCATGTGACATGTTAGTACCACTTTATAATGCCTTGCTAAGACCACACTTGGTATTATGGCAGTTTTGGTTGCCATAATGTAAAAAAAATGTTGAGACTCTGGAAAGAGAACAGAGAAGAGCAACAAAGATTTTTAGGAGGCAGGAGGCTAAAACACATGAAGAACAATTGCAGGAATTGGGCATATTTAGTCTAGTGAAAAGAAGAACTAGGGATGATATGATATCAGTGTTCCAATATTTGAGGGATGCCACAAAGAAGAGTGGGTCAAAGTATTTGCCAAAACACCAGAAGGCAAGACAAGGAGCAATGGATAGAAACTAATCAAGGAGATAACTAACCTAGACCTAAGGAGAAATTTCCTGACAGTGAGAACAATTAATCAGTGGAATGGCTTGCCTTCAGAAGTTATGGGTTTTCAGCACTGAAGGTTTTTAAGAAGAGATTGGACAGCCATTTGTCCAGAATAGTATAGGGTCTCCTGCTTGTGCAGGGGGTTGGATTAGAAGACCTTTAAGGTCCCTTCCAACTCTGATATTCTGTTATTCTCTTAGCTTCAAAATCCAAAATTCTGAATACTGTTTCTTTTGCAAATTCTTCCAGCTACAGTAAGTGATATATTTTTATTTACTTTTATTCAAGCTTCGTATTTTATTTATCTTAATCATTCAACATATGAAGCAATAGACCAATAAATAAAGCATTAGTGATCTTTTAAAACTTATTCTTGGGGGAAGTGTCACCAACAGCAGTATTGGCATTGATTCTACTCACTTATTTTAAAACATTGCACGAAACTAAAATAATTGTAAAACAAAACTCTATAAGCAATAGTAGAATTCATAACCGATAGTGGAATTCAAACCATTCAGAACTGAAGAATGAAATTAGGATGGTGTTTGTAATATGATCAATATTTCTAATAGAATAGACAGCAGCATCTCTGACTGTAAAGTTGGAATTATTATCTAGCATCTTTTAGTAAACTACTGGATGCAGAAGATATTTCAGATGATTTTGAGTCTGATACCAAAAAAAAAGTGTTATTTTAGTTATCACCCATGAATGCTAATATTGTTTCTTATATTTAATGAACTTAGGTGGGGCCTGCAACAAATACAGTCATTGCTCCTGTATTTGGGCTTCTAGCCAGTCATCAATGCTATTTTCAGGATAGATGTAATGGCAAGTGGAAATAATCTTGAGAGACAGGAAAAAGACCAAGCCTATTCTGAAAAGAGAAATCTGAGTCCTAAGGAGGGGTGGGATAGGGGTGGCTTCTCAGAAGGGGTCCTACCTAGTTTTGAGTACAGGGGGAAAATATTAAGGCAGGGAAAGAGTATTTTCAGACTTGCAAGATTCTGTTAATGTAACTTTACAATCTAAGTAGTGGTGCTTGCTTGATGCTTCTTGTCTGGATTAGCTTAAAGGGCTGACAATATTCCAATTCATCCCTTCTTCTTAATTTCTCCTTTCTTTCATTCCTCCCACACCATGCCAGAATTCTGCGATCTGTGACTGAATGCACAGCATGATTTGTGGGTATTTTCCATTTTTAGGATTTCCCCCTCCCCTAAAGTATTTATGTTTGAGTAAGTAGATATTGATAATTCTATGACTTCCAAACATGCATTGATCGAGTTTTGGATATTGCATTGGCATCCTTCAGTCTCAAGAGACTATGGTATCGTGCTCTGGAAAGAGGTCCTAAAACAGCATCTAGTGTGACTAAAAAGGCCAATTCGAGAGGAGAAGGAGAAGGAGAGGAAAGGAGAAGATAGTCAACTGTTTTGAAGGCGGAAGAGGGCTTTATGCCCCAACAACAGATAAAACAGCAGAACCATCTTCTAGGACAGGGGTCAGCAATCTGCAGCTCTGGAGCCGCATGTGGCTCTTTCACCCCTCTGCTGCAGCTCCCTGTCACTCAAAATATGCATCACAATTGCCAATGTGTGACGATTTATTGAGCTTTTCAACCCCCAGTAGTCTAACCATGGATAAATCTAAGAAAAGAAAAGTTTCAGAAGCAAATAGAACGTTTAATTCAACTACATGCTAATTTTGTGGCCGCTCAAGAAATAGTCAGGCACAGGAAGAGTTTTGTGGCTCCCAGTGTTTTCTTTTCTGTGGGAAACAGGTCCAAATGGCTCTTTGAGTGTTTAAGGTTGCAGACCCCTGTTCTAGGAGAAGGGAAACTCTGATTACAAACCTCCACTGCCTTGTGGCTATATCTAGGAGTTTTGGATATAAGACTCCTTATTCAGAAAATGCTAATGATTAATATATAGGGTGGCGGGAATTCCTAATTGCTGAAGAGGAAAAGAAAAAAAAAACTGGGAAAGGCAATGCCTCTATTCACATAATAACATATGCCATTCATGTTTTGTTTCTGTTCTTTTTTTAAAAAAATAATAATAATTGGTTGAAAATGGAGAGCTGTAAAATGGCAAATGCTTTGAAGCCTCCCAATTGATCCTAAACGAGGCACATTTCATGAAGTTTTAGTGTTTTTATTTGACAGCAATGACCTTGAAATGCAATGCTAATTGCTCCAAGCATCAGGATGCAGAAAGATTCCCTTGCAGTATTGAGGTTCACCTTCAGACTTCCTTTTGTGATCCCCAAAGCTCAGCCAAAGGGACAACAATGCTTAATGTGTCCTGGCTTCTTTAGCACCAAATTACCGGGATCATTTTCCTCTACTGACAATAAAAGAAAATATGAAAGGGTAATTATGACATCTTTCCCTTTGTTTTCATGGAATCTAAGCCCCTAATTATCCAAACTATTTATGGAGAAGGTTTAGGAGCTAACAGATGTAATGTCTACCTCTTTGTTTCCCAGAGGCTCCATAGTTACAAGGTTCATTTCAGTAATCCCAGATTATTGTCTCATTCCAACCTCCCCCACCCCCTCATTGAGTCCTTCCATTAACCTTCTTGTACTCAGAGTCCTTTTGAAAGAAAGCCATGGCATTTATCTTGCTATAATGGTGCTGAAGCAATGAACCTATTAAGAATGGTTGCTTCCAGCCCAGCAGCTGTGGACTTGGAGAACAAAAATCATCCATCTTACTCAAAAATTCAGCACACACTTTATACTGATTTTCAGCATCAGTGAAATGCACAATGGCTTTCACAGTCTCCTGCCAGGTGATGGCAGAACAGCGTTCTGTGCGCCTTCGGCATTTAATCATACCAGCCACATGACCACGGAGATGTCTTCAGACAGCGCTGGCTCTTCGGCTTTGAAAGAGAGATGAGCACCGCCCCCTAGAGTCAGGAACGACTTGCACATATGTGCGAGGGGAACCTTTAACTTTATCTTTATTCTTTTTTATTTTATTCTGGGTTGAGGTTTTCTTTTTGAGTTATTTTCTATTCCATCATACTTTCTTTTCTTTTAGTGTGGGTAATGCTGTTGAAAACTTTAGACGAAGCTGAGAATATAAGAACCGTGAGTTATACGGATAAACAAACAGAGGAAAAATGCCATATTTAAATATAATGTGGGATTTTTGTTCCATTTATTATTAAAATAATAATAGTAGTGATAGTAAAAGCCCACTAAAAAGCCTCAATTATATTGGTAGGTTAATCTTATGATGTTGGGAGGGCCACAAGTTAAGTCCCTGAATTAGATCTACATATCTGCTGTACATTGGTGTGTCACAGTGATTCATGCTCAGGAAAGAAAAGAAGTATAAAAGCAATTGATAATTTCTTAGAGATTGGCCTATGCAGTTAGCTGTCTAATTGTAGGAAGCAGGGATATATGGAGGAAAAACCTGAAATGAGCAAGGCAACATATAATATATCAAAATCTTTTAGAAAGTAATAATTTAAAAAAAAAAAATCCTGGAAAATCAGAACTTTTTAAGTACCAGCTTCATCCAATAGATGGCAGAAATGCATCAACCTTTTTAGCATTATTTTTAAAAATGTCATTGTTTTTTTTTTCAGACATTTCCCCCTTAAATCTTTTAGACTGATATTTCCCAATAACTATTCCAAAGCAATGACATAAGAGGAATTATCTGAAAATAACTGGTTTAAGGATTGGAAAATTAAGAGCTAATAAGCATTAGCAAGGCTCTCAATTTTACATTACAATGAATAAGCTATAGGTATATATTAGCTAATACTCAGTACAATATAACCATTTGGAGAAGAAATTAACAGCTTCTAAGGGTGAGTTCATTCATTTGTTTTTTCAAAAACTGACCTGATTAGGACTGATTCTACTGAAAAGCATTACACTGGGGTGGGTGGGGGAGAATTAAGTAGACTATTTTTTTTAATATGAGCTTGATGACCAACATAATGTGAGGTCACATTAGTATCCAAGCTCTATTTTCATTTTTAAAATTAATTTATTATCTACCATTTTCTTAGGCACTTTGAAGTATTTTAATTCCACTAAAAATCTAGAATTTCAAATGACAGCTGTATCTAGGATCAGATATGATCCTCCGGTATCAACTCATGAGGATGATTTCCTTCCTCTCCTTGGACTTGGTCAACATCATTTGACAGACCAAGAAAAGAGCATTGCTCTTTCATAAAAAGAGTGTTGTAATTTTGTCTACCACTCTTCTTGCAATCAACGTCTATCCCCTGCCCCCATCTCTCCAATATGAGCCTTTCTAGTTGTCTTTTGGGAATGAGAATTGAATAGGATTTGCTGGGGGAAGTGAGGGAGAAAATTTTAATATTTTCTTAAGCACATAATTTTTTTTGCCTACTCCATATTGTAGAGATCAGTTTTTCTGAACCAAAGCATCCTTCCAACATGTAGAACAGAACTTATTTCTCAGCCACTAGAACTGAGAACTGAGCTGAGAATTTTGGAAGTTGAAATCCACATATTCAGGGGATACCATAATTGGGGATAGCTGGCAGACTAAACTGAATAAGAACCAGAATGGTCTCTAACTGACTTTTGATTTTGTCATGTCTTTGAGCCAAAGAGAACTATTTCTTGGCAAATATCTTGAGGAGCCTCCAGGCAAACAGGCAAAGAGACACTGGTCTATTACTCAGCATTCAAAGATAGAAGCCTCCAGGGTCCCCAGATCTGCTCAAAATTACATACCAAAAGCCACATATTTGGGGAAAGTTATAGAGAATCTATGTTTTTAATTTGCTGAATAATGGAGAGCCTTGATAGGTCAAAGTAATAACTGGGTATTTTTGCTTCTGGCATAGATTGGATAAAGCTTGAAACATGGATGCTAAATAGTAATTAGACATGCCCACCTGCATTATTGTAGGCACGTTTAATAAAAGTTTCCTTTTTTTTCTTTTTTTAACAGCAGGACTGTGTTAATCCATGTACTCCATGCCAGGTTATTACACCACAGGCATAGCAGCCGTTATTTTAAAAGTTATTTCAAGCAGCTGGTTATTGACTATAAAACTTAAGTGAAAGCAGAAATCTCTTACAAATCTGGTCTTAAGTCTTCAGAATGATTTGATTGTGGGCGAGCCACCGTTGGCTACATGTTTAATTAAGAATTTATGTCTACTTAATCAGCCGTGATGATACATTTCAGTTTTGGTAAGTACAAGATGTCAGATGAGCATATTGTCCCTATGCAGAAAATATTCTCAGATTGACCACAAAAGCATAATTTCAACCAACTTGGCAAAGACTTTACTTGCTCAGATTCTGGAGACTGCCAAGGCACAAACATGGAAGACATATGTTTTTCAGGATGTAAATTAAAATAAATTTCAGCATGTTTCTTCCCCTCAGATTAGTTATGGAGTCAACGTGTACCTCATTTTCTTTCTCAGTACAACACAGGATCATCTCCACCAATATATATATATATATATTCTTTTCTTTCACCCCCCCCCCCCAATCAAGCTGGGAAGTGGGAATTGTAGTGTAATACTGTATTACAAGTCCCATGAGACATTGAAACAAATAGTATGAAGAGTGTTAGATTGTGGGCAAGAATGGAGGCGAAGCCACAGGAATGAATCAGTAACCTTTATTCACATCATAGCCTAGAACATAGCAAAAGATGCTGGCTGGCAGCGCTCCTTTTATAGAGAGCTATCAGCCGTTGACCAATCAGTTTAAAGTATTTTCCTGCTTAAATTGCAGACTGGAGTGAAAACTCCCAACTGCTTTTTTGCATACATAACGAAGAGTGGAGAAAGACAAAATAAAGATTTCCGAGACTGTTGTGCCTAAAATTATTAAGAGTTATAAAATGACTTATTCTGGAACCTATATGTATTAAGAACCTTATGAAAAAAGAACACAAAAATTGCCTGCAAGGGTAGAACATGGTTACATAAACATGGCTCACTCTGGTCTTGTCAGCAAGGCTGAAATGTGGCTAGATAAATATGGTTTCCCTCTCATTTTCTTGTTCTCAAGCCTCCAAACATTAATGCAGAAGACCTGAATACAGAATAATAGCTATAGATGGAGACTTTTACATTCCATGAATTTGCTATGAAACCAGAAAGAAGCAGTTTCTGTATGAACAGAATTCCTATGCAATACTTTTTCCCCACATTTATTAGGAGAAAAGGGTACTTTCTTATAAGCTAAAGTTGCTTTGGTTGAATGTTTCATTCCACAGAGAGATATTATGGATACTTTAAAGTGGTCTAGAGAATGCAAGCATCAAATGAATCTCTGGATACATACATTAATACACTTGTTGAATAGCCAAATGTAGTGAATATGGAAACTTAGAAATAGAGAAGATTCAAGATGAGTTGGTTTGCATTCACCCAAAGTACAATAACAAACACATAAAGCAGAAACTGTTGACACTGGATAAAGATTACATATAACTACTGTATTTTTCGGAGTATAAGATACACCTTTTCTCCCCTAAAATAGGGTGAAAATTTGGGTGCGTCTTATACACTGAATATAGCCCCACCCAGCCTCTGAAATGGAGGTTTCAGATGCTGGAAAAAGCTCTGAAACCTCTGTTTGAGAGGCTGAAAAAAAAGCCTCTGAAACCTCCATTTGAGAGGCTGGAAAAAAAAGCCTCTGAAACCTCCGTTTGAGAGGTTCAAAAAAAAAAAAAAGCCTCTGAAACCTCCGTTTGAGAGGCTGGAAAAAACCGGAGGTTTCAGAGCCTGAAAATAAAGCAAGGCGTAGAGCTCACAACCAACGAACCTTTTGCTAAAGTTCACCTCTGGGAACAGCTGTTGAGGGTATTCCAGGAGGCTGATCCACCCCCAATCAGCTTTTTTTTTATTTTCCTCCCCAAAAACTAAGTGTGTCTTATACTCCGGTGCATCTTATAGTCTGAAAAATACAGTACTTAAGAATAAGGCTGCCCGACTCAAGAGAAATTAATATCCAAAATTATGGAATGCGCTGAGATGGATAGACTTACCAAGGAGATCCAAGGAAAGGAAGAATCTGAATATTATCTGGTCTGGCAAAAATGGTATAAATGGTTAGAGGGAAGTGAAAAAAAGAGAGAAGAAGAAAAAAGAAAAATTAAATAAAAGAAAAGATATCAATGGAGTAAAATAAATTTTTACATCAAATGAAATTTAAGAAAGAGACACGAGATATCAATAAAATAATATCATTATATAAGGTGAGAGAAATATTGTATATTGAAGAATATAGGATATTGATATTGTAACAATTCAGATATTATAGGTAGATGTCATTAAGATGATGCTTGTTGTAAATTGTTTTACTTGCATTTATAAATGTATTATGTGGTTTCTTAAATTAATAAAAGTTTAAAAATTAAAAAAAAAAAAAGAATAAGGCTGCCTAATGGCACCAAAGGGTAGAAATTTCTAATTTTCAATGTGAGCTACTTTACTAATCAGAGAACAATATATTGCACTGAACCCTATTTCCGATATTATAATAAAGAAAAAACAATGGACATTTAGCTTCTTTGGTTATAAGAAATCCAGGGACACATATCATAACAAAGACAAAAAAATAACAACAACAATATAACAGAAGGTCATGATGAGTAGGAAAAGTTGGCTTATTTGATAATTCAGGGGTGGGGCAGAGAGAGATATTGTTACTATTTAATGGGAAGCCAGAAGAAATGGTAAGCGATATTGGGACCACAGGACTTCATTTGGAGCAAACTTTATTAGTCAGTATTTGTGAGCAAGGTTTTAAAGTTATTGCCAACCAAAAGTGGATGATGTGGCTGAATTGTATCATCCATGTATTCAGGTTACTTCCAGAGGCAGTTCATACCATGATAGAAATTATGAATACTGAATTAGACAAAATGTGTAAAAATGTTTTTTACAGGTAGTCCCCCTATTTACGACCACAATTGAGCCCCAAATTTATGTTGTTAAGTGAGAAATTTGTTAAGTGAGTTTTGCCCCATTTTACAACTTTTCTTGCCACATTGGTTAAGTGTTAAGTTAGCAACACGGTTGTTCAGTGAATCCGATTTCCCAATTGAATTTGCTTGTCAGAAGGTTGCAAAAAGGGGATCACATGACCCCAGGACACTGTAACCATCATAAATAGGAACAAGTTGCCAAGCATCCAAATTCTGATCACGTGACCATGGGGGGGATGCTGCAATAGTCATAAATGTGAAAAATGATCATAAGTCACTTTCTTCAGTGCCATTGTTAACTTCGAACGGTCACTAAATGAACTGTTGTAAGTCTTGGACTACCTGTATTAAAAAGAACACGGTGATACATATTTGGCATCCAACGTGTCAATTGTACTGAAAACACACACAACACTAATCATCTTCTCTGTACCTATTTGTTGTAAACAAGGCTGTGATGCAGCAGTGCCATCATGTATAGATAATCAACAGAGGTAATAGAGATAATATTTTGCACGCTCTGCAAAGTGCATTAATTTTTTTAGATGCCGCCAAATATTCTTGGCAAATAGAATTGGCACTAGAAACTCTCAATACCACAACCTGATAATACATCACGGTTGTTACAGGTTTCTAAAGTTTCATTGGGACTCTCGAGTACCCCTGAGGCTTATCTATCTGCTAAGTCTTCCTGATGTTGGTGTATGACATCATTTGTCTCTGTAACAACTGATGAAGATATTGTGATGTGTTTTCTGAGAAATTCCATAAAAGAGGACTTAAAATGAAACAAAGCCAATAACCCTTTGGTCATGGAGAGATTGCTATATTCGGACAGATCTCAGCCGAAAGAATTAAAACCTGACCCAGAGAAGTTAAAAGCTATTCTTCAAGCTTCAGATCCTGAGAATCTGGATTTGCTACATTCTTTTGTAGCTACCTGTGGCTATCTTATGAAATGTATTCCTAATTATGTGGATATTTTAGAACCACTGCACCTGCTGACTAGAAAAGGAACCACTTGGCATTGGTCTGCAGCAGCTGACACTGCATTTCAAGCAACTGAAAGATGTATTAACTAAGGACCTTGAATGGCTTATTATAATTTGAACGAACCAACTTATATAGTGATGGATGCCAGTACTGTGGAACTAGGCACCATCTTGTTACAGACTCAGGCCGAAGCATCAAAGAAGTCTATTACATATGCCAGCCATTCATTTTCTTTTCCAGAGTGGAAGTACTCAGAGAGCGCGAGTGACATTTTGGATCATTTTGATATTTATCTGTTGGGTTGCCATTTGTTCTATTAACAGATTACAAATCACTTGTGCTTTGCTTCATCCTTACATTCTGCATCTCTGTTGCATATGGCGACCATATGATGTTGTTGTTCAACACATTTCCGGAGAATTGAATATATATGGTTCCTCAGTGCATGTTCCATTGCCTGTTTCAGGATGAAACTTAATGAGGGAGGAGCTTATTTGGCAAGTTGTTGATTTATATATGCTGGCGTTTGAGGAATTATCATTACAGAAATCCTGCCTTGCTTCTCAGAAGGATACTTCACCCAGAACATTTTAACATATTTTGTAATCCCAGAAAGTGTTACCTACATTTCCTGCTCTGTTTTGACCATTTAAGCATGTTGCTGTCGAACATTCTGTACAGAATAGAATAGAATAGAATAGAATAGAATAGAATAGAATAGAATAGAATAGAATAGAATAGAATAGAATAGAATAGAAGTCTTATTGGCCAAGTGTGATTGGACACACAAGGAATTTGTCTTGGTGCATACGCTCTCAGTGTACATAAAAGAAAAGATACATTCATCAAGAATCATAAGGTAGAACACTTAATGATAGTCATAGGGAACAAATAAGCAATCAATCATATTAGGAAACAATCAATATAAATCGTAAGGATACCAGCAACAAGGTTACAGTCGTACAGTCATAAGTGGGAGGAGATGGTTGATAGGAACGATGAGAAGATTAATAGTAATGCAGACTTAATAACTAGTTTGACAGTGTTGAGGGAATTATTTATTTAGCAGAGTGATGGCGTTCGGGAACAAACTGTTCTTGTGTCTAGTTGTTCTGGTGTGCAGTGCTCTATAGTGTTGTTTTAAGGGTAGGAGTTGAAACAGTTTAAGTCCAGGATGCAAGGGGTCTGTAAATATTTTTACAGCCCTCTTTTTGACTTGTGCAGTATACAGGTCCTCAGGTTGGTAGTAATTGTTTTTTCTGCAGTTCTAATTTTCCTCTGAAGTCTATGTCTGTCTTGTTGAGTTGCAGAACCGAACCAGACAGTTATAGAGTTACAGATGACAGACTCAATAATTCCTCTGTAGAATTGTATCAGCAGCTCCTTGGGCAGTTTGAGCTTTCTGAGTTGGTGCAGAAAGAATGTTAGAGAAAATTTATTTCTCTATAGCTATGCCTATTAATGGCTTTTGGAATGGACAGATACATAAGCCAATCAGAGGGCAGCTAATATGTTTGAATCTCCAGGGTCCTACCCTAACTGTCATAGTTAGCAGTATAAAAGGAGATTCTTGTCAGAAACTCTTTGCCCTTCAATCTTCACTTGTCTTAGCTATTTGGTCTTAGGTCTTAGGTCTTAACTCTTCTAGGATCTTCCGTTAAACAACTGTGAGCAGTTTGGAAGTCTGTTAGAAGAGCAGTTCTGGTGGTTTATAATAATATTTCTTCTGAGGAAGAATAGTCATAGATAACATAGCTTAGAGAGAATAGATATAGATATAGATATATAGCTGACGGGATAATTAATCATAGTAACTAAGTGCTGTTTATTAATTGTATAGATATTGTTATGTTTTTATTATGTAAATAAAAACATTTACTTTTAAATGATTTAAAGGCTCATTTGTTAAAGTAGAAATTCATAGAGACAAAGGTTCACGGTTCATTGATTTTAATAACCTCCACAACAAAGAACATTCTTTGTTGTGCTTTTTTGATGATGTTTTTGATGTTAGGTGTCCATTTTAGGTCTTGAGATATGGTAGAACCTAGAAATTTGAAGGTCTCTACTGTTGATACTGTGTTGTCTAGTATTGTAAGAGGTGGTAGTATGGGAGGGTTTCTCCTAAAGTCCAACACCATTTCTACTGTTTTGAGTGTGTTCAGTTCAAGATTGTTCTGGTCGCACCACGAGGCTAGTTGTTCAACCTCCCATCTGTATGAGGATTCATCATTGTCTCGAATGAGACTGATCACTGTTGTGTCATCTGTGAACTTCAGTAGTTTAACAGATGATCGTTTGAGGTGCAGTCATTGAGAGAAGAGAAGTGGAGAGAGCACACAGCCTTGTGGGGCCCCTGTGCTAATTGCATAGGTATCTGATGTGATTCTGCTTAGCTTCACCTGCTGCTTCCTATCTGTTAGGAAGCTTATGATCCACTTACAAGTGTGTTCAGGTACCGCTAGTTGGTTTAGCTTAGTTAGAAGAATGTCTGGAATGATGGTGTTGAATGCTGAACTACAGTCTACAAAGAGGACCCTTGCGTAGGTCTTTGGAGATTCAAGATGTTGTAGGATGTAGTGCAGAGCCATATTAACAGCATCATCTGTTGATCTATTTGCTCAGTATGCAAATTGCAGGGGTTCTAACAGCAGATCCATGATGGTTTTCAAGTGGGATAGAACTAGCCTTTCAAAGGTTTTCATAACTACAGATGTTAGATCAATTGGTCTGTAGTCATTCAGTTCCTTGATGTAGGCGGCTTTGGCACTGGGATGATAGTAGAGCGTTTGAAGCAAGAAGGAACATAGCACATCTCTAGCGATTTATTGAAGATATGGGTGAAGACGGCAGCCAATTGGTCACCACAGACTTTTAAGCAAGAAGGAGTTATTTTGTCTGGGCCTGGAGCTTTTCCTGGCTTTTGTCTGTGAAATAGGTCTTGCACTTCCTTTTCTGTGATCACTAGGGGTTGGGTACCCAATGGGATGGGGTCAGTTGTAGGAGGTTTGGCTGTTGTTGGTATGTCTGAGATGGGGCTTGTGGAGATAGGTGGCTGTACTTTCCTTTCAAACGTGCAGGTCATCTGCCAGTTGTTGATTTCCTTTAGCCTAGGTGGGAGGTTTGCCTTAACCAGTGATATTTTTAAGAGTTTTCCATATGTTTGCTGATTCATTTGTTGAGAACTGATCCTTTAGCTTTTCAGAGTACCTTCTTTTTGCTGCTCTGATCTCCTTTGTTAATACATTTCTGGCCTGATTGTACATTTTATCACCGTTTCTGTAGGCTTCCTCTTTGGAACGACGTAGCTGCTTAAGTTTAGCTGTGAACCAAGGTTTGTTGTTACTGTATATTCACAAGTTCCTGGTAGGTACACATAGGTCTTCACAGAAGCTGACATATGATGTTACAGTATTTGTGTAATGAAGTATAATGAATTGTTGTACCTCAATAAAAAGTGTGAAATTGTTTCAAATGAGTTTATGAGATGATGATTATTATTATTATTATTATTATTATTATTATTATTATTATTATTATTATTATTATTATTATTATTATTATTATTTGTTGAATTTGTATACCGCCCTACTCCCGAAGGACTCAGGGCGGTGAACAGCCAAATAAAATACATATAGTGCAAATGTTAAAAAACCATTAAAATACAATTAAATAATTGGCCGGAAAACGAATTTAAAACATCCCAAATTCATGACAAATTTAAAATTTAGAAATTTTTAAAATTTTTAAAAACAATTTAAAAGAGAGGTTAGGCCAGGCCGGCCTGCTGGAATAGAAATGTTTTAATGGCACGGCGGAAAGCGCGCAGATCCGGGATCCTCCGTATCTCTGGAGGGAGCTCGTTCCAGATGGCGGGTGCCCCCACAGAGAAGGCTCTCCCCCTGGGGGCTGCCAGTTGACACTATTTGGCCGACGGCACCCTGAGGAGCCCCTCTCTATGGGAGCATACTGGTCGGTGAGAGGCTACTGGTGGCAGAAGGCAGTCTCGTAGATACCCCGGTCCTAAGCCATGGAGCGCTCTAAAGGTGGTAACCAAAACCTTGAAGCGCACCCAGAAGACCAACGGGAGCCAGTGCAGCTCGCGCAGGAAGGGGGTCACATGGGAGCGCCACGTCACTCCCATAACCACCCACACCATAACCACCCACACGGCTGCATTCTGGACCAGCTGGAGCCTCCAGGTGCTCCTCAAGGGGAGCCCCATGTAGAGAGCATTGCAGTAGTCCAGGCGGGAAGTGACGAGGGCATGAGTGACCGTATTTAACGAGTCCCAATCCAGAAAGGGACACAACTGGTGAATCTGATAAAATGCCCTCCCGGCCACAGCCGTCAAGTGCTCTTCTAAAGACAGGTGTGAGTCCAGGAGGTCCCCCAAGTTATGAGCCCTCTCCGTGGGGGCCAACAATTCGCCCCAATAGTCAGTGATGGCACCAACTGACTATATCAGGATGTTGGAAACCACAGCCACTCGGTCTTGGATGGGTTGAGCCTGAGTCTGTTCCTCCCTGTCCAGATCCATACAGCCTCCAGGCACTGGGACATTACTTCAAGGGCATCATTGGGATGGTCCGGGGTGGAGATGTACAGCTGGGTGTCATCAGCATACTGGTGGTACTTCACCCCGAAACCATGGATGATCTTACCCAGCGGCTTCACATAAATGTTGAACAGAAGGGGAGAGAGGACCGACCCTTGTGGCACCCCACATACAAGGGGCCTCGGGGTCGACCTCTGTCCTCCTGCCAACACTGACTGCGACCAGTTGGAGAGGAAGGAAGAGAACCACCACAACACAGTGCCTCCCACCACTAACTCTTCCAGCCGGTGCAGCATGATACCATGGTCGATAATTATGAATTGCTATGGCAAAAAATACAGAAAGAGATGGGGAATTGGGGAAAATTACAATTATCTTTGTTGGGGAGAATAGCAGCAATAAAAATGAATGTTTTACCTAGGTTTTTATTTTTGTTTCAAATGATACCAATACTTAAGAAAGATGATAATTTGAGGGAATGGCAGAAGGATATTAATAAATTTGTTTGGGCAGGGAAAAGACCGAGAATAAAGTTAAAAATAATGCAAGATATACGTGAAAGAGGAGGTCTTAAAATGCCTAATTTAAGATTATACTATGAAGCAGCTGTCCTAACAATAATTAGTGACTGGATTAATTCAACAGAAGAAAGAATATTGAATATTGAAGGATATGATTTGTTATAAGGCTGGCATGCTTACTTATTATATGACAAAAAGGTGGATAAGACCTTTAAAAGCCATATACTAAGGAATGCCTTGTTATGAGTTTGGAAGAAGTATCAATATAAGTTAAATTATAAGATATATGGGCAATACCCAGACATGCGATAGAGAATATAAGTGTAGAACAAAAGCAAGAGGTGATTACCTATAAAGAGCTTCTTAAAATGGAAGGGGGTATATTGCAGTTAAAATCTATAAAGGCATTAAAAGAAGAAAAAATAATTCAAACTTGGTTTCAGTATGGACAGTTGCAAGCTAGGTGGAAAGAAGACCAGAGAATTGGTGTCATGCAGAAGGAGGAAAATTTGGTAAAACAAATTAGAGATCAAGGTCAAATGCATATAAAAAGATTATATAATATACTGATAGAAATAGACTCCGAAACGGATTTAGTTAAGGATTGCATGATAAAATGGGCACAAAACATTCAGGAACCAATAATGATGGAAACTTGGGAAAAAATATGGGTTAGAAATGTAAAATTTATGCAAGCACAAAATTTAAGAGAAAATTTTTATAAAATGTTTTACAGATGGCATTTGGATCCTAAAAAGTTGGCTTGTATGTAACCAAATTTCCAATCTAAGTGTTGGAGATGTGATTGTGACGATGCTACTTATTATCATATATGGTGGATTTTAAAAAAGTTAAAGCATTTTGGATTAAAATATGGTGGATTTTCCAAAATATTCTTAAAAAGTAGATAAAGTTTACTCCACAATTGTTTTTGTTGGGCATAATCACAGATTGTACGGTTATAGAGACTAAATTGATTTTGAATTTAATAACTGCAGCTAGACTTTTGGTGGCGCAATACTGGAAGAAAGAAGAATTGCCTACTATTGAAGAAAGGACATTAAAAGTGGCAAATTTGGCAGAAATGGCGAAAATTTCATCATACTTGAAAGATCATTCACAAGAAAGATATATATCGGAATGGAGAAGATGGATTGATTACATTCAAAACAAATATCGAACTAAAAAGTATCAAATAGCTTATGAATGAATAGAAAAGTTAAGAGTATGTATATTTAGTTAAGTAAAAGGCGAGTTAAAGTGTTGAGGGGGGGATAGGAATCTGTAGTTAGTTAGCTTAGCTTAGCATATGATTGTTAATTGTTTTACCCTGTATTTTGTTCTGGGAAGTCCGGGGGGGGAGGGTAGGGCGGGGGGAAGGAAGGGAGGGGGGGAGAAGGGGAAATATTTGAATTTTTTCTTCTTTTTTGTAAAACTTTTCAAAAAAAAAAAAAAAGCCTCTGAGAGGTTTAATAGGACCAGGACAGAGGAACAACCCCTGTCCCGAACCCTCCAGAGATCATCAACCAATGCGACCAATGCCATTTCCGTGCTGTACCCAGGCCTGAAGCCCAACTGGAACGGATTCAGATAAGCTGATTCATCCAGGTACTGAGGGAGCTGTCGTGCTACCACACTCTCAACAACCTTCGCAACAAAGTGAAGATTGGAGACTGGACAGTAATTAGCCAATACTGCCGGGTCCAGGGAAGGCTTCTTGAGGAGAGGTCTCACCACCACCTCTTTCAAAGTGGCGGGAAAGATGCCCTCACTCAAAGACTATTGACTATTGGGGGCAAATCTCTGGCCCCCACGGAGAGGGCTCGCAACTTGGGCGTCCTCCTGGATTCACGGCTGTCTTTAGAAGAGCACTTGACAGCCATGACCAGGAGGATTTTTCATCAGGTTCGCCTGATTCGCCAGTTGCGTCCCTTTCTGGATCGGGACTCCTTATGCATGGTCACTCATGCCCTCGTCACTTCCCGCCTGGACTACTACAATGCTCTCTACATGGGGCTCCCCTTGAGGTGCACCCGGAGGCTCCAACTGGCGCAGAGTGCAGCCGGGCGGGTGGTTATGGGAGCGACTGGCTCCCAGTGGTCTTCCATGTGCACTTCAAGGTCTTGGTTACCACCTTTAGAGCGCTCCATGGCTTAGGACCTGGTTACTTACGGGACCGCCTGCTGCCACCAGTAGCCTCCCACCGGCCGGTACGCTCTCATAGAGAGGGGATCCTCCGGGTGCCATCAGCCAAACAATGTTGACTGGCGGCCCCCAGGGGGAGAGCCTTCTCTGTGGGGGCACCTACTATCTGGAATGAGCTCCCCCCGGAGATACAGAACATCCCGGACCTACGCTCCTTCCACCGTGGTCTCAAGATCTTTTTATTCCATCAGGCTGGCCTGTCCTAACTGTTTCCCTTTTTTCCCTTTTTAAAATGTAAATTTTAATTCATTTTTAATTATTGGGGTGTTTTAAATCTGTCTTCGGCCAAATTGTTTAATTCAATTTTATTCAGTTTTAAATTTTGTATTTATGTTTTTTATCCTGTGGCTGTTCACCGCCCTGAGTCCTTCAGGAGTAGGGCGGTATACAAATCAAATAAAACTAAACTAAAACTAAACTAAACTAAAGAAGCATTTATAATCTGCTGGAGCCAGCCTCATGTAACCTCCCGAGAGGCCAGCACCAACCAGGAGGGACACGGGTCCAATAAACATGTGGCAGCATTCAGTCTACTCAGTATCATGTTCACGTCTTCGGGAGTCACAGAATCAAACTCTTCCCAGATAATATTCTCAAGACCTGCCTCCATCCTCCCCCCTGAATCTACCCTGTCAGAGTCCAAATGTTCCCGAATCTGAGCGATTTTATCATACAGATACTGTACAAAGTCCTCAGCTCTACCCTCCAAGGGGTCCTCCCGCGCTTCCTGAAGGAGCAGGGAGCGAGTCACCCTAAACAGAGCAGCCAGGCAGTTATCTGATGATGCAATAAGAGCAGAAAAATAGTTACATTTTGCCACTTTTATCGCCACAAGGTAAGTCTTAATATGAGACCTTACCAGTGTTCGGTCAGATTCAGACTGGCTGACCCTCCAACCGCTCTCCAGGCATCTTTTCCGGCGCTTCATCTTCCTCAGCTCCTCAGTGAACCAAGGAGCCAAGCGAGATAGGCACCGAGTCAGAGGCCGCAAAGGCACGACCTGATCCAAAGCTCCAGTGGCTGCCCTATCCCAGGCAGCCACCAGGTCTTCAGTCGAGCCGTGAGCCAGAGCCTCAGGAAATGGCCCAAGCTCTGTCTGGAACTGATCCGGGTCCATCAGGCGCCTGGGGCGGAACCACCTCATCAGTTCCGCCTCCCTGCAGCGGGGTGTAGCGGTTCAAAGGTCAAGGTGAAGGAGGGAATGATCCAACCATGACAAGGGTTCAGTCACTATATCCCCAATATCAAGATCATTCAACCACTGACCAGAGACAAAAACCAAGTCCAGAGTGTTTCCCTCCATGTGAGTAGGGCCATGCACTAACTGGGTCAGGTCCATAGCCATCATGGAAGCCATGAACTCCACCACTCGAAGACAGCGAGTGCGCACTCCCATAACTTGATATTTTATTTTTTATTTATTATTGAATTTCTATACCGCCCTATTCCCAAAGGACTCAGGGCGGTGCACAGCCATGAAATAAAACACATAGATATACAAAATTTAAAATCGAATAAAATGAATTAAATAAATTTGGCTGAATTAATACCCATAATTTAAAATACCCATATTTTAAAATCCATTAAAATTTAGAATTTACACTTAAAAGGGAGAAGATTTAGGCGAGGCCAGCTTGATGAAATAAAAGCGTCTTCAACTCGCGGCGGAAGGTGCGCAGATCCGGAATCCTCCGTATCTCTGGGGGGAGCTCATTCCAGATCGTCGGTGCCCCCACAGAGAAGGCTCTCCCCCTAGGGGCCGACAGCCGACATTGTTTGGCCGACGGCACCTGGAGGAGCCCCTCTCTGTGGGAGCGTACTGGTCGGTGGGAGGCTGTTGATGGTAGTAGGCAGTCCTGTAAGTAACCAGGTCCCAAGCCATGGAGCACTTTAAAGGTGGTAACCAGAACCTTGAAGCGCACCCGGAAGACCACCGGGAGCCAGTGCAGCTCGCGCAGGAGAGGTGTTACATGGGAGCTCCATGTTGCTCCCATAACCACCCACGCGGCCGCACTCTGCGCCAGTTGGAGCCTCCGGGTGCACCTCAAGGGGAGCCCCATGTAGAGAGCATTACAATAGTCCAGACGAGAGGTGACGAGGGCATGAGTGACTGTGCGTAACGAGTCCCGATCTAGAAAGGGACGCAACTGGCGAATCAGGCGAACCTGATGAAAAATCCTCCCGGTCACGGCCGTCAAGTGCTCTTCTAAAGACAGCCGTGAATCCAGGAGGACGCCCAAGTTGCGAGCCCTTTCCGTGGGGGCCAATGATTCGCCCCCAATAGCCAGCGATGGCACCAGCTGACTATATCGGGACGTCGGAAACCATAGCCACTCGGTCTTGGATGGGTTATGGCCCCCTGCTCCCACCATATCTGCCCCTCCCGCCCACAGTACTGATATAATATCCATCAACAGCACAAGCTCTAACCCCCTCCTTGATCCCAAGTCCCGCACCTCCCATACCACGCTCTTCAGCCGGACCAGGCCTCCTCCCCCATGGGTTCTCCCCCAAACCCACAAAACCCACCCCCCTCCCAGAACCCTTTAAAATCCTATCTAAAAACTTCCCCAAAGAACCCCACAACCCCCGCTTCGCAGTATGCCACTCTCGGGATTCCAAAATCCGTCATCAAGGTAAGCCCTCGTGAGGAGGGCCAAACCTACGAGAGGGGGGAGTCTCGCAGCGCAAGAAGGTCAGCAGCCATAAACATCACAAAAAACAGAGGTGGAAAGTAAACTGGTCAGGGCTTCACCAGATAGTCCAATAGTACTGGGTCAAGAGTGGATCTTTGTACCAGGAGCTGGGCTTCACTGCCCTCTCACGGCAATGGAAGAGGCCAATGTCATCCCACCGCGTTCGGAGGATAATTATCCCAGTCACCCTCTCACAGTGACTGGGCCAGATGACACCGACAATAAAGTCAGAATAGTCCATCCTTTCGTTCGGTGGATGACAACAGCTCCCTCAGCGCCTGCATACCATTTCGCCCAGTTCTCTTCCAGTTAGGGGTCGAATAAAAGGCCAGCAGTTCGTAAAGATGTTAATAGCGATGGTAATAGTCCCATGGGCACAAGATCTTCCCTGAGGCAAGAATAGGAATAACGAAACAGCAAAACCATAGAACAAACCAAGTCATTGGCCAAATAGAGAGTCAGATGTGGATGCTTTATTAAGAGTGCAAACTTTTACATGATGATCAGCTTTTACATGATGAACAGTCACTATAACGTCTTCCAGATCATTGGGACAAATTGAGTCTTGATATTGATGGATCTGTTACGTTCCCCCCAGCAACACGTGGAGGCGGAAGCGCTTCTGATTGGCTGAACCAACGGCACACAGAAGGTGGGAAAGGGATGCTCTCTGATTGGCCCAATATCTGATAGCTCGCCTATATAAGAGCTATCAGAGGAAAAGAAACCAGCTCGCTCCTACGTTGTTAGCACAGAGCGAGTCCACCGTTAGCTGTTTACTATTAGCAATAACACCTGTTCAATCATTACCCTGTCTTGCCTCCTTCCTTGCCTACCCAGTTTTATAACAGAACAGGATCCATGGAACAAATATGCATATTTACAGTTATTATTCTTACCTGAAGACTGTTTTATTGCCACATAATTTGACAGATGTATTGTCCATGCAGTGCAGGACACTTGTGCTTGTTTGTGCTGTCCTTATGAAGTGAAACAAATCAAGAGAAAACCAACCTACAAATAAGAGAATTTTCAACCTACAAAGGAGAATTTTCCTGACAGTTAGAACAATTAATTAATGGAACGGCTTGCTTTCATAAGTTCTGAATGCTCCCTTACTGGAAGTTTTAAGAAAAGATTGGACAATCTTTTGTTTGAAATGGTGTAGGGTCTCCTGCTTGAGTAGGGGGTTTGACTAGCAAAGCTCCAATTCTGTTATTCTGTTCTGTTCTGATTCCTGATTATGCTCAATAATTTGTGGACCACCTTGCTTCAACTTCCTTTCCAGTCTTGTGACATTAAACATGATGTGTATGTTGATACCAAAGAACATTCACTATGTTATGGTTTGGAGAATTTTGGCATGTTCCTTTAAATCAAAAGCACATTAAATTAGAAATGTCAATCAAGAACAATGTCAATCAGCAAGAACAGTTGAAAGAAGTTGTGAGACGAATTTCTCCTCGGGGCTACAAATAGAAGTGTCAATTCTTCATAATATGCTCAAGTAGTTTGGGGAAATATTTGATAAATGAGAGGGGGCAATGATAAGTAGATGATAGATGATTGATAGATGATTGACAGATGATAGATAGATGATAGATAGATAGATAGATAGATAGATAGATAGATAGATAGATAGATAGACAGACAGATACTGTGTTTCCCCGAAAATAAGTCCCTGTCTTATATTTTTTTGAACCCTGAAATAAGCGCTTGGCCTTATTGCCAGGCGCTCAAAAGCCCGATTGGGCTTATTATCAGGGGATGTCTTATTTTGGGGGAAACAGGGTAGATAGATAAAAGATAGGGACAGAGAGACAGATAGGCAGACAATCAGTTAGTCAATTTTAGGAATTATGCTATTTTTAAATTTACAAACATTCATTTATTTTTCATTTCATTTATTTTATTTAGTTTTCAGGATGGTTTGCGAATGATCAAAAACAAAAATCAAGTTGGCTTTGATTCTGTGGCTACAGTGCCATCTTGACTTTTGCTATCCCTCTCTACACAGGCTCACCTATTTATTTCTATCTATCAAAGGGACTGATGTGGTGCTAACTCCTCAAATAAAGTAGTATGTCTAAAATTAATAGGTGATAGTTTTAAATTACAACTTGCTCTGGAGAGTGTTTTAAAAGCCTCTAATAATGAACACAAGAACCAAAAAAAAAAAAAAAGTCCTGGTTGAAGGGCATTATAGAGTTAAAATATGGTATTGAAAAACATTGTTCTTTTTTTAAAAAAAAAATCACGATTCTAGATATAAATTTAATTCTTGTGGATTGAAGTATTCACATTCGAGCTTATTTAGATAAGTCTGTCAGTTTCTGGGTTATAATTTTTACAACTAAGTATTATCTAATATTCTAAGCATCGCTGCTTGAAGATTACATATAGCTGAATGCATAATAACAGTCTTATCCAAAACTGATAATGATCTGTAATACAGGCCAGACAACTAGTCTTTTATTATCCAATATATACATAACTCCTTGAAAATTCTGTCATGTTTCATAGAAGAATAGTTCCTCAAAATTTCTGTTGTAATATTTTATTATTCAAACAGTAGAAAATTTTAGGCCAAGTGCTATAATACATTTGTTTTAAAATGCGTGAGCAGTATCTGCAAAATATTCAATCTTAACACTTTTTCCAAATATTTTCTCTTCACATTCTCTCTTTCAAGCATTCCACTTACAATCACTGCATATACCGCTACTGGCTTTACAGACCTTACTGATTTGGTTACTGTAGAAAATATAACACTTTACAAACACTGATATGCACACTTACACACAGAGGGAGGCATGAAATAAAATACGCAAAATTATTTCTTAAAAACAAACATTAAAAAAAAAATATGTGGCTTGTGAAATGTATTTGAAATGCTGGATTTGGATGATCTAGTGTTGAGTTTGATTTACCTGGAATGCCAGTTTTGTGATCCAACATTTCTGTGTTAATGCTGAACATACGGCCAGCCACAAGTTCCTTAGTCAGTTCCCTGAAAAGCTGCTGACACAAGGACTCAATGTGAACATTCTTACAGCTCCAATTGTCCACACATGACCACACATGAAGTTCCAATCAAACTGATGTATTATTACCCATGTCTATAAACAGGAATCTACTCAACTAACGGCATTATTTTGGCACTGGATAAGGTTCAACGGAATTCAAGAGGGCTTGGATGTAGTCCATTTGTGACTACATAGAGAGTCTAGGTCCATGATGGCAAACCTATGGCATGCATGCCAGATGTGGCACGCAAAGCTTTCTCTGTGGGCACACATGCAGTCATCCCAGTCAGCTCCATCATATTTCTTCATCGCATTTCACTCAATCAATTCCAACTTCTTGCTTGGAGTTGGAATTGATTGAGTACACTATTTCACTCACACACTTCACAATGGGGGAGACAGTGTCCCCTCCTCCTCCTGAAGTCCATTACAACGCGGAGCCACAATGCAACCCTGTGTCAGCAAAAAAAAGCAGTTTCTTTTCCTGCAGAGCTGCCTATGTTTGGATGCCCTGGCTCCCCGCCAGCCAGTGAGCATGGGCACGCTGCTCCTGGGCTTGTCAGCCTTTGGACGTCATTCCCAGCACCCAGCACCAGTTCAGGGGTTCCTTACCCCCCCCACCTGCGAGGGGGGAGAGAAAGAGAAACAAAGGGAGGCAGAGAGAGAGAGAGAGAGAGAGAGAGAGGGAAGGAAAGAGAGAGCGAGAGAAACAGAGAGAGGGGGGAGGGAAAGAGGGAGAGAAGGAGGGAAAGAGAAATGATATTACAAAAGTTTTTCTTTTTTATTGTTGCTAAACATAATGTTTCAAAAGCAGAAAAAGTTGCCCCAAAGGAGTCTTTGAAGGCTGAACGCCGAGAGGCATGGATTTCCTCTGCCTTCTGCATTGCCATCTTGTGCTGCCTTCTGCGTTCCCACCCTGTGCTGAAGCAAACAAAATGGGTCGGGGTCTCCTCACTAAGCAGCCCTGCCGAGCCCACTTGCAAACTCCACCAAACGTGGCTCCAAACATTCAGCTCACGCGTCCCTCCTGGCCAGCGCTTTAGTGGCAGCGGGAACATGTGTACCCTATCTGCTCCACTCTCACTGGCCAGAGGTGAGCCAGAGGTTATACTCCACACCATTGCCTTCCAGCCAGAGCACCACATTTGTTTGCTTGCTGGTTGCCTTCAAGGAGGTAGCTGCGCTCAGGCTGCCTGGGCCCCACTGCGAGGAGAGAGAGGAGAAGGGAGGGGGGATCTCTCCAACAGGATCCAGGTTGGAGTTGCCTTTATTTTGTGTGGAACTCTAATGCTTGGCTTTGCCTGCCAGGCTCCACTCCCCCTCCACAGCGGAAGTGGATGGATTCACAGGACACATGAAGCGTGTGCGATAAATAAGTGGGTTTTGAGTTGCAGTTTGGACACTCGGTCTCTAAAAGGTTCGTCATCACTGGTCAAGGCTGATTCCTCTTTTGACTCCACCTCTAGGTTCTGCCATTCCTTCTCCAACATCTATCTTGATGATGGCAAAGCAAATCTGAAAACATTGAAGACAGAGGTTGTTGACCACTTGTAGTCACCTGTGTTCGTATTCTTTTTTTTCTTTTCTTTAGATGTATACAACATGTTTATTTTATTGGTTCTTATTTTTAATATATACCATATTTTTTGAAGTATAAAACGCAGCTTAGTTTTTGGGGAGGAAAATAGGGGAAAAATCTGCCTACCAGGTATTCATCCTAGCGTCCTTAGTCTGGTCAGCTTCAGCACATTAGTTTTCTGGTTTTTATCAGATAAAATGCTTGGGGATAAAAAAAAACAGCTTCTAAAGCACAACCGATCTTTGGAGAGAGAAGCAATGAGAAAAGCAGGCAAAACATGGAGATTGCTTCACTTGCTAGCGCCTCGTTAGGGCTGAAAAAAGCTTCACAGCTCAGTCGGAGGGAGCAGGATGATCGCTTCATTGAAAAAAATCTTAGCACGGCAATTGCTTCACTCCCTAGCATCGCTAGCACCTCGTTAGGGCTGAAAAAAAGCTTCAAAAAAGCTACATTTGGAATATAAAACGCACCCAAATTTTCAACTTCTTTTAGCAGGGAAAAAAATGTATCTTATACTCTGAAAAATACAGTAAGTCACTCCAACTAATTTTGAGTTAGCTGGATTCTAAATCATACATGTAAAATAAATAAATGCTGGATATACATTCTGCACTACTCCTGAAGCATTGGCTCTCATGTATACAAGGAGGTCAAAAGAAGAATAACATCCCTAAATGTTCACAATTAATTATGAGTCTTATCAGGCAAGTAATCCTCGACTTACAATGGCAACTGAGCCCAATTGTGTTCATTAATTGGGTAGCCATGTGACTGTGCCTGATTTTACTTGTTTTTGCCACAGTCGTTAAATGCAGCAGTCATTAAGCAATTGCCAAAAACAGGAAGTAAATTCAGGAGACCATTAAAAATGTCAGAAACCACAGTTATGTAACTGCAGGACATTGCAAATAATTATAAGGGTTTCCATGGGCCCAAAATATGATCACATGCCTGTGGGAAAGGGATGCAGCCATCAGAACTTCAAAATCAGGCCTTAAATCCCTTTTGTAACTTTGACAAAGTTACAAAATAACTTTGCTAAGCAACAAGTCATTATGCAAGGAGTACCGGTTATATCTGAACTGGTCTATCCATTCATAAATACCTAAAAAGTGAAAAAATGGGTTGGGTCTAGTTTAAAAAAAGGAAGGAGAAATTTCTTGCCATAGTCTTAAAATTAGTTTTGATATGATTCTTATGGAAGCCCTCAAAGCAGGAGTGCTATTCAACAGGTTCTGAAAGGTTCTGGAGAACCAGTAGCGGAAATTTTGAGTAGTTTGGAGAACTGGCAAATACCACCTCTGGCTGGCCCCAAAGTGGGGTGGGAATGGAGATTTTGCAATATTCTTCCCCCAGGAGTGGGGAGGGAATGGAAATTTTGCAGTATACTTCCCCTGCCACACCCACTGAGCCATGCCCACAGAACCAATAGTAAAAAAATTTGAATTCCACCACTGCCTCAGAGCATTATCAGTCCAATGAAGTAAGATTAGTTTTAGTGGATGTATTTAGATATGGATCTAAAGAGTCTACCCAAGGCATTCATTCATATCCATCCTGCATTTGGGATTGAATGGAATCAAAAGCACTGTCAAAAGAAGAGAAGGCTCCCTGTCTCCTTGAGAGAGACAGCTAGGCATTTACTCTGTATGAAATTATATTTGGACCTATATCTTTTACTAGCAGGAATGTGTAAAATATTTAGAACATTTTGGCTTGCTTGGGCTGCACTGAATGAGGAAGAATTGTCTTGGGCCACATATAAAATATATAGTACAGTTTTATAACATAAAATCACATAATAATTGGGCTGCTTTCTTGTTGTGCCTGAGCCACAGGTTGTACAGGCCTGATTTAGAATTTTAATCAGTTGTTTCAAGTACGAAATTGGCTGGTTTGGTTATTTTGAAAGTGTCCTCAGAAAAACATACTTCTTTCAAGCTTACTTGAAATACTTTAAGAATGATTGGAACAATCCATTTGAATCTGCGATGTTTAAAATTCAAAACCTTGTTATATATTCCCGGTTGCTACTATGTCTTTTAAAGATCATGACAATAATCATTCACTCGATAAAGCAGCATTTGGAATCCTGTCCTTCTGATTTTGCCTTTGTTGTCCTAATGGTTTTTTTTTTTTTTTAAATCAAAAGGGGAGGTGAGGAAGGATTGCAAGATTGATAATTTGCCTTATTTCTCAGTGAATTTGATACTGTCATTTATGGATCGGCTCTGGTATAAGATATTAAAAAATCTGTTTCTACTTTCAAGTTTGATTTGAAGAAAATAGTATTGGGAATCATCGGACCTAATGTTTTGGAACTAGTTCACAAAGAATGCAAAATTAAAAGTTTTTGTTTGCTTATGACATAGTATTCAGCAGGACTAAATCTGTTTTAGGAAAACTAAAGGAAAAAGAAATAATGAATAGTTCAAAAAGAGACCTTTGAAAATTGGAGGCATGGCATGGGCTTTATTAAAAGATAAATGCAATTTAAAGTAAACAGATGTAAGTAATAACTGGGATCGTAAGTTTCCTTATATGCTAATAGGAGCTGAAGTAATGAAGGCTGATTAGGAAAAGCAAGTTTGGGCAGTCATGAACACTGCAGTTCAATAAAAACACTTAGAGCAAGGAGATTCCATGATGGAGATTAAAGAAAAAGAAAAGTAAATAATTCTCCAATGTCATTTAACAACCTATGGTGCAATATACAGCTCAAAATGGATATTGTAGAGCAAAAAGAAAAAAGAAAAAGGCAACCCTAATGATCAAGGAGCTGGAGTAACTTCCAAATGATGAAAGTTTAGTGCCTATGGGGCTTTTTATCTTAGAAAAAGGGTAAGTGAAACAAGACATAATATAGATGTATAAAATACCCCTTGTGTAAAGGGAACTAATTGGGTGGTTTCCTTATCTGGCAATTGATAATGCACTCGTTATAGATGGGGTTGCATTAAAGGAGGTACTTAGTTTGGAAATCCTCTCCTTGATCTGCTTTTCTGGAATAACAATCTGAATCAGAGACCAAGAACAGACACTGAAAAAGCAACCCAGAACATGAATAGATGAATGTTCCATTCATATATTGCCACCACACCATCCCTCATCTATATATTGTAATGCAGATCAGAATAACAGAATAACAGAGCTGGGAAGGACCTTGGAGGTCTTCTAGTCCAACCCCCTGCTTAGACAGGAAACCCTACACCACTTCAGACAAATGGTTATCCAACATCTTCTTAAAAACTTCCAGTGTTGGAGCATTCTAGAGGCAAGTTGTTTCACTGATTAATTGTTCTAACTGCCAGGAAATTTCTTCTTATTTCTAGGTTGCTTCTAGTTTCCATCTATTGTTTCTTGTCTTGATTTCTGGTGCTTTGGAAAATTTCTTAACTCCCTCTTCTTTGTGGCAACCCCTGAGATATTGGAACACTGCTATCATGTCACCCCTAGTCCTTTTTTTTGATTAAACTAGACATACCCAATTCCAGCAACCGTTCTTTATATGTTTTAGTCTCCAGTCCCCTAATCAACTTTGTTGCTCTTCTCTGCACACTTTTTAGAGTCTCCACATCTTTTTTACATCGTGGTGACCAAATCTGAATGCAATAGTCCAATAGTCCAATGCATCCCAATCAAGAAAAAATGAAAAGGAGAGCAAAATGCAACAAAAAGGGCCAACTTTTATGGAGATGCAGCGTTATGGTATACACATCTCTAGTTCTGTAACCTAGCCAATTTTTTCCCCTTTCAATATGCAGAGAAAGATACAGAGAAACTTACAAATATCTAGTCAGTTTCATCCATTCCTGCATCACTAAGAAAGCAGGACCCAACTGTATGTAGCTTGCCTTTGGGTGTGTGACTTTCTCATTTAGTATATAGTTAATTAGGATAATATCCTAGGCTTAACCCAGTGAATACATTTCTCCAAGACTCAATTTATACTCATTGATATTTGCCAGCTAGTGTTCAACCCATCAACTGTGAACACAGTTATTTTTACTTTTTTTTAATGTATGTGATAGCTGATGACTTTCATCACTCAACTATAAAATAATGTGCACATAATTGTTGAAAGCCTTCTCTTGTTGATGCATTTCCTGAAAGGCGCATGTGAGCACATGATGTTGGGTAGTCATATGAAGCAATGGTCATTCCAGGAGATGTTAAGAAGAGATAAACCTATTGAAGTTTTGTAAGTGTATGATACAACTTTATAGATAAATATAAAAAAAAAATGGCAGATCCCCTGACACTTTGTCTATTTAACCCCATTTTTCATTCTCTAAAAAAATATGCTGATAGTTTTGCATGCATTTTTAAATTTAATGATTAGAAAAGACTTCTTTTGGGTCATTCATCCCTGTTGATCATACCGTTATCCTAAATGAGGAAAATAATAATCAAAAACTCAATTCACAAGCAAACATGGAGCTATAGAAAACATTGTTAAATGTTCAGATCCAAAAAAGAAAAGAAAGAAAGAAAGAAAAAAGAAAGAAACTTTTTCTTTTACTCAATTACCTCAAGTCTGCTAAGTAGACAGCTACTTTATCTTATTCTTTTTAAAGAGCCGTTTGAAAGTCATCATTTATAAAGTGTCAGCAGAGAGAGGATTAAATCAGAGATTTACAAGGGAGCATGACTTTCATTGATGATGATGACAAAATACGCTCAGCACATAAATTCCATGTTTGGAATGGCCCTGGAGATTTTAAGTAATTTACATAAGTATCTTGGGAATTTCATTGAATATTTGGAAGTGGGACGAATGCATTTAAAATAATAAATATTATCAGGATTCTGCCTCAAATCTGTAATTGATTTCAAACAGAACCTCAGAAAGTTTTGAACTTCATATTTACATCTTCATCAAAAACTTTAACATTCAATAATATTGAATGATAAAGTCCTGAACATGATCTCATGAATAAATGAAAAAAACTGCATTATTGTCTTACTTCTATGAGGACAATCCCTGTTTTCTATACTATTACATAAGGAATAGACATCTTATAATGGAGCTGACAGAAGTAGGGACTGAAACTATAAAAAGGCTTCTGTAGTTAAAATGAAAAGTAGAATTTCATAAATTGATCCACAAACACATACATAAAAACATACAGTCCAAATCTGTTTGTTTGTTTGTTTGTTTGTTTGTTTGTTTGTTTGTTTGTTTGTTTGTTTGTTTTCTATGGCTGTCATCTCAAACATTGAGTCTTGGTGGCATATATGGATTAAACAACAACTACAGCATCTGTATATAATCTATGATGCCCAAGGTTAAAACAAAAAACCCACATCAGAAAAACCACATCAACACCAGACCGTGGTCTTCAAAGCCTTGTGGAATGCTAACAGGGTCAGGGCCATCCGGATTTCTAGAGGGATGCTATTACATAGGGCAGGGGGCATGACTCCTGAGTCCAACAAGGTGACACTGTTTGATGGGAGAGACCCCAAGAATATTCTATTTGGTAGGCCAAGCAGAAACAATGAGAGAAAAGCAGCTCCAAGAACAGCCTGGGCTTATACCATGTAAGACTTCAAGGTGATAATCTGCACCTTGAATTGCATCTGGAAACCTACTGAGAACCAGTGCAGCTCAAACACCAATGGAGTCCTTGGTGCTCTCTGAGCTTAACTCTTTTCATGCAAACATTTCATTATCCAACTAGATAACATCTTCTATCACTGAAGATGTTGCTTTGCTGGGTAATGAAAACAAAACAACCAGGTTCAGAGAGCACCAATGCCTCCATAGTTCAAACTGAGATACAAATATTCTCTTCTACCAATATGTTTTGCTGACCCTGAATTAGAGGATAGACTGAGTAGAGACTCTTGGTCACCCAAAGAGACCAAACACATAATGCCGATATGTGGGATATGATATGAATATAAACTTTCAATTGTGCTTCCTAGCCAAAGATATGCTTAGCTGTGAATATAAATTTTCAGTTGTGCTTCCTAGCCAAAGATATGCTTAGCTGTGATTCATGCACTTAAATCAGATTAAGAGTTGTTTACATATAAACCAAATATCCTTCAGCACGAATCTATATGTGAGCAGAATGATTTAAAGTATTCAAAATTTACCGTGCTTCAGGGATTTAACAAAAAAATAAAAATTCATACTCATGCATTTTGTAAGAGCTTAAAACTCCTTTCAGATGATGAAAAGCTGTTTACAATTATTTCCATCTGCAGTTTTGGCTAGAACATTATGAAGTGGCTTCTGTAATTTTCAGATCTTATTAAATTAATTGTTTGTTTCCTTTGGAAACAACATTTGCCAAGTTGAGAATCTCCCTGTAGTATGTAGTAAGCTATGCTTATTCTACAGAATGAAGCATAAAATATGTATGGTATTTCTTTACAAATAAATCTAAAAAGTTCATGCAATGGAACAAAATTAAATCATAAACAGAAGTGACAGAATGAACTTGGCTCATCTGACTACAAAATGAGATTGGAATATATTTTTTTTTCAAATCTTCCCCAGGAGTACATCTGTTAAATTTACATGAAATTTAATAGAATTCTAAATCTGTTTCAGAATTGAGCTGGCCTCTATCCTAGAGAAAACAGTTTCAACATCAAATGTGCCAAAAAAGTTGTTTTGCTAACATTTCTCTAGAAATGCTGCACCATATCTTCACACCTGGATAATGAATAATGCCATATAAGTCATTTAAATATTTCAAGTTTGCTTGGTGGCATCGGCATCTTGAAAAGATCAGATGAGGATGGCATCCAAGAAAGCCCAAAGTTTCAAAAGTGCCATTTTGTGTTTTGTGAGACAAAACAGCAAGAAGTACACTGCACTTCAGATATTAAAAAACAACAACAACAAACCATCTAAAGCCAGAGATATTCAGCATTTTTCAGGTTACATATTGTGGGGTTTTTTTTTAAGTCTTGGAATCAAGAGGCAAAACTGTAGTGGTAGAGAATTAATTGGCTTTGAATGAATTTTTTTCTCTCCCTTCGCCTCGCATGGAATCCCATCAAAATCTCATGGAATCCATGAGGTCTATGAAACACAGTTTCAAAAACGCTGACCTAAGCTATGAAGCTCAGATCTATAAATAAGGCTCTTGGGTCCCTTTGAAAGGGTTTCGGTTTAAATTCCCAAGGATCTTGGCTTGCAGCTGGTCTGTTATTCATGGGGTCTGTGCATGTTTTAGCCATTTCAACTACTGGCTTTAATTAATTTATTTTGAGAGCACTTTGGTTTTCCTGACCTTCCATGACACCTTCACATTTACATGACTTAAGGGAGTAATTGTGAACATTAAGTCAAATGGCTTCTCCTCATAATATCTGAGCATATTGTTTTAGCAAAGCCAGGTTAAAAGTGAAAGAGTGAGTCTTTAACATAGGCTTTCTGAAACCCCCTCCACTCTAACCCAGCTGTATGAAGCTCAAGCTTTTTCTCTAAACCTTTTCTGACATCCTCCTTCTGCATACCCTTTGCCTGGCTAGATATAAGATGCTCTCCACTTTGTAGGGTAGATTAAAGATTGATTTAAAAGTGTTCTTCCACTCTGCCCTTGCCTGCTGAAACAAATTGAATCATGCACCCATAGCCAGTGATGGGTAGCTGCCAGTTCAGACTGGTTTGAGTGAACCGGTAGTTCCGACAATCAGCTGACCCCGCCCACCCACACCCGCCATATCCTGTCCTATATTTCCTTCTTTCTGGCTCAACTGATTCGCGTGGCACAGCTGATTTCTGCATCTACGCTGTTCTACTTACCGTGGCTGCCTTAGAAAGTAAGCAGCTGAGCTTCAAATTGCTGTATTTTGAACATTGCGCACAAGTGTGTTAGGCATGTGCACGCGCTCACAGAACCGGTTATTAAACCAATTTTAGCCCACCACTGCTCATAGTTTCCTGGACTGTCCTTCTGACTATCTGTGGTATGCAGAGTTTACTTTTCTTGTCAATCAATTGTAGACACAGAAAATAGCAAGAACCACCTTCCCTCCATAACATATAAGGAAGCGGGTAAACATAACTATAGGCCTCAGTGTATTTCAAATGCTACAAGACGGGAAAATAATACTTACCAATGTAAGATATCATAAGAAAGCAAAGTGATATGATGAAGAAAAGGTACTGGAAAATATATTGTCTGCTAAATAGTTGGATAACATTGCCTGAAAATCCTTCCCCTAAGAACACATATTGATAATGAGCTGCCAGAAATCAGATATCTGTCATTACAATATTGTAGAAATCGTGCTCGTGCACAAATTATCCATTATTCTTAATAAATTGATAAATTTCATGAAGACTACATTTTCCATTTTCTTTTGAATAGAAATGTTTTTTAAAAACTTTGATAAAGCGAGGAGAGATATCTGTGACTTGTTTAGCATGTAGATTTTTCAGCTTTTCTCTCAACCCTTGTTTTTTAACCTTCCAATTCTTTTCTTAATATGCATTTTCTTACTCCTTATCTGTTTCTTTTTCTAGGTGTTATGAGTCATTTATTGCTACTATTATTTTTAGTCCCTTCTGGGTCTTGTTTGAACAATGCTAGGGGCTGATGTACAAACCACTTGCCTCAAAAAGCTAAGTTTTTGGATACTTGGAACAGGTAGTATCAGCACCTCCTATATTTTGTTACTCATCAGCAACAAATCCATACACCAAGAGTATTGTTTCATCCTATTATTTTTTTCTATTTTTCATATTATGGAAAAGAGAGAAAGGCAGAGAGACAGAGACAGAGACAGAGACAGACAGACAGACAGACAGAGATAGAGAGATGGTCATATGCTTTAAATGGGGAATAGTTGAGAGGTGCCAGAATGAAGATAGTTATAAGTGAGTGTATGTTAAGAATTTAATCTAATCTAATCACCATATTTCAAATAGGACCATGACAAACTGGGCTAAAATTACAGGAGAGATATCAAGAAGGTGAAATTCTTTCAGTGCCTTCACATTTTATAGTCTCAGATAGACCCTAATCCATTTACCAAGCTCCTTCTTCATCAATGAGGGCTGCCAAACTGCTCAAGATTTACTTAAGAGCACAGTCCTATGGGAATTTTGATATCGTACTCAATAGTCCAGGTTATATCAATATGTATGCTGTATACAGATCACTGTAACTCATTAATAATATCTTAAATTCAATTTGGAAATGTAGTCTCTGAATTAAATTACTTTCTGAGAACTTTTCTCAAGGATTAGAGAAAAGGACAATATTTGAAACTCAGGGTTGAACTGTGGGCTCCCTTGATGTTCTCTGAGCCTGGTTGTTTTCTTGCAGATATTTCATTACCCAATTAGATAACATCTTTAGCTCTGAAGACGTTACTTAGTTGGGTAATGAATCATCTACAAAAGAACACCAATGATTTGTGGACAATATTTTAACAACTGAAGAATATCCCAATTTCTGGAATATCCCATCAGGCCAAAATGTGAAGCTCTGGATATGAAGTCATATTGTCTGTCTTTTTTTTTTATGAAATTTCAAAATGCTTGGGAAATATGTAAATATCATATAAAGCAGTTTCTATTTCTGAAAAGAAAGATGCAGTACTTTATTGTGGCCACACGAGAGAGCATGGATCTTGCTGGCACAGATGTTTTTCAAAGTCCTATTCTTTTAGATTCTAAGACATTCTGCTTTCTAAAAAAAATTGGAATGGATGTTTGCTTGATTGTTTTGATAATTAAATGTATACAAATACTTCCAATAAATTAATGAAATAAACAAGCACCATAAGAATGTCCTTAAGACTTATAAAATGTTTATTGGAAACATAACTGAATACATGCGTACTTCCAAGTAAATTTTTAAAAAATTAATTGTAACCTAAACTTACAGCAAGACACCGACTATCCTCTAATTCAGGGTCAACAGCTAGGATCCTTTGTACCACAAAGTCCCTTAAGATATGCCACTCAACTGTACAATGCCAATTGAAATGTGACTGCTTCATTGAGGAAATGATGGTTGTGGTACTAATGCCACACTTTGGCAAAAATCTTGTGTGGGTGAGGAGAGAAAATGGCATGGTCTTTCTTTTAGCCTCCAATTGTTACTAAAGTGCCTCCTCATTAACATGTCTCAATGGTCACTCAAATGGGACAGGGGACCAGCAAAGGAAAAAAAACTGTGTGCCGTGTTTGTGTTGTGAAGAAAGGCTCTTGGTGTTGTATGTGAATACAACACTGTGCTCAAAGAATAACTTAGAAAACCATTTGGTGTAGCAGTGAAGGTGCTGGCATAGAAACCAGGAGATTGTGAGTTCTAGGCCTTACATCGGCATGAAAAACCTGCTGGGTGACTTTTGGGCAGTCATTTTCTCTCACCCAATCCATCTCATGAGGTAGTTGTTGTGGGGAAAATAGGAAGCCAGTGTATTAGTATGTTTGTTGTCTTGAACTGACCAATTTTTTTAAAAAAAAAATCAGGATAAAATAATAACAACAGCTCCCTGAATTTTTGTATCATTTTGTACAAGTAATGGTTTTTGGATTCAGTGAATCTTAGTTTTGACCAGTCACACTGAGAACTAGGTTTCATTTAAAAGGGCAGCCAAAATTTTCTTCTTCCAATCCAGCAATTTGTACATTGGTTTGCAATTTGTTCATTGTGCTCAGCAGTTTCTGCAGTTTTAAGACAGGTGAAAGATGTATATTCTGATTTTGACTTTTTGAAGAAATTAAAAATACAGTGAGATGTATTTAGAAATGAAGAATAAAGACATTTATAATGACATTTTATTTAAGGTCCCACTTGAGACACTTGATGTTTCTACCACAAGAAACAAATATGGCTCTCTTCTGGAAAATTTACTTGTTCATTACATTTTCATAGATGCTCATTTTATATGTGACTCTGGGTGGCATGGATAAAAACCATTCAAAAACAATTTAATTAAAAAAAACAAGATAAAAACAAGAAAGAATACAGAATGGCAGCAAAGCACCCAAAGAATGCATCAGTAAACTATCATGCAGCCATCTAACAGACTGCTATCTCATGATGTTCCACATGTGGGCTAACATATTCTACTCTTATCATAGGATTCCCCAAGCTTGTTGACCATACCATGTTTTGAAGGCCTTCCAGAAAGGTCTGGGGGTAGTCTAATGATGTTCCACATGTGGAGCTATGGCAGGAAAAGCTTTCTTCCTAGGTCCTGCCTTTTAGGTTGTTCCTTGACTTTTAGGTTGTTTGTAGTATTAATTATTCTTAGAGTGGATCCACCAAAATAAATGAAACTTAAATTGGTTGGGTTAGGTTTACATTCCTGTTGAGTAAACTCTTCAAGATTCAACCCAACCTGGCTTAACAACAAAATACCTTCCTTGAATCAATCTATTTGTTATTGCAAGGAACCCATTTTTATTTTGATTTCATACTCTATGTAATAAGAGGGAACATAACAGAATACCAATGCCAGAGTTTTCTGGGCTATCAGCCCCTTTGCCGTTTTATTTGGCAATAAGACTATATAATGATCTTGAAGATATTCTCTTTCCAGTGTGTAAATTTGTGGGTAATCTAGTCTACATACTTTTGTAAGGAAACAAAATCAAAGTGCTGTTTTGCACTACTTTTCAAGCTACTTTTCAGGCCGGTAAGGCTGTATTCAAGCTACCCATAATCTTCTTTTTTTTTTAATTTCCTAATATTTACATTTACATATATAGTTTATGTTGTTTCTAAAACCATCACTATTTATCATGTACTCCCTAACTATGTTTCGGTGTTTGAGAAAAAGAAATTGCAGCCAATTGCTCATGAAACATGACCATTCTTAAAATAACTTTTAAGATCTCATTAATTTTACTTTGAGTTTAGCTAAGCAGCTAAATCATTATCCTATGACAGAGATTAAGCTAGAAATTTATTTCGTATGTAATGAGGCTTCAAAATAATTGTGATGAGAACACCAGATAATAAGTCTTCACAAATCTGGATAATGAATATTGCAATACCTGGAGATAATAGAAGAGAAGAGAAAGAACTGGAGAAAATCACAAGGAATAAAGAACTGAAAACAGAAGTAGAAAGACTGTGGCAAAAGAAAGCAAAAGTAGCACCAATAGTAATAGGTGCCTTCCGTACAATCTCAAAAATCACTACTTGAACTTCATTGGCAGTGACAAAATCATCATCAATCAATTGCAAAAGGAACTTTTCTTGGAACATCTTACATCTTTCAACAGTACATTTAACACCACCAAACAACAACTTTTGCCTATCCCAGATCCTTGGAAAGAACTCACTTGGTGGTGGACACAAATGCTAAATCCATTCTAAACAACTGGCTGACTGTATGACCAACAATAATAATAATGTAGCTTTCCTCGTTACAGTATGAAAATGATTTGCCATTGCCTTAAGTGCTAATCAGGTCTAAACCTGCTTAGTTGCTTTCAAGATCAGTCAAGGTCAACTAAGGTGCTGTTATTACCTGCTTCAAACAAAAATACTAGATAAATGACAATAATGTTAGTGAATTAGGCTAGGTCTCCATCAATACTGACAGTTCTGACCAAAAGTAACTTTCTAGAATCTCAGAGACAGTGCTATTTTCTGAAATGAGTCAGTCACAGAATGAAACAAACAGGCATCTTGTGTAGCCAGTCATTCAATCTGTTTCTTTTGGTAAGCACGTGGGTGCTATTATCCACAAAGCCAACACTGCACCACCCATATATATATGAGGAAAGGCTAGCAGGCTGGTTGGCCGGCTGCAGGTTCTGTTAAAGGAAAGAGGGGGGAATCCTCCCTCAATAGTTAATGGGAACTGAACATACTCGAAGGGCTGAACATGATGTCTATTCTTGGGAAAGTAGGGATGAACAATAGGATTCTTAAATTCCGAAAAGGAACATTCCATTCTGCAATATTGTGTTGTCAGAAACTACTTGTATCTAGATAATGCAGATGTTCCCATTGAATATTCTAATTTTGTCAAGAGAATGAGTTTCTTGTGGACTCAAGCATTCACCACACTTTGAATCCCAATGTGCACATGGGAAACTATATTTTGGAAAGTCTTCTACTAGAAACTGTAGCCTTCTCCTATGCAGAAGATTTTTTTTAAAAAAGAAAATCAACAACCCTTAAAATATTTATAGCCTACAAGATTAGACTAGGTGGGCAATACTGCTGCATTGCTGCTTTGACGAGGAGGGGAGGGGAAGGGAAGAGAAGGGACAGGAGGGGAGGGAAGGGGAGAATTTTTGCAAATGTATTTTCTACTGCAGTCTAATGCTGTAGTATTTACAGTTTATGGAAGTTTGGGAACTATGTGAGTTTTGCAAAGCTACATTGATATTTCCTTGTAAAGGTATCATTATTTTTATTTTTTAAGCTTGAGAAAATGATTCAAAACTAATTTTCTTCCTAGAATATATGTTAAGATTTTTAACTGGAGGGTACTCTTTACATTGTGGAAGATTTTTCAAAGAAGCTTTACCTGCCACGTGGACCCTAAAACAATAATTACCTAAGAGGCCTGTGTCACAGAAGTAACTCTTCCTTTGATTTGGTGGCTCATCCAAGCAAGGAGCTTCTTACAAGAATGCTGCATTGGCTCAGTTCTACTGAAGGACTATATACTATACTACAGTTAATGAGGGTTGGAGGCCTGTTTTCACTTACAAATTCTTAGAGCTCACAAGCGGAAGCTGAGGAGAAAGATGTGGCTGTAATTTACAGACCATAAAGTTTTGTAGGCATTATTCACCTCACTGACCTGGTCTTTAAACAACTTCATATTGAAGCTACAAATGCTTTAACTATTGGCTTATTCTTCCTGCATCATATCTCCCTCAGGATGTTAGTCTGAGTTTTGAGATGGAACTCAGGAAGGTTGGGGATGGAAAGAAAATAAGAAATGAAAGTGCGTAACATAAATTTATATTATGTATTTATATTAAACTCCAACCCAACACAAATAAGTTGTCATAAATAGATAAATGGATAATTTGTCAAAATGAGCTGACAAGTATAAATTATTTCAGTAAGATCAAAGATAGTAGGCATTGTATATAAACAATACATAAAAACAAATTCATTATGATTTCCTGGGGTATGAAGATGAAGATATCAATAGGGAATTGGGGATATAGACCATTATAAAACAAGATCATGGAGTTATATCTCTGTGTATTTTACAAAGGAGTTAATTATGAGGTGACAGCTTCCCCAATCTTTTTTTTTTCTCAAAAATCTTTTACCCCAGTAATCCAGCAAAGGCTGGGTAAGGTATAATTTGGAAAGCCTATGCATTTCAAAATGTATATCTTACCATTTTAAAATGTATAGAACTATAAAACATTACATTACATAATAAATAGTATGGAAAATAACAGAAGCAGTAAGAGCAGATGAAAGTGAAATTAAAAATCATTTATGGAGTCAGTTCCATCAGTTTAGTAAAATAAGACTGGTGTTCATAAAATGGGAATATAAAGAATAAAATGCACTTTCTAAGACAGGAAGCTCTAAAGCCCAGATTCAATTACACAGAAAGCTCTCTTCTACAACCCTAAAAAGGCCTATCTCAGACCTTGATGGACTGGGAAGAAGTTGTGCAGATGTTAAAGCTTTGACAGAAGTGAGAGAAAATACATTTTTAATGTATTCTAGACTATGTCATTTAGGGCTATAGACTAAAGGTAATAATAACTAGTGTCTGAATATGTCAGAAAGTCCACAGAAGAGGTCAAAAAAGTCAAAATGGCAGCTGCATCAATGTGATTGAAGCCCAACCCCATTTTGGCATCAATGCAACACCTGCAATGCAAATTAAAAATACAGAGGCTTCAATTGCTTGATTGTGGCTACCATCTTGATTTTTTCAACACTGCTTGTTTGCTTATTTATTTATTTAATATGCCACTGATTGCACTGTCTAAGTGATAATAAAGGTTTTAGATATTTTCATAATGAAACTAAAGCAAGTATGTTAAACTAATCCAGTTTTCATGAACTTTGTCATGAGTTACCATTACTAAACAACTTGAGTTTAGTCAGTATATTAATTTAAGTCAATAGCACACCTGGCGTCAGTTACCATGAAAAAATCCAGGAGCACAACATGATCTAGAAAACCCATTGATTATTGAACCTTAGTATTCATTCAGTATTGTCATCAAATCACTGTCAACTGTTAGCAACCAAGTCGATAAAGTTTCTCCAGGACGATTTGTTCCCAAACTGGCTCTTCAACCATGCACTTCATGATGCACTTCATGATGCACCCATCACCATTGTAAATGATTCCATTTTCATTGATGCTGATCATCCTCTTGTCTTTTGTACCACCTTTCCCAGGTGTATGGACTTCTCAAGGGTATTGGGTTTTCCCACAAAGAGTCCAGAACATGACATGGTAAATTTGATTATTTGTGTTTTAAGTGGGAACTCTGATTGAATCATTTTATGATTGATTCATTTATTTTCTTGGCTATCAGAGGATCTTCTTCAACAACAAAGTTCAAAAATATATAACTACTCTTCTTCTTCAACATCCTACTTTCACTTCCATGGAGTGCCACATGGAAAATCATTGTCAGCATAATTCTGATCTTTGTACTATAGACATAGATACTTAATAAAATCTGAAATTATTTTCCAAGGCCCTCATTATTATCCTACAAAATATTCATCTGTGATATATTTATTGACTGTTGACTCTTTTACTGTTAATAGTTGAAGCTGAAAGGTGACCACTATCCACCATTTCAGCATCTTCTTTAAAAATGTTTAAGATTGTTTGCTGCAAATTTTGTTTTTTTAATTTTTATTTATTATTCTATTTTTATCCCACCTGTATTGTTTTTATCAATAACTCAAGGTGATAAACATACCTAATACTCCTTCTTCCTCCTATATTCCCCACAGCTCCGTGAGGTGGGCTATTGCTCTGTGAGAGAGCAACTAGCCTAAAATTACTAAGCTGGTTTTCATGCCTATGGCCGGATTGGAACTCACCGACTCCTGGTTTCTAGGCCAGTACCTTAACCACTACAATAAACTGACTCTATTTATCAATGGAGACCTTTTTTGAAATTCTGATTATGCTTCTTCCTTTATATGACACGGACTGGAAAAGATACAAGAAATGTATGAAGCGATCAGAGAAATAAGTCATGATATTCATAACTAATTTTAAAGTATTATGTACATTATTAACAAATTAAAATTAAGATTAGATCACAAACTAGAGTTGTGATCTAAATTAATCCTCTGCAGAAAAAATATTTCACCACTTAACTGGGAATTAGTGTATATGTCCAATAATTCTAATTTTAATCTTCTCTTAACTCTTGACAATAAAGTATGGTTCAATGAAATTTAACTCTTTGTGAACATTACAGGGATCATACTTTAATTAGGAAAGAAATCCAAGCCGGATAGTTTTTCTTTCATTTAATATATTTTGTTATGTTTTATGCCATAGTTCCTTCCATCTGTGGGCACATATACACTTGTGTCATAACTTCAGATGGCAATAACCTTAACACATGTTGGTTGGAACAGTATTAGTTTCACTAGAATTACATCTAATATGAATTTGTCCCTATAGTCAAAAGTCTGGAGGGTCTGTGAATGGGGGCAGAGGGGAATGACGTACATAGTGGTTGATCTGGAGAGCAAAACTGCAAACAGTTGAAGCTCCACTTTTATTAAAAATGCCATTCTAACGAGCCCTAGTGGCCTCAGCACATGGAAAATCGCTTGCTGTGTTTTGAATGGCACTAAGTAACACCCCGGGGCCTTAAATCAGTTCAAGATGTGTTAATGGCGTCTGATCTTAGTCATAGAAGGGAAATTCAAAGCAATATAGATTTAACCTATGGACCCTCCTTTTGACTGATGTTTATCAATAATGCAAGGAAAAGTGAATTCAGGGGAAAGTTATATGCTATAGGACACAGTAACATTGAAGTCGCCTTATAATTACTGTTTTTCATACGATGCCCAGTGGCTGCAATAAGGAGGTCTGAGCTGGGGGGATTGATTTTATGTGTTTTTAATTTTCCTTAAACAGTCATTCTTTGGATATGATCTGCTAAATCTTTCTTTGCTGAGCTTCCCTCTACAGTGATGAAATACTGGGAAGCTGTTAGACAATGTTCTGCTTCAGTGAAGTAACAGTTTCTATGACCCCCATATTCTGTACTGCCATAAAATACCATTATTAATAAAGAATAGAGTCAAAGCCTCCAGGTGACTTCAAGGATATATCCAAATAATTGTTTTGGAAACAATATAGAAAAGTATTGATATTGCTTTTTTTTTTTTTTAACTTTCCAATCAACCTACTCTCCTGGTGTTTCCTGGTGATGTCCCATTCAAGTACTGTGCAGGTTTGACTGCAATTAGTTTTTAGTGTCAAAGATCAGCTAAATGCTGCCACCTCTCTTGATTTAAAACTGAAGTTTAACATTAAGACACGGCCTTTTAAGAATACTGAATATTTTACAGTATTCCAGGAATGATCTCATGTAGTATTAAAACTTTAGACAGCAAGAGGGGTGACATATAAATTTAATAAATAAATAAATATAGTGGTCCTATGAAGCAGGATGCTGTTAAGCCTTCCTTGCAAAATGGAATGGAAGTGAACGAATAGTTCACAGCAGAGTCAAGGTTTGCGACAGAGATTTCATAATTCATGTATTGGTTCTAGTTTTTTTAGCATCAGTTTGGATTAGATCCATGAACTCTGTAGGCCAGTTTAACTGTATAAGCATAAGAAAACCCCATTTTCTTATGCCATTTTTGGAAGCATTTAGATCAAAAGCATTGCCTTTTAAAGCATCTAGCCCATTAGTGTCTAACATTAAAAATAGACACCTTCTGTAGCTCTTTACAGTGAGATTTTTTTTTTTTTTTTTGCTGAAAGATAGTAAAGATTGAAACTGTAATCTTATAAATACAGAGGTGGAGATGAATTCTACTATTAAGCAATTGTCTTCTTTTTCAGCAAAATCATCCCTATATCAGAGCCTGATGGATCTACCCAGTCGGAGTCCAGATCTTCCCGAATCTGAGTGATCTGAGTGATTTTGTCATACAGATACTGAACGAAATCTTTGGCTCTTCCCTCCAAGGGGTCCTCCCTCGCTTCCTGGTGGAGCAGGGAGTGGGTCACCCTAAATAGGGCAGCCGGGCGATTATCTGATGACGCAATAAGAGCAGCAAAATGGGTGCATTTTGCTGCTTTTATCGCCACTAGGTAATTCTTAATATGAGATCTTACCAGTGTCCGGTCAGATTCAGCATGATTGAAAATCTCAAAAGCTGCTACGGGATATGCTTGTCCACATTTGGCTGAAAGGTATGAATTCCTACCTATCGCTTAGTTTAAGCCATTCAATAGACTAAACTATTTTTCCAATATTGCAGCAATTTTGCTCTGCATTATTTCAAAAATTCCTTGACATAGTTAGCAAGAACAAGAAACTCCAGTTAGAGTTCCAGTTTAGCAAGGTGCTGAGGACCTTCGAAGCAAATATTGTTGGTCAAAGGTACATTCTTGAAAGCAGATTATATGTTGCTACTGACTTTGTTTCCTCTCCAGCTTCCTTAAGGGGATAAAAATATCAGTATGGAAAGTCTTTGGCTAAACAAGAGGGCAATGAATTTCTTCTGGCACGTTCTATAAATCTTTGATGAAGCACAATTATGTGAAATCTATTAAAATAGTACTATGAAACTGATATTTTCTCATCTTTTTTTCTCCCTACTTCTTCTGATATTTTACCAGGAGTAGCAGTAGATGACAAACCTTGCAATCAGACAGCTTCTGATTGTTAACAAAAGTAGGCACAACTAGAGAGCCATATGGAAAGATGAAATTGGTTGATGAAAGGTCTGTTTCACAAGGGATACTACCCATGGCTGAGACAATAGGGAAATAAATAATATGTTATTCTATCATCATGAACATTACTAGTTTCCTTCCCGCACTGACGTATTTAGCCAGAGTGTGACTATAGTGCCCAATTATAGGATAATGACTGTTATTGTGTTTATGACAATGAGTTAGTGGGAGTTAGGACTCTGGTGGAGGTAAGAAAGAAGAAGCAGGAAGTGGAAGGAAAGTTAGGGAACTATTGGCTATCCTTAAGAAAAGGCTTGTTACTGCTATGTCCCATAAATGAACCGTATATGATGAGGGGACATGCTAATCTGTGTCTTCATCATATAATCCTAGCCTGCGCTAAAGATACCTAAAGTGAATTTAGGATTGCAGCAAGTGAATTTAGGAATCTTAAACCCCACTGAATTCAATGGCACTTACTCACAAATAAATTATATGGTTATAGCCTTGGTGTTGTTTATAAATTAATGTCTAAAAATAGCAATAGATGTTTAAACATTTCCAATTTTTTCCAATGATCTGAAATAGTTCAAAGCAAAACAATGAAACTGAAGTTTAACAGATTTTGTTTCAAATTGCCAGGTTTGGAAAAGAAATAATATTTGTCACAGTAAAGAACTTGTTTTTGCTTTATTTTGTATATTTTCTTCAAACTTAGGCTTCATGTACTCTTTTATACTTCAACAAAAGAACCATTCAACCGATGCTCTGTTCTGCTTGGACTTTCAGAGGTTAACAGGCAAATATATATCACATAAAATGCCCATGTCAAGTATATATAAATTATTCACGAATAGAATAGAATAGAATAGAATAGAATAGAATAGAATAGAATAGAATAGAATAGAATAGAATAGAATAGAATAGAATTCTTTGTTGGCCAAGTGTGATTGGACACACAAGGAATTTGTCTTCGGTGCATATGCTCTCAGTGTACATAAAGAAAAAATAAAATATATTCATCAAACAAACAACTATTCCCAAGCACTTTGGAAGCCCTCCAACAACCTAAAATTGAAATAATGTGGGACATTCAAAATGTAACTCTATTTACTTAATCAATGAATATAGTTGTTCAAATCACACATTACCCTCTGGGTAGCTAACATAGGATTAAAATCAGAACACCACCAATGAGATTTTAAAATGCATAATTTAAATACACACACAAAGCATAATTATCTGAAGCTAGCCCACAGTTGTTCAGTTCCCATCCACTATAGGTGATTCACCACCCTGGTACAATGTCTGTGAGCAAAGGCCAACAGAATTGGATTATCTGAAACTTGGGGAAACACTCATCCTGAGCACAGTCACACTGTGACTGAGAAGGCATTCCTGACTGACAAATTAGCCATCAATAGCCACATAGACATAAATAATATCTACACACTGTGCAAAAGAGACAATCAACAAGCCAACAAAGGGAACAAAAAGACCAAAACACCTTTCCACTACTCAGAAGAACATAAATTAAACCCAAGATTAACATTACACCAACAATCAAGAAGTAAACAATACTCTAAAGAACTCAAAGAACTGCCAAAAAGCTAACAGAAAACAGCCAACCAAAGAACTACCAAGACCATTCCCACCAATACTGACAAGGCAAGTCACTAGAATATAAACTGAGAGCAAACCCCAGTTCTTAACTAGCATTGCTTATGTTACCTAGTTTGAGTAATGAACATCTGCTAGAAAACAACCCAGTCAGAGAGCACCAAAAACACCTCTTATTTTTATAGATGGAGGCTAGGCCATGCCTACTCTATTGGATCTCATGGGATGGGCAGATTCAACTGAAGTCAGGCAATCTTTCAAATAATCTGGCTCTGTGATATGAAAGGCTTTAAAATGGTAATTTGCACCTTGAATTGCAGCTGGGAAGCAAGTGCAGTTTGCAAAGTACAATACAGTTGTGGTATTACACGGGCATACCTGTGTTTCTGTATTCTGTACCAGTTGCAGCCCCATGTAAAACACATTGCAAAATCCAAGGCACGAGGGATTGTGAGTAAGACTTTCTGATTCTGGATCTGATGTACTGTATTCATTCAAGTTGGAGGCTGCCCAAATCTCAAAAAACTGTGGACTGTTTAAAACACACACAAATATACACTTGGCACACAAGATAGATTTTGCAAAGGTCCTCTTGGCCACATGCTGCCCACTGCTCTTCAATGAGCCAAGAGTTCTGGACCATACTGAGTTGCTGTCCCACTTCAATTGTGTGCTGCATTTTGTTTATTTAGCAGAATTTTTCTGTAGACTTATCTTGGGTGTTTAAGGACCTGAGTCCTTTGTGTCTTATATTCTGAACTAAGTAAAGTTTTCTAATCTCTTAGCTCATTGGCCTTTTTTTGCCAATTCAGGAATACAAATCACTCAAAGAATGATGGAGATTTTGCCATTATCTTCATTAACTTACATAACACAGAGGCAAATATTCATTGTGGGAGACATAGCTACTTGAAAAAAAACAAAAAATGAAGTTCTGAGAGATCAACAGTATTAACACAGAATTAACTGTGTCAGTTAATTCTGAAACTGGAGTTCTGCTTGAAAGATCATCAGATAGTCACTCAAGGATCAATGAGGAACATGCATTGATGTGTCTTTCTAAATGGTAATAATTGATGGATAGAATGTAAGATTATTCAAAAAGATTGAAAGTGTTTCCTCACTTCCTACCTAGGGTTTGGGGCAGTGGTGGGATTCAGCCAGTTTGCACCACTTTGGGAGAACCGGTTGTTAATTTACTGAGCAGTTTGATGAACTGGTTGTTGGAAGAAATCATTAGGGCAGAGAACCGGTTGTTAAATTATTTGAATCTCACCATTGGTTTGGGGGCTAGTGGCTGGACTAGGAGAGTCTCCTAAGACACAAGTAATGAGAATTGGATTCCAAACTGGGATTATTGCCTCCTTACAGACAAGGTGGATTGGAATTAGATAACTGCCTTGTGGAAAGTAGAGAGTCAGGTGGGTTAATCCACAATGAGAGTATGGGAGGCTTTGTGCCCTATAAATAAGATCTCCAGTAAGAGAGAGACTCTTGGATAGTGGGCAGCTGGATTGGTATTTATTGAAAAATTGGGTGGAGTAAGAGTAATACTACCTTTCACCTCGAGTTGAGGTGAAAGGTATTGCCATGTGAGGTAGTGTAATGTAGTTGATAGTCTGATGGGTTAGCTAGGCTTTCCTAAATAGCAGGAATATCAGACTTGAAATGGATGGGAATGGATAGGTAGTATTTCAGCTTTGTGATTAGATTGTTGTTGATAGGTAGGTAAGAAGGAGATACAGATTGTAATTATAGTTTTGATGGTGAAAGCACAAGAAACCCGGTGGAGATAGATTGGAAGAGATGTGGCCGGGGGGCACAGGTTTTCCAGGAGAAAAGAGATGACAATTTGGTGTCAACCTCTGCTTCCAGGGATGGGTAGTCAGATTACTTGATTTCAAGTTGCTGGTGATAAATCCCAGTTCCGTTGGTAATAAGAACACATTTATTCCTATTGGGGAATTACCCAATCAACCGCTCCCCAGGCCTGGCCAGAAATGCTTGTTGAAATCTTGTCTGGAAGCTGTTGGGATCAAAAGTACTCTATGTAGAGTAGGAGGATTTTGCTACAGTGGCTCACATGCTCATCACTACTTAGTTGGACAATTGCACTGGGCTACCTTTGAAGACCCACTACTAGTTCAGAATGCAGCAGCCAACATGTTGACTGGCACCAACATGTCAGGAACATATTATATTGCTGTTTTTGGTGTTGATAGGTTTCTAGATACAATTCAAACTGCTGATTTTAATCTATAAAGTTCTTTATGCCCTAAGTATCTTCAGAATTACTTTTTCTAACCAGGATCAAATTGTCAGATATGTTCTTCTTAAGAGAGGCTACTGCTGGTTGTGAGATGAGGACTAAGGCAAGTTGATGTGGCCTCTCAGTTATGGCAACAATACTTTGACACAATCTCCTGCTGGAAACTAGATTAGCCTGTTCTGTGGTAGCCTCCTGGAAACTGGTTAAGATAAAGCTCTTTCAAAGGTTGGGAATTAATGTGATGTAACATTCTCTGGGCATTCTTTTGTTGTTGCTTTCTTTTATTGTCTGTTTCCATTATGATTATGTTTTGTTATATTGTGAATGTCCAGGAGTCCTGGGAGATTTCAGTGGTGAACAAATATAATTAATAGTGGTTATAGAAACCAGTAGGTCTCTTATGTAGGTTCATATGAAGTGATGGTGCATACATTTGCATGTAGAAATGACTAGGGACAGCTTCCAAAGTATTAACAGAAACCTAGGGAAATACATGGTTGCTTTCTTTCAATTAACAAAAAGTGTTTTAATTGTGTTCTTGCATATTCCAAAACAACTCTTTTAAGGGAAAAATATTACACAGTCCTAGAAAACAATATCAGAGTTTTTGAGCAGCATATCTGTATAATGTCTTTAAAGTGATCTTATTATAGGGCTGCCCTCCTCCAGGTACCATCGGCCAGAAATGTCAGCTGGTGGCCCCCAGGATGAGGGCATTCTCAGTGGCCGCACCGACCCTCTGGAATGAGTTACCCATCGGGCTCCGGACAGCCCCTGACCTCCGCACTTTCCACACCGACCTGAAGACATGGCTGTTTCAACAATTTCCCTGATCTGCTAAGAGATTTTATTCTGTTTGGGGTTTTATATTGGCTGTTTTTAGGATTTTTATTGTTATATGTTTTTAATTCTATGCGCCGCCCCAAGTCCTATGGGAGAAGGGCAGCATATAAATTTAATAAAAATAAATAAAATAAATAAATTATTGGTGTTTACAGACTATAATGAAACATTCAACAAGATTAGATTCCTTAGTGAAAAATATCTAACAAATTTCAATAAGTTGATAGGATTGTATAAAAGGCATGAGTAATTGCAATAGCAACACAGAGCATCTGAATAGGATTGAGAGATTTTCAGTAAGACATTTGCTTGGGAAAGATTGTTCTACCTCGGTTTTGTATCATTATGGGAATTCTGCTGAAAGATACCCTTCTTTGATGTTTCACACATCTGAAGATTTCTTGCTGAAGCTGAATAACCCTTGTAAGTTCCTACACTCATTCTTGGTATTTTACCAAAGGATTGTTTAGTATGATGTTCTTCTACATTTTAATAGTAAACAGGAGATCACTGAAATAAGATACTTTATATCAACTGACCCAAGATAAATATGCAAGGTATTTCATATGGTATCAGTAATCAGCAAAATGGTTTATTGGCCAGGAATGAAGACAGTTGTAGTCTAAAATATCCAGAAAGTGCTCTATAATATTATACATTCCGTGACAAACATCCTATTTAGTTCTGAGGTTCCTAAATTGATTATTTAAGTCTCCTCAGGGTGCCATCAGCCAAGTTATGTCGGCTGGCGACGCCCAGGGGGAGGGCCTTCTCTGTGGGAGCCCCAGCCCTGTGGAATGAACTCCCCCGGAAATTTGTAAGATCTCCGACCTCCGGGTGTTTCACTGCGCATTGAAGACCCTGTTGTTCCGCCAGGCCGGACTATCAACACAATAGTTTTAAATTGGGGTATTTAAATTTATTGGGGTTTTAAATTTGAGCCACTTTATTTAATTATTTTAAATTTTATATTGTTGTTTTGTCTGTGTTTTTAAATAGGCTGTACACCGCCCTGAGTCCTTCGGGAGAAGGGCGGTATAGAAATAAAATTATTATTATTATTATTATTATTATTATTATTATTATTATTATTATTATTATTATTATTTAAACATTGCATTATTTTTTAATAACTATGAGTTATTGACAAATTCAGCTTGCAGCCATTGATCCATCTGGCGCTTCTAGTAAGCGCTTCTAGTGAATATAAATAAATACCATATTTGTTACATTTTAATCCCACCATTCCTGAGAGATGCTCATGATGAGATTTTTATAGTTGATACATAGATATAGATGTCTTATCATATAAAATGTTAAAACCTAGCTCCTGATCAGTACACTTTTCAGAAATAGATACCATCTTCCAGTTCTCCTTTATTTCTTCTCAATTAGCTCAGTGTCTCTGCCCGTCAGCCCAAGGAGATGATGGGTAGATGGTGTACAGCCAGGGATGGTATTCACTTACTTTCCCTACCAGTTTGCAAATGTGAGCATGCACCCCGTTCACGCATGCACCCAGCCTTCCGCATATGCTCTTTGCTAGTGTGTGTGCCTTCCACGCATGTGCCCAGCCTCAAAAATGTGGCTAAATGGGATGGAATAGGATGACGGGGTGGGGACGGGGGGGGGGGGCAGGCCCACACCCACCTGCGATTTCCACCCACGGTTTCTGCTACCAGTTCAGGTGAACCAGTCCAAATCTGCTGAATACCACCTCTGCATAAAGCCCTCCAAAAATTATTAGACTATGATATCCCTCACCCCTCATAATCTGCCATGCTTGGCAAGAAGCGATGGGACCTGAAGTTCAATAAATCTGGAGATCCACATTATCTTTCACCTAAAGAGTACATTGGCTACAAAAACTGAAGAAAAGAATTGGTGAAAGATAGGATTACAAATGAGAAATGGAGGAGAAGCAACAGAATTCAGAGAATTTTTAGTTAACATGCCACTTCTCCCCACTTTTTCTTGCCATCTAGTTAAAAGTTGCCATGCACCCCATACATCAGATAAAGTGCCTAATCACTGAAGACATTAAAGAAATGAACCCATTCCTACCTCTATGGATTAGGTGAGCAGTTATTGGGGGGGGGTATTAAGAGTTATTTACCCCCTTCTCTTGTCCCAGAGACTTTTCTTCTCTTTGCACCCTCCAATCCTAGCTCCACCAACCTTCCTATAACCCTGGTATGTGGAGAGCATGGCAAGATGTTTACATATGTTCATATGACTTCCAGGAGACATTGGATATATTTTAAAACACTTATCTTTCCGAGAAGTTAGGTGTTGTAGTACTTAATTGATGGGAATGACTTGGGAAAGTCAATAGTTCTTCAATCTCAAGAATCAAATCTATGGAAATAGGAAGCTGGCCATTAAAAAAACAACTTGCCACCTTCCATGCTTGCTTGCTTGCTTGCTTTGCTTTGCTTGACAATAAGGGGATTTTATCCTGACGTTTATATACTTGATGACATGGACTGGGACTTATGAAAATTTATATGACAATTAATATGCCAGACTTTAAAACAGTATTTCTCAGCTTTGGTGAATTTAAGGCAGGTGAACTTCAACTCCCAGAATTCATCCAATCAGCATGTTGGCTGGGGAATTCTGGGAGTTGAAGTCCGCACATCTTAAAGTCACCAAGGTTGAGAAACACTGATTTAAAGTGTTTCAGCTATTCGTTTTCTGATGCAATGGACAAATACAACTGTTCCTTTAGAAATTTGCAGGAAAGATGAAGTATAAATTTCTGTACCCCTTTTCAAGAATCATGATTTCTTTTTTTAAAAAACATACAAATCCCTACATCAAGAAGCAAAACTTTGTTCCATTGATGCAAGGAGGCATAGTTCCAATATACAAGTTTCCTTGCTGAAGGCCAAGTATTTTAATTTATTTTTGTAACAGTAAGATCGATGAAGTCATCTTTATAGCACACCCCACCAAGTAATTAAACTGTGCTTCCAAAAGTACACTAGTATTATAAGTGTAAACACGTTTGAATCAGTGTAGTGGTCATGGCTTCCCTCAGAAAGTGGAACAAAAATCTTTCCAAATAGTAGGTTTGGATAGGAAAAAAATCAATGTGCTTTCCCCTGCTCCCTCTGCATAAACTACAATCCCCAGAATTCCTTAGTTACAGTTGGGACTCGAGGGATAAACAGGAATGAAAGTTATTTACCTTTCCAATATAGACATGCCTTTGGTCTGACCCTCCAATCAGTCCAATTTTATTTCTTAGTTAGGAAGCCAAAACAAAGATAGACTTTTCATTTATTGCTTTGAGTCTCAGCAGAAAATCTAGCTACAGCTGATCAAATCTGGCCTTCTGAGCTATCAGCTGTCAGTATTAGTGTTAAATTCTACTTCCCCTCCCCATTGTTTTCATTTTTTCCCCCAGCCCTCTCTAAATTCTTTTCCTGTCACTCCAACTCAGATGATCCATAATAGTAACATGCTGTATTGGTTATTCAGTAAGGCAGGCCTAATAAAAGCATGCTTACAACCATTTTTCCTTTTAAGATCTTAGGAGAATTTGTTCTTCACAGAATCAAACCTGTGTTCTTAATAAAGGAAGATTGAATAAAACAAGCTCTGTGAAGCAGGAGGACTAATTTAACAGCTCACTGATGAAAATCGAAGCTTAGTTTCAAGGAATCCCTCTGTGTCCTTCCCTCCACCCCCCCTGGATCCACATAACTCACTGTAGGAGGCGAACAGATGGTTTAAAACTAAGTGCCGAATGTGCCATTAATTTATTTTTGCCCTACCCTTTTTTTTTTAACCTAGCTAAAAATATTTAAGGCTATTGAACACTAGAAGCATTCCTATCTGATGCAAGGTTACGTAAAATATATATTCCTATATGGTTCTGAATTTTAATGCCAGTGATAAGTTAGCTATTACAAGCTTCCTTAAAAAAAAAAAATCAGAGTGGATAAAAATGTTTCCCTTAAGAATAATGTTTGATGTTAAACGAAGAGCTAATTATTTTTACCCATTTTTGAACTGTTGAAACAGAGTTCTGTTTTAAAAAAAAAAAAAGCAAGCATTTGCAGCTTTGGGATTGCTTCTGTTGTTTTCAGGTTTATAAATATGCATTCAGCAATAAGTTCTATGTTCACTGGCACTTTCTTCCTGGGAAGAGTGTTTAGGATGGCAGCCCATTTTTTCTTGATAAAAGGAACCCCGGATTAAAGGATTCGATAAAAATTTAGAAAATAATGCCTGCTGTGGAAGAAGAGGAAATCAAGAGGGTTTTTCCCCTTCCTACATAAAAACACTAAAACTGGACATCACCAGTTTAAAATTATTTGACAGGTATCTGTGGAGATTCTCAATCATCCAGGTCATGGTTGTCCCAAAGTTACTTTTCAAAAGGCAACTGGACTTTCTTGGGTTTTTTCCTTGTAAATGTTTCATGTCACATCCAAAAAGCTCCTTCAGTTCTATTTGGCAAGTAGATTCAAGGCAGATTAAAACCTATCGTCACATATTGATTAAAAGGCATAATTTGCTGCCATAAGATTAACTGCTGGCCGTAGCCTTAGATTGGTGTAAGTAGTCTCACCTCAATATCTTTTGTCACCAGAAGGCTCTCTTTTTTAACCAAAATTTGTCAATTTGCCACCAGTATTCAGTAGGGTTCCCTCTACAACATTTTACTATTTGTGGTCTTAACGTTCAGTTCAATTGAAATTTAGTGTTCGTTAAAAAAAAAAAAAAGAATCAACCATTTCATTATCTTTTGAGGAGGGGGAAGAATTAAAGGAGCTGTTTGTCTGGACTTTGTCCACTTTTTGCTTTGAGGTGAGCTCTGCTCACTTGTAAAATATAAATATCAATCAGACCCACCCCTAGTCTTAGAGGTAGGCTAGACAATTGTAGAGTTGCTAAATCTGTCCATGGCTATTGCATATTATGACTAAATTATACACCCGTATTCTAAAGCATCAGGCCACTGATTATCCATTTACAGGAGGCAATAAAAATTGTTACCTTTATACCTTCTTCATGGGAGATCTATAGTCACTTGGCAAAACTTTTACCCTCTTTTACATTTCCAAGAAGTAAGTGATTGTAGTCAAACTTTCTTGAATCTACTCTGAGGAAATATACATGAAGTTATATTAACTTCATTTCTTCTTGGAAATGTAACCCAGAAGTTGGAAAACTATCTCGTATTGTTCCCTCTTGTATAATTGCCATTGTATTTAGGACTGACATCAACAACATAGTTCATAGGATTCTGGATAATTGCTGTATTTTAAAGACACATATGTTCTGTATATTCCTAGTGTTAGGTGTATACCAAATTGAATTAAATTAATTAAATTATTTAATTAAATAAAATAAAATTAATTTTGTATGATCATATCATATTCAACCTTCCATTGATGTACTAGGATAGAACACTCAAGCTTCCTATTCTAAAAATTGCATAATAGCACATTTAATCAGTGTTCTTCAAAGGTTATTACAGTAATTTCTCCAGCACCTCTGTTGTAGTACTTCAAAAGCAACAATTGCAATGAAATCACAAGCATTTAAATTAAGGAATTACCTTACAATACAGGTTTTCTACTGATAAACGTCAGAATTTTAACAGAATTAAGGAATAACTCTCAAGATGAGCCCAAAGAGAATATAAATGTTGAAGTTCCAAAGTATAACTGAAGCTAGAATAAATATCCAACAATAAATTGAAAGTGTAGAAAATTACATCTGCTTTTCTCAATAGGTAATTTGTAATTAACACAAGGAAAATATTGTAGCTTGTCTTTGAGGATGAGTCAGGCACCTAGTCTGAGTTCTTGAACTGAATGGATTTTATTACAAAATTACCATAATATATATAACTATGGAGACATCAGTTTGGCAATGATGTTACAGCTAAGAAGGAGTAATGATGAGAAGAAAAAAAATCTATGGAAATATCTTTGCTTCACTTTCATTAATTTGATATGAATGTGCACAAAGGGTTTAGCCCAATATAATATTCTTTGCTACATTAACACTTCTGCTTTATTCTAATTCATTATAATTTGGGGACTGGAAAGTAATACCAATAGTTACATAGAGACTTCACTGACCATCTCCATGGATCATTTATTTTCAGTAATAACACTCCAACTGTCCTACTCAAACAACTGGCCTCGACTTTCCCAGCTTTGGATCAAAATGTGTAAAAGTCACCTGTCTAAATTCTTCCCATTTCTTCACTATCCACAGTGCAATGGATCATTTTTGGAGAGGGGAGTTTTCAGTAATAACACTCCAACTTTGAAACTCTCTATATGGAATGTTCACTTTCTGGAGCCAAGTGGACTTATTTACAGTAATTGTTTCTTGAACTTTTTAACTCTTCTTGAACTAGTGATTCTGGGTCATGTGTGTGTGTCTTGTAGTTTAAAACTCATTTTTATATATTTACGACATTGTACATGTTTTATTGTGAGCTGCTATGCTAACATGCTTAAAGATAAGATATGATACACTTATTTCATTATGATACCACTTAACCCAAATTTTGTTTTAAAGCCTAATTATCTTATTAAGAAATTTAAGTATACCACTAAGTGCCTTCAGATGGGAATATGTTGCAGCAATAAAAAGAGTTGGGCTAAAGCAGTTAACCAGCATTCTAGCATTCTAACAGCAGATGCCATTACAATTTGTGACCTAAAGTTTTTCTATGTTCATTGTGGTGTAAGACACAAATTATTGCTGGCCTTTACAGAGTCAAGGCAATTAGTCAGGTCAATTTGGATTACTAAGCAAAGCTGAATAAATATGTCCAGAGGATGATGGGCTTTTAAATACTGCCAATAATGCTCTAGCCCTCCAGCACAGGTGGAGCTGCTGCTCCTGCTACAGAGATTTTCTTTAATAAGCATCAAAGCCAATAAGAGTTAATGTCATCATCTACTATTCTTTCATCATAGGAATCAATTACTTGCTATGATCACTCAGTGTGGCTGCCTTAATCATTATAGCAGGGCCGAAATAATAACTATTATCTTAAGTATACAACAGACTAAGGCGAACTCATGAAAACAGTCTGTCCAACTGAAAATAATTAGCTGTGGGGCCTCTACATGGAGAAAGAAATAGATTCTTTAAAATTCAGCATAGTTTATTACAAGCTGTTCTCTGTTTAAGTAAGAGTATATTAGGGAGATTCCAGTTGGAGAGGAATTAGAAATATTGATAGGCATTCCCTCCACTGGAAATGTACTGCTCAATTGGAGATCTATGTCAAATTATCTTCCATAAAAAAAAGGAAAATGAGAAGATTTTATTTATGAAAAACACAAATAAAATCCCCCCTTTCACACACACACGTCTATCCTAAATACTCTGCAAGGAATTTTTTTTTCATACTCAAGAAGCTTCTGTATCTAATATGTAGAGCAGACTTATTTGGGTCTATGTATGTCTGCAATGGGGACGTGGTGGCCCCGTGGCTAAAATGCTGAGCTTATTGATTGAAAGGTTAGCAGTTCAGTGGTTCGAATCCCTAGTGCCACGTAATGGGGTGAGCTCCCATTACTTGTCCCAGCTTCTGCCAACCTAGCAGTTCGAAAGCACATAAAAAAATGCAAGTAGAAAAATAGGGACTTTTGGTAGGAAGGTAACAGCATTCTGTGTGCTTTTGGCATTTAGTCATGCTGGCCACATGACCATGGAAATGTCTTCGGACAGCGCTGGCTCTTCGGCTTTGACACAGAGATGAGCACCAGTCTCTAGAGTCAGGAACGACTAGCACATATGTGCGAGTGGAAATTTACCTTTACCTATGTGTGCATGTGTAGTGTGAATTTATTCTTAAGGTTATCCTAGCTGGTCAGAGATCATGTAGTAGTACAATTTCAATTAATAGAACAAATAGAAATGTGATATCAACGTGAGATTCAAACATACTATCAAAAAGTCAGATTAAAGTGAGGAGAGTGTGCCAGTTCTCCATAAGCCTCATTGTAGTCCGTCAACTTTAAGTAGATGAATCAATGAAGTCATAAATCTATGTTCTATATATATATATAAATGGCTTTGTGTGTGTGTGTGTGTGTGTGTGTGTGTGTGTGTGTGTGTGTGCATGTTCCACCATAACTCTGGAATGCATTGAGCAATTTCAACCAAACTTGGTACACAGATGTCTTACTCTCTGGAAACAAATACTGTGCCCTCGGGCTTTAAGATACAGCCTGTTGTGCCTTAAAATGGCTTCTACTGTGCAGCACAGTGGAGTTGCCATGGTAACGGCTTCACAGTACTCCACAAGGGGGCTCCTTCTGCTAAGGGGGAAAATCCAACATTAGAAATTACATTTGGTCCAGACATTTTAAACAAGGCTTTGATTATTCTTGAGGACAAATGTATGGCCATGATCAATAAAACATTACTGCAACTCGGCCTGCCTGCACCACTACGAGACCGACACAACATACTTCACACAGATTACATATAAGAAAAGAACTATGTCAAACACTTTACTGCATATATCGTGGACAAGAAGTCACTTCTAAATCAAGATCAGAAAAAAGCATACCAAATGATCGTAGATCAGCTAGCAAAACAACAAAACATCATTTTACTTGATGCTTCTGGGGGCACAGGGAAAACATTTTTAACTAATTTAATTGTCACTGAAATCAGGGATCAGGATGAAGTTGCTCTTCCTGTCTAATATAGGATTGGGAAAAATAAATATCCGGGCAAGCCGGGTTATCAGCTAGTATATAATAAAACAATATTAAAGTGAGAACAGGGCAATCCATTTCCTTTGTGAACAAGTAACATAGAGGAAGTGAACTTTTGAAGTCCCCTTTGATCCAGCTTTAGGGAACAAATTCTTGATATTAAGTGTGCAACGTATTTCACATTCTCCATTAAGTTGTCTAATTCAAATGTTGAGTGACTTGAGTAGTAAACTTTTACCTGCAACTATAAGCAAAATATATTCTATGGTATATTCTTGCATTTTCAAGCCTACTAGTCCTAAAGACTGCTGCTGCAATGAATTATCTCTGTTTATGCTCTTCAATCAAAAGAGATTAATCCAATAGTGCAGGGAGGCTTTATCACAACTTCTGAATCAGTCTTATGTGAATATAAGCCCATTGATTCATTCACTGGGGTTAGTGCAACTGTTCTAAACCTTGGGGGAGGGGGGGCAGGTAGACCAGCATATCTCACAGCCTCAAATAATGATTGAAGGGATCTCAATGACTACACAGAGAGTGGAAAGTGATGGATGCAGTAGCAAGTTGGGCTGACATGTGTCTATATTTTTTTTAAAAAAGGATGCTGCTCATCGTAGTGTCCTTTTTTTTTTCATTTCTGAAAATATTGTCAAGTCCGAAAGCTACCTGCAGAACATGTATAGTTACAGATTCATGTTGAGTATTTCTCTGTAAGACAATGGTACTTATTTCCAAATACTGCACAAGTCAATTCCACTCTGATTAAGACTAGAAAATCAAAATCTAATCTTGTTTATCTGCACAATTAGCAATAGCACTTAAAACTTATATTCTGCTTCACAGTGCTTCACAGCTTTCTCTAAACAGTTTACAGAGTCAGCCTATTGCCCCCAACAATCTGGGTCCTCATTTTATTGCCCTCAGAAGGATGGAAGGCTGAGTCAACCTTGAGCCGGTAAGACTTGAACTGCCGGACTGCTGCATTCTAACCACTGCACCACCACGACTTTTACAATTGCTCATAAGAAAGAGAAAGCTCCAGAATATGTTGTGATATGTTTAGCATTTTTTAAAAAACAAAGGCTGGAGAACCACAAGTCTTCTTAACCAAACTCATTCTAATCCAAAAATAACTAAGAAAAGGAAAGGAACATTGAAAGATATTCTACTGATTTATTGTGTCATTAAAAGTTATGATGGTAACCAAGATAGTAGTCAATTTTTAGAAGAGTGACAAGATCATGCTTATGGACTAGGCAAGATATATTTGATGTCAGAGAGTATAGTCATTGAAACATTTATCTAAGAGCTGCTTGTGCTTCCTGACAGACTAAAGTCACCAGGAAAGCAAACCAGCCTCCATTTCTTTAATTACAACCTGATCAAGAAGTGAATCTAAGTAATAGAAATAAATGCTTTAACCTGCTAATGTCTCCTGAATAGATTATTGTTTTGATGCAGAAGTAGGGATATATTGCAATCTTGACAACTCCAGTAGATTATTACCTACTCACTTTGGAATATAATTGCTGTATAAAATTTCCCTTTGAATTCTTGATGAGCAATAAGACATATGAAACTATCTCTATGGTTAATTTCTGACCTGCTTCATTAACCTCTTTGACTAAATCTCCTGAATTTTCTAGGCGACCTCTAGGCAATATACTGTTGTGACCTAGGCTCCCTGAGTCATTAAAACACACGAGTAGTCCCAAAAACCTCTTTTACTGCAACAGTTGTGAATTAAGTTCATTCAGAGCTGAGTCCCAGTTAGTTGCAAAAAGTCCTTCGGGAGAAGTCCTTCGGGATAATCACCAACCTTTATCTCCCTTGACACTCTGCAAAAAGACCTACTTGGCAAATCCACATGGATTCCAGAATCAAACAGAGATGCTGACTGGGAACAGAATTAACAACCTTGCTTTCCTGCAAAGTGCCCACGTGCCTTTGCTCCTCTTTTAAGCCTTATGGGAGGGGCCAATCATCTCCAGGCCTTACTCCTGAGTCATCCCTCTTGTTTTAACTGTTCATGCCTTCTGGCAGCTCTGCACATGCATGCAGTAGGAACAGGCTCCTCCTATTCCTCTGCCTCTCTATTGTCCAACTCTGGAGGCTCTGGAGTCCACTCATCACTCCCAGATGGCCCTGGCCCCATCTCTGCCTCTGATGCAGAGCCCTCATCTGGGCCTTCCCCAGACTCCAGGACTGGCCCATGTTCCTTCCCAGCCTCCTCACTGTCTGACTCTACTGCCAGCTCCGCAGGTTGCTGGTGGACCACAACATGTACAGTATATTGATAACCCCAAGCTAGGCGGCAGTTTTATACAAACTCTAATGGTAGAACACCAAATTTAATTGGTTGGGTTTTCCTTCTAAGACTCTAAGTCATAAATAAATGTACACTCGACCTTAGCTGTACAACTCCTTGTGGTCCTTAGGGGGCCACACTACTGCAAGCAGACTGCAGTATTTCCTTTGCTTAAACATTTATATGACACTCTTCAGAACATTCCCTACCCCCCTCAAGTTTAGCAATCAGATAACCTATTGATCAAAGCAATCCAGATATAAGGCCTGTTGGCTGGGTGCAAAGTGCTTACTCCATCTGAAAAAGCATTGAGATCCTGGATCCTTGCAGCATTTAGCAATTTTGTTTGGTCTGTAATTTCAAATGCTTTTGGAAATTATTATGAATCACAACATTTCAGGATCTTGGAGAAAAGAGGAAAACAGAGAGGTCCCAGTACTGTTCTTTTCTTAGTTAAATATATGTTTGCAGTGTGGCATGAAGTGCTGGGTTTAATGAGCGGCTACAATTTACTTATCTTTCAAATGGATCATTTTAAATACATGTTGGAGAATGCTCTTTTCCAAACTGCCCATTAGAGGTGAAGTACAAAGTAAGTGAATTGTATCTGGGAAACAGTTCTTATCTTGTGACCCTAATATGTGAACTGCTAGGAGGCAAAGTGCTCGATAAAAGCTTCTCAGCAATGGCAGCTCTGTGCTGAAATGTGTTTTAAAAATCTTTGTTTTCCCTTTGTCCATTGATGAAAAGTAGTTTCTTAATGGTGCAATTTAAATAATGGACATCGTCTTGGAGAAAAGGAAATGAAAACAAAAATTGATCAGACTGGAACAGTAAAAGAAATGGAAAACAGGTAATTAAAACCTGTTATTCATGAACACCGCCAATACGACAGCTTTCCTCAAACTAGTTCCATCCAAATGTTTTTATCGAAGATTCTCTAAATTGACCAAGTTCCTGGGAATTAGTGGTAGTGATTGTCTTTTTAAAAAAAAGTCTGGAAGACCCTGGATGCATAGTTTGTCACAAGGATATGGACTTTAATCCTCTTTAAAAAAAAAAAAAGTATCAGAAATAACATAGCCCCACAAACCTCAGCAGTGACTAATTCAGATGCCATAAGAAAAAAGATACAGAACTAAATCAGACCGCAGTTCTGTCTACTAAGAAGGCCTGCTGACATCCTGAAGCCAAGAGAGTTTCCAAGAATCTTCTTGAATGGCTAGCACGACATCACAGAAAAATGACATTGCTGTTTTTCTGCTGCTAATGGCGATGAGAAAAGGTGGTCTTTTTCTTTTTTTTCTACTTTTTCTTTTCCTCCAGTTCAGCTGGCCTCTTTGATGTAAGAAAAATTTTAGTTACTTCCTTTTGAAAAAGGTCATCCCTGAAAGCTTATGGTTTCCCATAAGATGCACGTAGAACTATTAGAACATAAAGTTTTTGCTTTTTGTATTTATTCTCATTTTAATTGTTACCTGCCCAGAGTCATTTATTTGAGTTAAACAACCATATAAATTTAATAAATTAATTAATTAATATGGGCAAGTTGACCGTATAGATACTGTGGCAGTCATACTAAACCATACTAAGCTACGTAAGAGAGTCATGCTTTCTCCAGGTTGACTTATGGTAGTAGAAGTGCTGCATCACCATTTCCCTTGGCACCAGGAAACCTGAGATCTTGAACACAGAGATTGGGAGGAAGTAAGATATCTCAGAGAGAAAGAGAGAAATTTTCATAGGTATGGTTGTCCCAAAGGTGCTTTTCCAGGAGGCAACTGGACTTTCTTGTTTTTTCTTTTGAAGATCATCCAAGAAGCTTCTTCAGCTCTGACAGGATAGTGGGGAATGGAAGGATTTATAGTCCTTGCAGACAGTTGGTCATTTGCATCCTTTTAGAGGGTCCTTGAAGTACTTGGAGCTTTATCCCTGTCCTCTAAAAGGACAGGGATAAATTTTGCATGTCCTGTGTTTTGATTAGAGTTCTCTAATCAAAACACAGTTAGGAAAATACAAGTGGCAAAGATGTACCTACCTCTATCCATATAATGATTGAAAATTTCATTCAGTCTGGACATATATAGTGAAAATAGATGCAGACAAGGAAAAAAGAGTGAATTAAATGTATTCATCACTACCTAGGAGAAATAAAGGAGAATGAAACTGCTTGAGATATAATACTACCTATTAATTCGACCTGTATAAAATACTATAATACAGGTAGCCGCCCAGAGTTGCCTTGAACTGTGAGATGGGCAGCATATAATTGTAATTAATTTAATTACATTATTTAATTAAATAGACCTCGACTCATGACCACATTTAGGATTACAATTTCCATTGCTAAGCAAGATGGCTGTTAAGGAGTCGCACCTGATTTTATGACCTCTTTTAACATGGTTGTTGAATCACTGCAATTGTTAAGTGAATCACATCTTTATTAAACAAATTCAGCTTCTCCCATTGACTTTGCTTGTCAGAAGCTCCCTGGGAAGTTCGCAAATTGTAATCACATGACCATAGAATGTTGGAACTCTCATAACTTCATGCCAGTTGCCAAGCACTCAAATTTTGATCTCATGACTGCGGGGAGGCTGCAAGTGCGAAGAGCAGTTGTAAGTCACTTTTTTCAGTGCCATTGTAACTTTGAATGGTCACTAAACAAATGATGGTTAGTTGAGAGGAGAGGTGGGTTTCAGCAGGTTCTGACCAGTTCTAGAGAACTGGTAGCAGAAATTTTGATTAGTTTGGAGGACCGGTAGTAAAAATTCTGACTGGCCGCGCCCCCATCTATTCTCTGCCTCCCAAATCCCAGCTGATCGGGAGGAAATGGAGATTTTGCAATATCCTTCCTCCAGGAATGGGGTAGGAATGGAGATTTTGCAGTAGCCTTCTGCCACGCCCAGCAAGCCACACCCACAGAACCAGTAGTAAAAAATTTTGAAACCCACCACTGGTTGAGAGCTACCTGTACATCCATGGCTTGCTATAATGAAAGGAGCTTGCTAAACCCCTGTTTCCAGATTGTTTCACATAAAATAGCAGTCATACATAAGAGGAAGGATGAGGAACCCTGATGTACCATCTGCAGTAGACCAATGAAGAAGCAAGCAAACTTCATCAGTGAATAAGCAAGCTTTCACATTGTTCAAAATGTTTTATCAAGCTGTGATATAAAGCTAAACATACTTTAAGAGTGGAAATAGAAAAAATGCAAAGCTTGTAGGTTAGTAATAGTTTAAATAGTGATGTCCAATAGTGATGTGGTTTAGGATCACATGCAGCACATTCCAAAAATATTCTTGGATGCCTCCTCTTGGATGTCTCCAGATTTTGAAATTTTCAAAATTGATAGCAATCTGTAATTAATAATGTAACAGAGAAGAAAGTTAAAATAGCTGACTAATATAATCATGCTACTGTAGCTATGTTAAATGGAAATGAAGTGAAAGTTAGGTTTTGTCTAATCTCAACATTATTTTGGAGTTTCAGCTTTCAGCATGTTCATTCCAAAGTTACAATGCCCTGTTGATGCAGAATATTAGCTCAGGGTAGGGATGGATGGATGGATGGATGGATGGATGGATGGATGGATGGATGGATGGATGACTGGATGGAATTCTTTTTTCACAGATGTGTCCTGTGAGCCAATCTTGTAAGGCAGAAAACAGAAAACATTTTTTTTAAAAAAAGGAGAGAGAGAGAGATTTCTGGAGATTAACTTTGGGTGGTTCACTAGGCAGGAAGCAAATTATGCTGCAATATCTAGATAGCTGTCATCTTAAGTCAGATCCCTTGTCTGGGCAGTAGATCCATATTGTCCTCTGATTTTAGGAATCCTCTGCTATTAGACTTAGGAGTCCTCAAAAAATCCTTGAATATCCATTGTACCTTTATGATTTTTTTTATTATTTCAATTATTTTGGCAATAAGTACCTTTATCAGGAAGCTACCAAATGCCCAAAACAGTGGATAAGCTTATGAATTCTACACAATTTTTAATCAGGTCATGGGGGTGGGGCAGTGGGGAGGGGGGAAGCTGGCAAATGTCAAAGCCACAAAGTCTGCAGCTGGAATTGTCTGAAGTGGGAATGAAAAAAGTTGATTTGACTGGCCAGCCACTTTCTCTTTCAATAGACAATAGCGCTCTCCCCAGCAGCCTCTCTCTCGCAGCAGGCAGCCATTAGGGCAGACATTCCTCTAAGAGTGAGTTGATCATTCCTTTGTCCTGAATCTTGGCTGCACCTTTCATTTGGGTTTTGCATTGCAAATAGCAATCATGAAGTCAAGAGGAGAGAGTTGCAGTCCTTATGCCTGCTTCAAATAAACCCCACAGAACAATGTGAAAATTGCTTTGCGGCTGAGACTTCTGTAAGACTGAACTGAAAATTTTGTTCCTAATAATGGACAACTTTCAAATAGTTTCTAAAATAGTGCCAGAGTATATGAAATTCACATATTTTCTTTATTTATTACAGGAATTTTCAACTCAGGGCTAGCCATAATTATCAACTTACGCTTAAAAAACCCTTGTTTTAGTATCCATTTAATGTTATTTTTCCTACATCAAATAAATTGCATTCAATAAAATAAAAACATCCTAAACATCCATTCTGAGCCATTTCTGACACTGAGAAAACCTTAGCTGAATAAATGATGCGTGTATGTTTTTAGAACAAGTACTTGGATTTATTTTAATCTTTCTTGCCTATTCTATTACAAACTCTGTATTTATATTTGTAATTATAATGATAGCTCTGGAATCTGGTTTCTTAATGACAGAAATAATAATAATAAAAAGCCTCCAATTACATGCTTTTTCCTTCAACATTATCACAGCCTTTTCATCCCTTAGATCATCCCTTGTAAGTAGAAAAGTAGTCAAATGTGGTAATTTTAAAAAGATTCAGGAAGAAGCCAGGAAATTAAATTGAGATGATTTATCTTAACATCTGTTTTGGAGATATTTAGGGAAACACTATTACAATTAAAGATGATCAAATAGCGACAAGAAGTCTTGTTTAAAGAATAATTATCCTTGTTTATGCAAAGCTGAGTCTTCTCTTATTAACTTTTCAGAGTTCATTGAAAGTGTTAATAAGCATTTGGATAGCTGACATTAGATGCTTGCATTTTCTAACAACTTCTGATAATGTTCCTTAAGAAAGTCTCCCAACTGAGCAAAGAGATAACTGGATGAGAATGGATCTTCTGGATTGTTACTCAGATAAAGGAAATGAAAGAATAGCAAGAAATAAAACAGTGGGAGTCTTAGTGGTTTACCATATATAATATATTAACTGGCTCTCAACTACAGTTAAGCAGTGAAGTTTGCCAATGTCTGAATTATTCGAGATTTTTAAAAAAGAAAAAGTGAAAGAAGGACCTATCTGCAACCAACAAATGGCAGATGTGAGTTAGTGCAAATCATAATGCAATATTGTACTTCGTATTCCGTGAATTGAGAGTGAATGAGCATCATGCAATAACTTTGTGAAAGTGTCAACTCAGTATGTAGCAGGTTTTTTTAAAGATAAAGTCTGTTTTAATTTGTGTTGGAACAAACTCCCTTTTCAACTCAATTAACTCGAAGGAATATAAATCATTCTTACAAAATCAATTATAGGAATTAGTTTACTTAATCAATTTGTTAAAATTTAAAGAAATTCCTAGCATTTAACTATTTCAGCTTCTGTTTTTAACCCATTTAAAAGGTGCATTTAAGTTTTAGGTTAATTTAATAATTTGATGTCTTGATGTTTTCTTTTTTCTTTATTCAGCCACGCTCTAGAATGCTCTTTGTTTCAGAGATCAGCAAAATGTTCCTGGGAATAAGATAGCTTCAGAATACTCAGACATGATCTTCATCACTCATTGTGGGACCACCACAACTAAGCACAAACAACAATCTATCCCAGTAAGGTATTGAACCCCAGTCTGGGGTTTGCCATACCTGTGGGGGGGGGTTGTTGGATGGACAGCAAAGTGGCAGGAACATCATGGAGACCTCAGTGAGGGCAGGAGCAGTGACAGCGACAGCTGTTTCCAGTTGTGACAGCCATCTGTTCGTTGGGTGCCCTGCCTACTTCCAGCATTGCTGATCATCTGGTTGTCGGCGAGGAGTGCCACCATAGCTGATGGGGGATCCAGATGCCACTCCTCAGGCATCCTGCGCAAAGGCCACCCTTTAAGGGGCCCTGGGACGTTCACCGGATGTTGGTTACAAGTGGGGGGGTGTCTGGCCAGCTGGGACCTTTGTTGATAAAGTGCACTGGAAGGCAGAAGCGCTGTCTTTACCACAGACTTTGCTCACAAACGTTGAACTCACTGAGTACCGAGTTCAGCCTGATTAAAAGTTTTGTTGGCTTGACAGTTCCTGAGTGTGATCGCTTCAGTTCTACCCAGGTCAAGTTGCCAATAGGCTGTAGGCCTGGCCAGCGAGGTCCATCAGTTTAGGGTGGGTTTGGACTGTGATCTACACCAAACCTGTATGTACTGGGGAATCCCGCACAGGCTTCAGGAGTGGTTCCAGGAAATCATTGTCTTAGATACAGGACTACAAAAGTTCTGGCCCAAGGGGGATGTGGGCCCCAGGCTCTGGAGGGCTATGGAAAGACCACCTGGTGGCTTCTGTCAGGGCCCTAGTGCCCCAGGCCCCACAAAGATATGAAGGCCCCATGATTCCGTAGGTGGTTCCATCAGAAGTATCCTCACAAACCTGGGACAGAAGGACACTGATCATGCATGCCGAAGTGCTGTGTCTAATGCCTATGTTTGCTGTCTTCCAGGTGCACCCCTGGTAGAGGGGAGCCGCTTGTTGAATCCCAGTCCTGGGTTCGCCATACCTAGGTGCAAGGGTTGGACAGATGGCAAAATGGCAGGAGCATTGTGAAGAGCTCAGCAAGGGCAAGAGTGGCTATGGCAGTGGTGGCTGTTTCCGGTTGTGATGCCATCTGTTCATCAGGTGCCCAGCCTACTTCCAGTATCACCGATCATCTGGTCATCAGGTGGCCAGGTGGCCGCATCTCACCTGACCACCAGCTGAATGTGCCGAATGTGACGATCAGCGAGGAGTGCCACCACAGCTGACAGAGGATCTGGACACTGCTCTTCAGGCATCCTGCGCAAAGGCCTCCCAGCATTTCCCAGGCCCTGGGATGCTCACCGGATGTTGGTTACAACACAGGAGCATGTCTGGTCAGCTGGAGGGCATGGACCTTCATTGATAAACTGGGCTGGGAGGCAGAAGCTCGCAGCACTGACTTCACAACAGACTTTGCTCACATACATTGAACTCACTGAGTACCATGGTTTTGGCCTGATGAAAAGTTTTGTTGGCTTGATGGTTCCTGAGTATGATTGCTTTAGTTCTACCCAGGTCCGCCTTTAGACCCTTGAGATAAGGTCCATTCCCGTGCAGTTTCAGTTTCAATTATCAACACAGTCACACAGTGCTGGAGGTGTCCAAAACATTTCTCTTCTATATTAATAATTATAGTTATTAATAATTAATATACTGTTATTAATAATAATGTAGATATCAAAAACTTTCCTCTGCTACAAATACATTACATTTATAATGTAAACCAATTTAAGCATGCTAATTTCAGTCGATGTGGTCCGATTCATCGAAAGGACGTGCAGATTTGAAGAAAGACAGGTTTGGATGAGTGTATAACACAGTCTTATGTAATGTAATGTAATGTAATGCAGCTTCCTATGTTCCTAAAGGCTAAATACTTGGTTAATGCACTCTGGAAAATGGAAAATAAACAATACAATGCAAATTTGAGATCTGTGTTGCAACAATCTTGTGCTGAGTAAGCCATCAAGGAAAGTTGATGCAACAGCTCAGAAGTAGTAATTTGTAGTTACCTTCTGAAATGGTTATTATTAATATGCTGTCTGTGACCAAAGTGTGAGAGAATGTTCAGCTTTCTCACAACTGGAATAGGATTTGAGGAAACACACAGCACACAATTGTATTTTGATCCACAGTTACATGACCAAATACCACTGTAGATATGGATGATGGTAGCCTACCAGTAATTATCATGCTGGAGTGTTTACCAAGTGTAAGCATTCTGGTTCAGTTACGACCAGTGCCATACCATCAGCAATAATTACATTGAAGCCAGAGGAGATCCATCTAACCAATAGCACACCAAAGAGGAAATTGTGGTGTTTTTCATGCTCAGAAGCCATAGACCAACCAAATGTTTTAAGGGTATCTTTTACATTGGCAAAAGACGAACTTACTAAGAAAGACTAATTTCTTTTAAATTGCATATTAAGTCTCCACTAGGGCGTATCTTCTTTAGACTAGCTACCTAAACCATTTATCCTCATTTCACCAAGATGAAATTGAGAGGGCTAGAATTTCAGTCAAGGGAACCCCCAATCACCAGTCTTAAACAGTGCTGTGGTATTGCTCAATGGACACAGCAACACAGAACAGATGTATGGCAGAAAGATTTAGGATGATCTGATCTCTTGCCAGTTCTGGGGCCAGAAGAAAGACACAGCAAAGCAATTCAGTATACCTCCTTGTATTTCCACTAATTTTGAGGAGCTTACATGTACATTTTTAGGACACAAAAATTGTCTGTAACATTCTCCTGTGAAAACTGCAATAAAACAAAGAAGTGGCCTTTCAAGAGCCACGTTTTGCTGTTCTCTGGTTACTTGGGGGCTAGTTTAGTGGGCTGTAGGAATTCTAGGTACATCTTCCTCAATTGAGGAATTTTATTTATTTGATTTATATGCTGTCCATTTTGCTATCCAAATCAACTCTGGGTACCTTAAATTACAATAAAGGCAAAAATATCAAAAAATTAAAATTAACAAGAATCGCCTAATTAAAATTAACAAGAATCATCCAGCGGTGGCTGGGTGGAGTCACTGAAGCAGTAGGCATGAGCTTAAATGGATTCCATGGTAGAGGACAGGAAGGCCTGGAGGAACATTGTCCACGGTGTCGGGATGGGTCAGACATGACTTCACAACTAACAACACCACCACCTAAAACTAGGAACGAGCAGTATGGAGGTGGGATCTTCTCTGTTACTCCACCAACTACTTCAGCATAAAGTGCCCTCACCAGGGCCCCCAGCCAACTGAGGCCCTTCTGGAAGATCAAGAAGGTGGGGGCAGATCTCACCTTCAGTGGCAAGATGTTTGAAAGGGTAAATTGTAAAATGGACATTAGTACCTTCCAGTATTTAAAGAGAAAACGAGGCTTTTTTTCCAGTTTGCTTTCTTAATTGAGAGCAAATGGGAGTTTACACTACAGGGCTTGTACTTGCTTGTATTTCCTGCCTCAAAATTGTAGAAATCCAGGCCAATGTTTTTCACTGAGCCGTAGTAGCACAGTGGTTAGAATGTAGTATTGCAGGCTACTTCTGCTGACTGCCTGCTGCCAGCAGTTCGGCAATTAGACTCTCACCAGGCTCAAGGTTGACTCAGCCTTCCATCCTTCCGAGGTGGGTAAAATGAGGACCCAGATTGTAGGGGGCCATATGCTGACTCTGTAAACCACTTAGAAAGGGCTGTATAAAGCACTGTGAAGTGGTATATAAGTCTATGTGCAATCGCTATTATTCGTAAAGGGAAATTTTGCAGCAACACACATAAAAATGGTATTTGGAACTGTATATGATGCTGGGATTTACAGTAATAATCAGACAGTATCAAGGACCTGTACATTAACCAGAAATAGATATCATTCATCAGAGAAGAGGACTTCAGTTTTCGTTTATTTGCTGTCCTGGGATATATAATAGCATAATTACAACAGTGTCTTTGAATGCTACACTTCCAATCACCGTAACAATATCAATGAAAGGAGGTACTATAGATACATAAGAAATGTTGGCAGCATAATCTGAATGAAAACCAGCCAGATTTTTTGCTTCTCCTTGCGGTTAATGTTCTCCCTGCATCAAGAGATAACATTAAGTTTGCTACTGTTCAGAATTAATGTTTCTGTGAAACTATTAACCTCAAGCTGTCTCTGTGACAGTCTTAAATATCAGGCAGGTACTAAAGATGGGAACATCAGATAACCTTTCTTCTGCTTCCTGTGCACTCTTTAAAATAACAGCTATTATCCTCGTGACTCATGAGCAGTCAAACCACCATCATCACTTCAAGAAAAAAGAAAAATGAAGCCATCTTTTCTCTTAGGGGCTTAGCTGAACCCTTCAAGAACAAAGAAAGTATGTCCAATTTTATGGTGACAATTATCTTCAGCGTTGAAACATTCCATCTCATAAATATATTTGGCTGCTTCTCAAAACCTCATGTTTTTTTTAAAAAACAGACACTTTACTACTTATGTAATTGGGTTTTATCTGTTTTGATAATTTACAGTATACCATATTTTTCAGAGTATAAGACACACTTCCCCCCCCCAAAGACGGTGAAAATTTGGGTGCATCTTATACTCTGAATGTATCTTTTTCTAAGCTTTTTTTCAGCCCTAACTAGGAACTAACAAGTGAAGCAATCTTCTGCGCACTTTGCCTGCTCCCTCCGACTCTCAGCTGTGTTTTAGAAGCTTTTTTTCAGCCCTAATGAGGCGCTAGCAATCTTCCCAGTGCTTTGCCTGTCACCTCCGACTCTCAGCTGTGTTTTAAAAGCTTTTTCTCAGCCCTAAGGAGGCACTAGTGAGTGAAGCGATCTCCATGCTTTGCCTGCTTTTCTCATTGCTGCTCCCTCTCAGCTGTGCTTTAAAAGCTATTTTTTATCCCCAAACAGGCTCAAAACCAGCAAACTAATGTGCTGAATCTGACCAGACTAAGGACGCTAGCCAGATAAATACCTGGTAGGCAGTTTTTTTCCACCAATTTTCCTCCCCCAAAATTAAGCTGCATCGTATACTCCGAAAAATACGGTAAATTAAATAAATAATTATCCTCCCATGAGAAACTAAACTGACATGATTGTGGGACTTGCATGCTCTAAGGAGGATGAGAGCTATGCCAGAGGTTCAGTCATACTAGTCAAATCTTATCCAAGGAGTCAGATGAAGAGTATTTTTCCCATAAACAATATGGTAAGACAGTGGCTCTCAACCTTTTCTTCACCATGAATCCTCTTTAAATATCTTTTTTTGGGCCATGGACCATGGCCATGGATCACCAAGACCTAACTCAAGATTTAAATCATAACATTTCTTCAAGCCTTCGTGAACCCTCTGTTACAATATCGTGTCCTCCCCAGAGGTCTGTGAACTACAGGTTGAGAACTGCTATAGTAAGACATAATTTACACACAAATTCTTAGTGGATTAGTCATTGCCTGGGTCAACAAGGACCACACTAGGTATTGCAGTTCCTGGATATCTGGTGATAAATGGGTTACAGGAGTCAGGACTGTTGGCTGAGCAACCAGGGCTACAGCTACAGGACTACTGGACAAAAAGGTGTTTACCCATCATAAATATATGAAGACTGAAAAGAAAGGGGGGGGAAATCTGTTAGATAGTACCAATAGTAATAGGTGCCCTAGGTATGATCCCAAAACATCTGGAGCCCCACTTGAACACCATTGGCATTGGCAAAATCAGCATCAATCAATTGCAAAAGACAGTTTTACTTGGGAAAGTTTACATCTTGTGGCAATGACGTTAACACCATTGAATGACAATATCTCCCTTCCCAGGTCCTTGGGAAGTAGTGATAAGTAGACAAAAATATCAAATCCAGTCTAAACATCTGGCTGACTATGTGACCAACCATATAATAATAATAATCCTTCAAGTCAGTGATGACTTCTGCCTGGACTAGTCCCTGAGGTTTCTTGGCAGGATTTTGGAAGTGGTTTGCCATTGCCTCCTTCCTAGAGGTGAGAATGAGTGACTGACCAAAGTCACCCAACCAACTTCATGCCTAAGGCAGGTCCATTTCTTAGTCTGGTGCATTAACCATTACCAAAGGGGCTAATAATTATTACAGCAGCATCAAGAACAATACTCCATTACCTCCAATATGTCCTGCACCTTATTAAGTGTGTAGGTTTCCAGATGTGGAAGAATGGAGAAATTTAATCTGAAACACAATTATCTGCAGTGACAGGCTAGCAGCTGAAGAGCACTTTAATTGAAGGATGAAGTCACACATTCCTGACTCTAGAGTAGCGGTTCCCAAATTTACTGGCTCTGTGGTCCAGTAGCAATGGTGGCAGTGTTACGGGGAAGGGGATAGTTTTGCACATGCGGTGCAAATGGAGCTTTGTATGCTCACCCTCTGCTTGCACATCCCAGTTCCCAATGAGCCATGGACTGATACCAGGCCATGGACGGGGAGTTGGGGATCCCTGCTCTAGAGTATTCCACTGCTCATTTTAGTATGGCGCTATAATTCTGTGCAGTGTTAATTATACGAGTAGTAACTTCAGGTTGTTATTCCACCGGAAATAAAATATTTATTGGAAAAATACAAATGCATTGTGGTTCTGTTCACAGTCACTCACACCCTAGTCACTTCCTGTCTTGACTACTGCAATGTGCTCTACAAGGGGCTGCTCTTGAGAAGTATCCAGAAGCTTCAATTGGTTTAAAATGCAGTGGCCCACATGGTTTGGTGCACACGTGTGCACATGGTTTGGCGCTTAGATGTGCACATATCTCCTGTGGGAGTTGATTTGATGCCTCGTTGCGAACCGGTAGTAAAGATAAGTAGAACCCACCCCTGGTTTCCATCCAGGGGTGGGTTCTACTTACTTTACTACCGGTTTGCAGCGGAGCCACGCACATGCACTCGCTTCGCTTGCACATGCGCAGAAGTGTTTTGGTGACATTGGGGTCAGTGGGCGGAGCCTCCTGCCAGTTTTACTACCGGTTCTATAGAACTGGTGCCAACCGGGGGCAACCTACCACTGTTTCCATCCCTCTGTATATGAAAGAAGTAGAGTTCTCACAACCTGGTTTGCTTTCCTAGCAAATTAAAAAGAAAAAGAGAGAGATTAAAATAATACATTCTATAATGCCATCTCTGGGTTTTAGGCAGAATAAAAATCATTCCTCCCCCCCCCTTACTCTTGGAAGTTAGATCAATCTGACAAGAAATATATTTTAAAAAATCTAACTTTATTTTTAAAAAGAAAAAATCAAACATCAAACATTTTAACTTTACATTTTACAATAATAACTTACATAAAATATTAAAAGTCTTCAGTGGTAACAGGGTAAAAATTTAGAGCTGACTAAATTACATACAGTAGTAAATTCAAAAGGATTTCCCATAGAAAAATATCTTTTAAGAAGTCTCCAAGCAGAATAAGATGGTTTTGGTTTTTTTAATAATATGGAAAATTCTGTTGTGAAGAGATAACATCAGACACAATTATTGAGTTTATACAGAGAAATAAGCCTCGCTGACAATAAAACTTAAACTGAAAAATACGGTACATGGAAAAATAAAAGATTATTTCTAGCTAGACTTGTTTACCTTTTCCTTAGAGACAAATGGATCTCTGCAGTGAACGGTTTTGGCTTGTTTCCTGAAATGTTCAAGATTATTGTAAATTCCAATTTTCAATCAGAGATTTAAGAGAGCAGCGCTATATTTCTCATTTACCTAGCACTAGAAACAAGCTTTTGCCTTTCTTCTGAAAGAATTACAACTTTAAATATTCAATAGAGGGAGAGACTGAAGAAAAACTCATTCCTGTGTGTGACTGGAGTAGTATTTCTCTTTCCAAAAAGGAATTCAAATTCAGATTCTGCTACTTTGATTGGGAGGGGTTTGCAACATGCAACTTCAAGCATGAACTATGTATTTTGCATTAGTCATTTCATGATGCATATAATATACAGTATGTAATTCTTGTCATTTGTCCTGAACATATGATATCACTCCCTCTCCCCCCTCCCCATCTCTCATGAATGCCCCCAAGAGCTTCAATCACACTGCATAAGCTTCCAATTTACTTAACAAGAAACAATAAATAAATATTACGATATAGAGATATTTTATTCTTGGTTTCCTATCATTCCATATGGCTTAGGATCACTTGTCTTAAAAGGAAGCAGCAAAATGTTTGCCAATTGTTTTGTGCACTGTGGAGAAGACAGGTAGTTCCCCACTTACAACCGTTTGTTTAATGACCATTCAGGGCAAACTGCTGTGTCAACCAAAGCAGCAACCTTCTTCTAGATCAGGGGTGGGGAACGATGGCTTTTATGAGCTGTGAACTTCAACTCCCAGAATTGCTGAGGGAGCATGGTCAGCTCAGGAATTCTGGGAGTTGAAGTCCACAAGTCATAAAAGGGCCATTGTTCCCCACCTCTGTTCTAGATCAGTGGGCACCAACTAGTGGTCCGTGGACCACTGGTGGTGCACGAGAAAATTTTGGTGGTCCGCAGAAAAATTATTTGCATTTTTTATATTGCATTAAATCAGGGGTCCTCAAACTACAGCCCCTAGGCCAGATACGTGCAATGAGCATTTGTGTTGCTTCAGAGAGTCTCCCCCTTCGGGGTCTTTTTGTGAGGGTCGGAGGGGGGCAAAAAGTCTGACTTGGGGTCTACTTCAGCCTACTGATGAGGGACTTTGGGCAAAGGCTGCAAGGAAGCGCCGCTGGTGGCAAAGAGCTGGAGAGCCTTGTTCCAGTGGGACTGCATCATGGCCTCGAACTGACCTGGAACCATCTCAGCCCACTGAGCCTCCAGGCGCTAGTACCTAGCCTTGCACTCCCGCAGGTCTTCCCTCTGCTTGGAAAGCCTATGCTCGTAGTCCTCAGTGAAGTGCTTCTACTGAGCCCCCTTCTCGGCCAGATCCAATTTTAACTGAGCTGTTTTGCCAACTCTTTCTCGTGGTGGCTGCTTAGCTCCAACAACTGCTTCCTGTTGGGGCCCTAAGGAGCCCAGGCAGGCAGGTGAGGAGGGGCTGGGAGGGGAGGGGTGAGTAAAGGCCAGCAAGATGCTCCTCGATGTGAGTGACATAAAGTTGGCCACACCCACCCAATCACATGACCACCTAGCCACGCAACCCTCCCCCCCAGCCAGTCTTTAGGCAGATCATATTAGTGGTCCATGGGATTTAAAATTATGAAGCTAGTAGTCCCCGAGGTCTGAAAGGTTGGGGACCCCTGTTAAAGATGATACAATGCAATCCAACATCATTTAGCAACCTGGCTGAGTATTTTGAGCTTAACCAATGTCTAAATTGGGAAAGCAGATATATGGCACTTTGAGCCTCATGGAAAAGACATAAATACAGTGAAGTCCTGAATTATTTTTTAATTTTAAAAAATAAAACTTAAAATATTAAAAGCCTTCAGTGGTAACAAGTTAGAGATAACATCTGACACAATTATTGAGTTTATACAAGAAATAAGCTCTGTGATTATAATGAGAGGGATGTCACTCTCCCCACCTCCACCCTCCCCATCTCTCATGAATGCCCCCAAGAGCTTCAATCACACTGCATAAGCTTCCAATTTACTTAACAAGAAACAAGAACTAAATATTAGAATACAGAAATATTTTATTCTTGGTTTCCTATTATTCCATATAACTGTGCCAGGGGTAGGTTCTACTTACCGGTTCGCATTGCGCCCACACACATGCTCTTCAAAGATCAATTTTGATGACGTCCGGGTCAGTGGGTGGAGCCTCCGGACGGTTTTACTACCAGTTCTTGCAAACCGGTCCGAACCGGAGGCAACCCACCACTGAACTGTGCTTAGAATCACACGTCTTAAAAAGGGAACCACAAAATGTCTGCCAATCGTTTTATGCAATGTGGAGAGCAGAATACAAATAGTCCTCAACTTACAATCACTTGTTTAATGACCATTCAAGGTCATATGAGCACTGGAAAAAAAAGTGACTTATGACCATTGCAACATACCTCAGTCACATGATCAAAGTTTGGGTGCTTGGCAACAGACATGTATTTACGATGGTTGCAGCATCCTGGGGTCCTGGAATGTCATCTGCAACCTTCTTAGGGAACTTCTGACAAGCAAAGTCAAAGAGGGAAGCCAGGTTCACTTAGCGACCACATGATTCCCTTAACAACTTCAGTGATTTGCTTAACAACCATGGCACAATGGTTATAAAATGGGGCATGACTCATTTAACGACTGTCTTGCTTAGCAATGGAAATGTTGGTTATGGTCGTAAGTCAAGGACTATTTGTAGTTTAATTATCAGTTTTCTTTCCAGGAACTCTCCATTAGCATCACAACAAATAACTCAAAAAATGCATATAGGAAGGATAAAGCATACCTATAGACAAATTGACTTATACAAAGACATTGAATGTATACCTTCTCCTATTTGGGAGAGTGTGTGTGTGCATATATAGACATGTATAGACACACATGCACACATTCTAGCTTGCAAATAGAAGGTATACATTCAATATATATATTGTATATATATATTCAGAAGGCTATAGAGTTTACATATATATGTGTGTTTGTGTGTGTGCGCGTGTGTGTGTAAACTCCATATTCTTCTGAATAAAAAATATTATATTGAGGTAGCTCTAAAGCTTGCATGTGAGAAATGAAGTGACAATATCCTGCCATATCCCTATTTTGCAGGTTGCTCCTTAGTAAAATGGAATTATCCCTGAAAATCCTTGCTTCTAAGATCTCAAGTAAATAAGTATTTATTTATTTATTATTATTATTTATTACTTCAATTTATATGCCGCCTTTCTCCGAAGACTCAGGGAGGCTTACAATGCATTAAAAAAGACATTATAAAAACATTTAAAAATTAAAACATTAAAACCCATTCACACCATTCATGGCCAGATCTCACAAGATTGCAACAGCGAGATCAACGGCCCCAGGCCTACCAGAAAAGCCAGGTCTTCAGCGCTTTTCGGAAGGCCAATAGGGTGGGGGTGGTCTGGACCTCAGGAGGTAACTGGTTCCAGAGAGCTGGGGCAGCCACAGAGAAGGCCCTCCCCCGTGGGCCCGCCAGCTGGCATTGTTTAGCTGACGGGACCCGTTTTCCCAGTACCCTGTTTCCCTCAAAATAAGACATCCCCTGATAATAAGCCCAATCGGGCTTTTGAGTGCATGGCAATAAGACCAAGTGCTTACTTCAGGGTTCAAAAAAATATAAGACAGGGTCTTATTTTCGGGGAAACACGATAATTTATTTACTTATTTACTTATACCATATCCAGTAGGCTTAAAGTTATATCATCCATTGTTCTTCAATATATTGTCTTTTAGTTATCTAAGTAGGGAGGATGAAACAAGAAAAGTAGGAGACTCAAGTACCATCCAATGCCTTTTGTATATGCATTTCACTGAAAGATAGTGTGAATTGGTAATAAAAATATTTTTAAAAAATATTTACTATATTTTTTAAAAAAAAAAAACCCACACATTTAAATAGAATGAGGTATAACAGCCTTAAATCTGAAATGCTAAAAATCAAGAAGTTCCCCTACTGAATTATCTACATTCTCTTGTGGCTTCACTTGGTGGCTTGTAGGTTAGGTCCACTTGTTCAGCTTCAGTCTTCCCAATTGCAATATGTAGGATAATTCCTGATTTGTATTAAACAGCAGCTGTAAGGATTACACTAGGATAAAGAAAGGAAAACACTTTAATCAACTAAATACAAATGTTGGCTTTGCTACTATTAATTTTATGGACAGATGAGGAGAGAACACCTATGAACAACGGTGCTGGTGTCACTCTTAAATGGACTTGTCAAAAACATGCTGGAGCCATTTACCTAAATACTCACACATGCATAAACCAGCAAGTCAAGGATTATTTTCCCCCACCCCAAATCCCCTCCCACTGTCCCCCATTTGAACCTGGTCTGCTACTTCCTTTGTTTGTTTGTTTTGGAGGTTACAACAGCTAAATAATAAATTAAATGCCCCCCTTTTAAAAAAAAAAGAGAAAGAAAAAAGAAGAAGAAGCAGGTGCATCAGAAGTTCTCCAATAGGAAACTTTTTTTTTCTTTCTCTTTTCCCTTGCTCCTCTCCCGCTCCCCCCCTTCTCCCCATCCGAAAGAGGGGTATGTTTAATTATGAAAGGCCCCTTCTTGGTTGTAATCCGTTTCCAGTTCAGTTCCTTGGCTGGATAAATCCCTTAAACGTGTTGTCGTTTCTTATTTATTGATTGGAGGTATTTGGGGGTTTAATTGAGCAAGTCGGTCGTGGCCCGGGGCAGGAGTGGCGCTACATGAGCAATTAAATCTGATTAGTCGGAGCCCTTTAAGCCCCAGCTGGGTGATTGATAACCGAGACCAGCATTCCTCAATTGACTCGCTACATCAAAAAGGGAAAGGGCTTAGCCGAGAAATGCTGGAGCCCGGCGTGAAAAATAGCAATGGAGTTGGGCGGATTAGGCTTTTAAAAGGAGTTTGAACTAAGAAGAGGAGAGGCGATGGGGGGAGGAGAGAAAGAAAGGGAGAGAGATCCGCCGACCATAAAGCAAACTCCTCGGGGACTGACTCCGCTTTTTTTTTTTTTTTAAACCCCTTGTCTGCCTACCGCTTCAAACACCACGCTAAAGTCCAAACCAAAATCGGGGCTCCGCCTGCGTGTCAACTCCTCCCGTAACTCCCGGCCATTCCCCCCACCCCACTCCTAACTCTCGGGAACTGCGCCGGCGCTCAATAAAACTTTCGAAGAGTTTCTTCGGCGCGTTTGTTCTTCCCCGCCGTTCGCAAACTTTTCCCAATCTTTGAAGGGGGAAGAAAGCCGCGGTACTGCGGGCCCTCCTCTCAGCCCGGTAGAAACCGGAGGAAGGACGCTGAGCTTCCAAATGCCAGCCAAATTGGGCCGTGGAGACCGGGATGTAGGGGGTCGCTGGGCTGCTGACATTGTTATTGTTTTACCTATCTTCATCCAAAGTACTCAGAAGAGTAAAAATAGTGCCCCCCCCCACTTTTAGCTTCACCACACTTGTGAGGGATGTTAGATTGAGAGACACAGTCTGACTTCAAGCCCTCCCGCCAAACTAGAACGTTCCTTTTCGGTGTAGAGCAGAGGTGGGTTTCAGCAGGTTCTGACCAGTTCTGGGGAACCGGTAGCGGAAATTTTGAGTAGTTCGGAGAACCGGTAGTAAAAATTCTGACTGGCCCCACCCCCATCTATTCTCTGCCTCCTGAGTCCCAGCTGATCGGGAGGAAATGGGGATTTTGCAGTAACCTTCCCCTGGATTGGGGAGGGAATGGAGATTTTACAGTATCCTTCCCCTGCCATGCCCACTAAGCCACACCCACCAAGCCATGCCACACCCACCAAGCCACACCCACAGAACCGGTAGTAAAAAAAAATTGAAACCCACCACTGGTGCAAGTTGGATGAATCTAACCAACCTGGTTTTAAACATTTAACGACTTAATGTGTGTTGTATGCATTATTGGTTAAGATGAATAAATCACGATTCGGAAGATGCAAATCTAGCTAGACGTTAGCCAAGTGTTTTTTAACACATCGAGCTTTTCAAAGGAAAGGGAATTGATTCTGAGCGAACATCGCAGCACCCACCCTTTGCCCGTTCAGGGATTTGCAGAGCAAATGTTAGAATTTAAAGACCGGTTGTTTAACTCCCGGGGAAATGAATATAGGATGGCATCCTATAAAGGCCGAGCTTTTGCCTCCGGGACAATTTTCTTTCCGCCGAACCCGAATCCCTGTCAAGATATGGAACAGATGCTGGGACTCATTTCTTCTGCGTCCCCTCCCTCCCCGTAAAACCATGGTTTAAAGGACATTCCCAAATGCTATGACTTTGAGCCACTCCTTAACATTTACCTGGCCTTTGTTCGCACATGAGGTTCTTCCGTAATTGTTAAATATTTGTTGTTGGCAACGTTCCTCCAGGTCTTCCTGTTCTCTACCATCCTCTGGAGTCCATTTAAGCTCACGCCTACTGCTTCAGTGACTCCATCCAGCCACCTCGTTCTCTGTCGTCCCTTTCTTCTTTTCCCCTCAGTCTTTCCCAGCATTAGGCTCTTCTCCTGTGTGTCCTTCCTTCTTATTAGGTGGCCAAAGTATTTGAGTTTCAACTTTCATCTGTTAAATATTGAGGGTGCCTAAAGCTGTGGTGGCTTATATGGCAACCACAATAACGAAATAGGACGCATTTAAGAGTGTTTCCAAGGGGTATATAGCTGAGTAGATGTTTGAAAACTGCAGGCCTGTATTTGTCCTTAGGCGATGGGCTTGTCCAGGATGCTCCTTTCAGGGCAGTGTGAATGGGGAACCAGGTTTGTTTGATGAGGGAAGAGTGTTAGAAGTTCGAATGCTTCCATTATAGGATGTAAAGCTAAACTGACCAACTCCTGGAGAACTTTGGAGCAAAGACAGAAACCTGAGTTGTTTTGAGTCACTGAAGGAGGGTTTCTAAATACGACACTGGAACCAATAAAATTAACAATATTGGTCCCTTGAATTTAAAATCCCCATCATCGCCACTAATCTCAGAAACCCGAGCCATTTTCTCTCCCTGATCCACAGAAACCGTATAATGGGTTCAAAAGCTACGAAGCAAGGCCTGCGCTTATCTAGTTTATCAGCTAGTGGAGAGACCTGGGGGCCAATTCGCAGTTCCTTCTTTTTATGCTGCTTGGCTCCCGAGGTCACCGAAATGCTTCGAAGCTTGAGAAATTCAAAACATTTGGGGGGGGGAGGGTGTCACTTGACAGGGAATTCAGAACGTTTTACCGAAACAAAACCAGGGCTGCTAGGAATGTAGGGGAGTTTCCTAGGAAAAAGAAAAGCGAGAAGAAATGGCCATAATCGGGAAGGGGGGCCTCTCAGTTCTCCTGGGAAGAGTAATTCATACCTGAGAGGAGGTTCCATCTATGTCCGAAATATTCAGAAACATGTTTTTTCTATGCAGGACATAGCCACCTATATAACTACACACACACACACACTCACACTCACACTGAAGTCATTTCTCATGTGCTTTCTATGTGTCTGGTTCTGAGTAATATTTGATTCCCAAGTTGACGGGCTTTCGAAACAAACTTTTGCGGGAAGGGTTTGGGCTTTCCTATTTCGGACCAGAAGGAGGACTGTCTGGCCTACCGGCTTCGCGCGCGATTTTCTTAACCTCTCGTATTTTTCCACCCAAACCGTGAAAAAAAAAAAGGCCTGTTGACAGAAACGCAAAAACCACCGGAGAGAACTTACAACCCTCCAGCTCAGAAGGAGGGCCAGGGAGCTTACTTTTCAAGAGGGATCTGATCCAGGCGATTCAGCTTCGATCACAAAACCCTCTTAACCAAGTTACCAAACTAACCCACTTCCGGGGGGGGGGGTCTTCTCCCCATACAACCCAGCACCACCTACCAGTTACCAACTGAGCAACCGGCCTGAGTTCGCCCGGTACATTTAATGCCACAGAAGCTGACAGAGAAGAGAACTTTGACCAAGCTTAGTATGTCGTGTAAACGCAGCTGTAACAGACCTGGGGAAGTATGTTCACAAGACTTGTGAACTAGGACGACAAGGTGCTGTGACAGGTGCTGAGAAGATAAAGTTGTGCTTGTCCAAGAGGGAAATGGCTCTTCCCCAGCCCGGTGCTCCCTATGCAGCCTGAGACTTAAGGACTGGGATAAACTTAAATAAAATACAATAGAGTTGGAAGGGACCTTGGAGGTCTGCTCAAGCAGGAGACTCTATAGCAGGGGTCTCCAACGTTGGCAACTTTGATTTGTGGACTTCAACTCCCAGAATTCCTCAGCCAGCGCATGCTGAAGTCCACAAGTCACAAAGTTGCCAACCTTGAAGACCCCTGCTATATAACATTTCAGACAAGTGGCTGCCCAATCTCTCCTTAAAAACCCTCCAGTGATAAAGCACCCACAACTCCTGGAGGCCAGCTGTTCCGCTGGTTAATTGTTCTCACTGTTAAGAATTTCTCCTTGATTCCAGGTGGCTTCTCTCCTTGATTAGTTTCCAACCATTGTTTCTTGTCCTTCCCCTCTGGTCCTTTGAAGAATAATTTGACACACACACACACACACTCTCTCCCCTCTTCGTACTGGAATACTGCCATCATGGAGAACCCGGAGTTGGATTGGCTTGCACCAGCAGCCCCAAAAGAAGAAGAAGGGCCTTAGACAAGAGAAGCCGGCCTAAATTCATTCACACGTGCTAGGGTTACTTGCAGAGAAAGGTGTCAATGGTTTTTTAAAAAGAGCCAACGGCGTTCTGCTCGGGTAGTGATCAATGCATAGGATGGCTGATGTCCCGGCGGACTGAGGGCCAAGCCTGTGGGAATTCGCCCGAAGGGATTTGACGGGCGCCGCCTCTTCTGAAGTAAGAACCTCCGGATCCAAAGCCTGTGGGGAGTTCTTGTCTCAACCTCCCCTTACCCGCCCCCTCCCAGCCCCGCGCCCAGCACTCGGTGAGGCCTGCGGAGCAGCAACAGCAAGAGGCGCTGACTTTCAACAAGGATCAAAACAACTTGAGAGCAGAAAATCAGAGGAGGAGGAGGCACCGGGGGCGGAGAGGAGGGCGCCAGCGGGATCCGGCCTTCTCCAAAGCCTTCCGTCCCCGCCGGCTTCAATATTAAGCCCCCTCCCCTCCCGGGCGTCCCAGCCACTGTCTTAATTAGTGCAACCACCCATAAAAAGGTGGGTTGAAAGCCGCACTCTTCGCCTCTGTTGCAAACAACAACAAGTCCCGTAAACACAATTGTTAGCTTGGCCTATTGCCTCTGGTAAATTACACAGCATTAAAAAATAATGCTTTTCATATTAGGCAGTAATTAAAGGTTGGGACAGCTTGAAAACAAGCGCTGGGTGGGGGGAGGGGGCCGAATCAAAGAAAATATAAAAATGTTCTTTCAAGAGTTATGGGAGGCTAATAAAGTATGTCTGTTCGGGAGAACCACTTTGCCCCCAGCTACAGCCAAACTGGAGCCGCGGCAATTGCCTCTCAATAAGACAATGATATTCCTTTCTCTGCTATTAAAAGGCTCCCAGTGCAAACTTAAAATGATTTATTTAATTTAAGAAATTATGAGGTGTAACTTCAAAGCGTAAGCCGTTAGTAATGGAAAACACCAGGTTGTTTCAAATTATAATAATAATTGTTTGGAATACACTGACATCAAAGTGCTTTCATCACCAAATAAAATATAGCCCAGACCCCGAGATCCAGGGGAATTTATCGAGTAGACATTGTGTGTGTGTGTGTGTGTGTGTGTGTGTGTGTGTGTGTGTGTGTGTGAGAGAGAGAGAGAGAGAGAGAGAGAGAGAGAGAGACGGGGAGGGGGGGCGTCGTGTGAGTGCGTGTGTGTGTGTATTATTTCCTTATCAAGAGACATTATTTTAGAAGCTCTTTTTCTCAACTTTGAAGTTTTGACAGTCTTAAATTAACTTTATTGCATTTTTTTTTTCTTGGCTCGCCGATGGGAGATTATCTCGGCTGTTTCTATTTCATTCCGATCGCAGTTTTCTTCCCCTCCTCTTCTTGCTGTTTCCAGGGTACTCGCGTTTGTTATTTAACACAACACCTTGCTAGTCCAGAATCGGCTATTCAAACTCATTAAAAAGTAAATAACTCTCCCTTCCCTCCACCCCCCCCCCTTTCGTTCTGAAACGTTTCTAAAGCAACCCCAATACCGAATCTGGGGGAAAAAATGAGTTTAAACAAACTTCAGACATTAGAATATTGGCATAATGACCACATTAAAACCAAAAAGGGAATATTTCTAAAGAACATGGGCCTCCTCCCCTTGTGATTTTTTTCCCCTTCTTAATTTCAAACACGAGTCGGGCATTAGTTTAAAAGAAAGGGAAGAAGCGCTGTTTCTACAGCGAATAGTTTTTCCTCCCCGCTGTGAAAGGGGTAGAAAGCAGGTTTCCTTTCTAACGCGGCTTCTAACCTGCTTCCTTCGCTCTCGAGACTGGCCGGCACGGACACCAATAGCCGTGCGGGATTAGGGGTGGGAGGGGTGGGGGGCGAGTGGCGTCTCTCCAAAGACAATGTGGAGAGTTGAAAGCCCTCGGAACAAAACAAAAGAAAACGCCCAGGCATTCACTGATGTGGTGGGAGAGAGGAGGGGTATCCTCGGGAGTTTTAGAGGTCGAGAGTTCCCCTGAAAGTTGCAGGTAGGGAAGTTTCTCTGGTTAGGTAAGAGCAAACCGGATTTTTTTAGGAACCTGCGTCTGCCAACCTTCCCTTTCCAGAATCTAGACGAGAGAGAGGGGGGGAGAGAGGGAGGGAGAGACGGGAGAGACAGCGGGGGGGGGATAGAGGGAAGGGAGGGAGAAGGGGACAGACAGACAGACAGACAGACAGACTCTCACAACACTCATTTTGCTGTTCCCCACATCCTTGAGATGGAAGTCGAGAACTTAATAGTGGCCAGAGAGGCGGAAAACAGACTTTCCTCCGTAGGATAATGGCCAAGCTCAATGAGCTGCAAGGCTAAACCGGGGTCTCCTGTTCCCTCAAAAGTGAGGATTTCGACCCCGTGGTTATCAGTGAGCTGAGAGAGAGAGAGAGGCAGGAAGCCCGGGGACCGTCTCTCTACCCCGTCCCCACTAGCTGTGATCCCGACTGGATTCCCTAGGACTGAGAACAGCGAGAGCTCTCTCTAAGGCTCTGCGAGTCTTAGTAGAGATACGGGAAAACATCCCGTGAAAATCAACAAGCGAGACGCTCTCCTTCCTGGACCACGATTTGCGCCTCGCGCCTCAGATTCGTCCTTGGGCCTCAGTCCTCTGTTTTCAAGTTGGGTGTTCTCCTGGCCAGTCCTAACATTGGCAACAAGTGAACCCTTTTTCAAAGCATCTCTACCTCCACCTCCACCTCCTCCTCCTTCTTCCTCTTCTTCTTCTTTCTCTTCCTCCTCCTTCTCCTTCTTCTTCTTCCTCCTCCTCCTTCCTCTTTCCTCCAGGAAAGACGGCCCTCTTAGACCGAGTGGACTGAAAAGAGCTTGCACCTGCCCCAGTTCAGTGCGAAAGGAAGGGACTTCCGACATGAATGCGATTTCCAAGCTTTTTTTTTTTTTTTTTGGCCTTATCTCGCCTGATCCCAGAAGGAGATCGGGCAGATTCAGAAATGAGTCCTCTCTAGTGACGGTATTTCAGTCGTAGTTTTCAGCTTCTTGGGCTTTCAGAAGAATTTCTGCCACGCTGTGATTTGATTCGAAAAGTCCAAAACAATCCAGGAAACAAAATAAGATCAACTTCAGAGCCTTGGTGGCGCAGCAGACTAAAGTGCTGTTAAACAGCACCAGCTGCCTGCAATTACTGCAAGTTCAAATCTCACCAGGCTCAAGGTTGACTCAGCCTTCCATTCTTTTGAGGTAGGTAAAATGAGGACCTGGATTGTGGGGGGCAAGAAGCTGACTTTGTATAAAAAAGAACACCTCTTAGAGGGGGCCAAAAGCCCTACTAAGCAGGTATATACAAAAGTATGAAGGCTATTGCTTAACGCATTGTAAGCCGCCCTGAGTCTCCGGAGAAGGGCGGCATATAAATCGAACCAATAAATAAATAAATAAACTTCCGACTCATCATGGATATGATTGATAAAGGTTTCTGAGAGGTTTTGCAAATGCTTGAAACTTCATATACATATGAATCTATACTGGCCAGGTATACAACAATGGGCAGCTGCCTTTGCAAGACTTACTTTAAAGGGGGGAGAAAAGGACTGGGGGGGGGGGGTTGCAATAGTAAGCTCCGTGGAACAAAACATCTTTTTTTTTGTCTTCACGAGGTGCAGGTTTTCTTGTACTCACTCAGACCCATTTCTGACCCATTCATATTTATCTGTATTTTACTTTAGTGGAGGCATGAGATCGGATTGTTTTACTTTTAGCTTTCCTGTGTCCTAGAATTAACAATAAGGGGGGGGGAAGGAGAGGAGATTCTAATGCCAGAGAGAGAGGGGGGAGGGAGGGAGGGAGGGAGAGAGAGAGAGAGGGAGGGAGGGAGAGAGAGAGAGAGAGAGAGAGAGGGAGGGAGGGAGGGAGGGAGGGAGGGAGGGAACTCATCGGGAGCAATACAAGTTTTGGGACCAGGAGTTGGAAGGGAAACCACTACAAAGATAGGAGGAGGCGCACCACCCAAGGGAGGCACCAAAGGAATTTCTCAAATAGACTACCAAGAGCCTTGGTAGTACAGTGGTCTAAAGCACCCTGTTATTAAGAACAGCTGCCTGCAATTATTGCAGGTTCGAATCTCGCCAAGGCTCAAGGTTGACTCAGCCTTCCATCCTTTCTAAGGTAGGTAAATTGAGGACCCAGTTGTGGGGGGCAATAAGCTGACTTTGTATAATTATACAAAAGAATGAAGGCTATTGCTTAGCGCATTGTAAGCCGTCTCCGGAGAAGGGTGGCATATAAATCAAATCAAATAAATAAATAAATAAAATAGACGAATTGAGTCGAGATGAACTTCTTCTCAAGGAAACATGCAATCACATGGTCAGAACAATCCTTTTCTTGCACATTAACCCAGTATATGTAATGGGCACAAACCTGTCTTGACTGCCACAAATATGTCCTAACCCACAAGGTCATAAAATCGATGGTAATTGGAAAGGGTAGTTACTGTAGTAATAGTTTGCAGTAGCGAGGGCAGCAGCAATGACGGGGCGTGGTGCTCATCATTTTATAATAGAGAAGTTTCTACTTCCAATAACCTTTTCTTGGCTGTCCCCTAAATATTCGAAATTTTCGAGGTCCAAGCCCGAACCAGCGGCCGATTTGGGGCCGGGGGTGGGAGAGGAAAGCTGCTGCCTGAAGAAAGCGATGCTCTTTGGAAAGCTGTCAGAAATGCACATCACAGAGACCGGACTTGGTCATGGGGGAGATTTCAGGAGCGCGAAGTGACTGTTGGGTGCAAAGGTTTTCAGATCGGGAGGGAGATTGGGCTACGGCCTTGGTGGTCGCATCCTTGCAGCGGTCCACAAGGAGCACTCCAAATAGGGGGGGGGGAAGAGTAGAGTAGAGTAGAGTAAGTAGAGTAGAGTAGAGTAGAGTAGAGTAGAGTAGAGTAGAGTAATCATAATTTGAAAATCACAACCCCCTCCTTTATAGGGAGCGCATGGTTGGAGAAGCAGAACGTCAAGCAGCCTCTTGAAAGAAGGGAACATCCCCGCCATTAGGGTCAAAGCTACCGCTCTGAGGAAGCTTGTTATCGCCCCGACGGCGCGATGCTATATATCACTCGTGAGGAAATGCCTTTGTCAAAGCTGTCCATCGTTCTGGAGAACCGCGGCCGAGAAGCGCTTCTTTGGAAATTCCGCTCCGCCCCTCCAGCTCCCAGAAATTAACGTGGCCTTTAGTCCTGGGTGTGGGGGTGTACAACAAATCTGTTCGAGGTCTAGGGAGATGAAGGAACTCAAAACACACCACGACGCATGCTGGGGAACCCAGCCGAATTTACTTCGGAGTTTGCAAGCTGCGGATCAGAGAGCTTGGAGGCTTTCTGATCGCTATGGGGGTCGCGGGTGGGAGAGAGAGAGAGCCAATCATGTGTCAACCTGGCTTTTCTAATAAGCCCGGACTGAACCTACGCTTAAATTTAATGGACCTTCAGAGTTGGCACAACCTAGCAGGAAGGGGGGGGCAGGAGGGGAGGACCGGATCGTGATTAGAGGAGACGGGGGGGGGGGCTCCCGCAGCGCCACCCGGTTGCGGGTGGGTCGCGCCGGAGGCCCTTTAAATTCTGCTCCGAAGAAATCTCGATAGCTTCGGTGTGGGTGGGTTTACTTTCCTCTCCGGCCCCACTCGGGGACCGCGCTTCCCCCAAGATTTGAACAAGGTTTTACGTCCTGGAGAATTCCTTCCCTTTCTCTTTTTAAAATCCCTTAAGTTTTACCCCAGTTACTATCTGCTTGTCCTTATAACACGTATCAGTAAGACCTGGTTTCTCTGGGATCCTCATCAGAGAACTACTTTTGACAGCAAGTCGGTGGTCCCGATTCAGGAACCCCACCCCCCACCCCTTTAAAAAATAGTTTTCGCAGCTTCTTACGAAAAGGCCGGAGAGGGTAGCGGGGGAGGGGGCGCATCACTCCTCCACCCTGACTCTCAGGAGCTGCGGTAACCATCTGCCTTGTCTCCGGGACAGCTCCCTTTGGAGCCGCCACAAAATCTACCCATAAAAGACAAGGCGCGATTCGCTCGGATCGCAGCAGTCACAGAAGCGCTGCGTTGAAATGAGAGGAGGGTCTGGAGAGGCAGAGCAGCTGGGCAGCGGTCTCGCCCTTCTACTCCCGGCCCTTCTGAGGTGCCTCCCTGCCCTCCGAGACTTTCCAGCGCAGAGATTTCCCGAGAATCCCCTCCTGACCCCGTTGGCTCCCCTCCCTTGGCGCAACTCTTTTCTCGGGAAAGCCAGGCTGTGTGGAGCCTCCTTGTTCCCCCCCCGTCATTAATTACGTTAATTAATTAACAGAATCGAATCGACTCTCGGTGAATGTTCAGTCCAAGCCGTTCCTGCTTCGGTCTTCTTAACTGTGAATGTTTTCAGCGGAGTGCTTGGTTCTGCGCCTTGAATTAGTGGAAACTAGGAGAATCTGGTTAATTCTGGCAAGCATGGATGTGATGACTGTAAATCCTCTTTCCTTTATAGAAGGAAAATCATCCACTTTGGCAAATTCCTATTGACATTATTTGTTGCTGTATATTTCAGGAATATCTTTTTTTAATGCATTATTAGAGGAATCATTGGAGCAGACTGTGGACAGCATGGGTGGAAAAAATTAGAGAGTTGATGATTGTTCAGGAGGGTTTGGTCTATTTTCTTCCAGGCTTTTGTTTAGACACCTCAGAGCAATCCTGCAATGGTGTGTGTGTGTGTGTGTGTGTGTGTGTGTGTGTATTTTGGCCAGTGACACCTGGCCCTTCTGCACAGCTAGTCCTCCTGTTCCTATTAAGGCAGAAATCCATTTTGACAAGACTGAATGCAATAGAATCAGAGTATTACAACATATGGGGGGCAATTTTATCAATGGATAGAGACTGAACATAGACAATAGACAATGTAAAAATAAGAAACATGGGAAAAATACATTGTAATACATTAAATTTAAATGTAAGAAGAAAGATAAATATGTATTAGGAAAATGATGATAAATGTTGAATATGATGACACAACATCATATGCCTTGGTAGCACAGTGGACTAAAGCACTGTAATTAACATCTGCGGCTTGCAATTACTGCAAGTTAAATCTCACCAGGCTCAAGGTTGACTCAGCCTTCCATCCTTTCAAAGGTAGGTAAAATGAGGGCCCAGATTGTGGGGGCAATAAGCTGACTTTGTATAAATATACAAAAGTATGAAGGCTTAACACATTGTAAGCCACCCTGAGTCTCCGGAGAAGGGCGGCATATCAATTAAAAGCAAAAAAAAAAAAACCAAAAAAAAATTGTACCCAGATGTTACACTGATTGATTAATGATGAATTGTTTGTTTAAAAATAAAAATAAAAAACTTATTTTAAAAAGTCTAAATGCAATGGATCCTTTTCTCACACCACCCTTCCAAAAGGAGCAATCTAGGAGAGACCAGGTTATTCTCCAAGAAAGAGAAGGAGCTTCTGCTGTCATTCATATATATATATAAGGATCATCTCTCTTCTCTGCTGCAAACTGAAGCAAGGTTGCAATGTAAGGCTGTCCATTCAAAGTTACCTTGTGACACAGAAGGGCTTGTTGCTAAGGAAACAGTAGGTACAGTGTTTTAATCAGTGGCCGAAAATAAGCCATTACTATCTGTAAAATGGGCACACCAAGACACTGGCACAACAAGTTCAGCTGCAGATGTCATAAACAGTGACATTCTATGCAAGTTTTTTTTTTTCTTGGAAGTAGGGCCTGTTGAATTAATGGGAGTTATTCTTGAATAAAATATAAGACTCTTATGGGTGTGAAACTCTCTTGAGCATTTCTTATGCATGTAAGAATTTGATCCATTAAACTCAACAGGGCTTCTTCCTCTGCAAGAAATTACTGTGTGGAAGGTTAGGAAGTGGGTTACAGGATTATTGTTTAATATCACATTCCCCCAGCAATTAATTGATAATGCTGACCTGGTCTCTTTTTTTTTAGAAGTTTAATTTTCAAAATAATTTCAGATGTTCTATGATTTTCAAATATCAAGACTGTGTAGTTCCATATCTCTAAAGTATGATTTTTGAAGACAAATACCACTTCTGGAGCAAGAGGGAACTATTCAATGTATCTTGCCAGCTCAATATGAAAAAAAAAAAAGGAAAAGTCATAATTTGAGGTTGAGGGCCAGTTTGGTGTAGTGGTTAAGGCATCAGACTAGAAACCTGGAGACCCATAAGTCAGTTCAAGTCCGATCTATGGGTGACTTTGGGCCAGTCACTCTCTCTCAGCTCTAGGAAGCAGGCAATGGCAAACCACTTCTGAAATCTTGCAGGAATTTCTCTTGGCAACCACCAGTAGTCAAGACTGACACAAAGGCATTGTTGTTGTTGTTGCTGTCATTACAATTTGTCCCTTCATGATAAAAAAGAAGAAAAATTCTTACAAGATTTCTCAGCTGAACTAACTGGGAATGTGCAAAAAACACTTCCTGATCAAAGACAAGGACAATGAAGCCATTGTCTTAGTCCCCTAATAGTATAATTACACACACACACACACATACACACATAAACCCACACAAACGCACAAGTTTTAGAGAATGGGGGCCACTGAATTCAATAGAAACAAAGTTTACTCTCTGTTAAAGGTGTGCAGGTTTGCAGCCTAGAGACACTGGCTTTCTGGATTGGAAGTATTAAGGAAATCTCTCATCTTCATAAATTCTTAGCATTTTCCAGTGGTAAAAGATCAGTTCCTATTTTCCTCTGGACTGTGTTTATGAGTTTGTTTTTTAATCCTTTAAGAGGAAACAATTGTGTGCATGTTTCCCTCACCCACCAGGATTGTCTGATATCCCTTAAACTGATTTTTTTTTCTGAACATTACAGCCTTAACACTTTGGGGACTTTCCCCTCCCTATTTTTCTCCTAATGGGGATGTGAAACCTTTTAGTACATATTGGGAGCATGTCCTAATGATCTGGATAGCCAGAAAGCAACAATCCCAAAGTTGCTTTTTTCAAGAGGCGACTGGACTTTGTTTTTTCTTTGAAGACCTTTCGCTTCTCATCCAAGAAGCTTCTTCTGAAGAGCTGAAGAAGCTTCTTGGATGAGAAGTGAAAAGTCTTCAAAGAAAAACCAGAAGGTCTAGTTGCCTCTTGAAAAAGCAACTTTGGGACAACTATGACCTGGATGACTGAGAATCTCCATAGACAGAAAGCAACAAATTCAGAGCTAAGAGATCAGTTTGAATAGAACCAGTGAATTCTAGTCATCTCTCTCCTTCCTGAACATCTTGATAAAGTCATCCTATCAAAAGCACAAACTGTAGTAACAAAGAAGCTAATATCAATGTCTGTAGTAAAGGTCCCCAAGAAAAATTATTTAGAAGCAGATTGTTAATGACTTGCAATGTCTGTCTTTGGATGTTCTTAAAATTAAAATTTTCTAACCTTCCCAAAAGTCTTTGCTTTTGACCCAGAAAAGAGAAGACAAAATTAATCTTGTTTTTTAAGAAATTAACTCCACACATTGACAAATCAACACACCGTTAAACAATATGTTTTTAATTTAATTCTAAATAAAGAGATAAGAAATAATAAATCTTCAATAAAATATATAAAATTGTACAAGGCATCCCTTTCAAAGGGATTTTCGTAGGCTAGGGATGGGTGGGTAAAAGGCCAGCACTGAACTAATAGACAAAAGATTCACAATGTAGCCTGTAGCAGGGCAGATTCCTTCTCACTCTTGAGAAGTTATATAGTACCATATATGCCAAGCAGAACTCTTTCCTCCCTGCCCTCCTCTGACATAAATCAAAGAGAGGAGAGCTGTCCTGTTTTTAGAGTGGGCGGCACTACTTTGTTCTCATAGCTTTGTTTCATCCTCTGGGTTTGTGGGTGTGTCAAGACTCATTTAAGCATAATTCATTTTTACAAGCTAATAATGGTTAAATCACAAGATTATTGCAATAAACACAAAACAATTCTGCAACACAAAACAACTCTGGTTTCCTCATCCCTCTGCACATCTGCATAACTATACGTCCTCTTTTCGTATCTCTAACCTGTTTGTTCCCAATATCAAAATGTCGGCTGAACGCAGACTTAATTTAAATGATAATTAAGTGGACACGGGCAAACCGGGATCGAGACAAATCTAAAAGAGGCTTCTCGGGTTTTCCTCTGCCGTGGCCTGTACCCATCTGAATGCTGCCTTACAAACAAGAATAAACCGCAAACGAAAACTTGGCAAAACTTGCATCTGTAGAAATCCTTTACAAGATTGAAATGGGGAATCCCACTTCATGGGTGCCATTCTACAGAAAATATTTCAGGAGGAAATTTTTATAAAGGAATGGAAAACTCGCTTTGCCAGATCAGATCAACGAATCACCCAATCCATCATTTTGCATCGGAAGTATTCCAGTTCCTTGCATTTCAGTTTCCAGGACTGTCTGGAGTGCAGTGAAGGGGTCCAAAGAGAAATGCAGAAACCAACCAAGTCTCAAGTCAGCTTTTATTTCTGAAGTTGGTTTTTATAAATAAAGCTCCTCTATAGGTTTACGCTTCCTCAATCAGTCAAAGAATACATGTGCATTTTACCTCCATGCCTGCACTCACACCACACTCTAGGAATAAGTACTACTGAACAAAGTGAGATATATCCCTTCTGAGTAAGCAAGCATAAGAAAAGACTGCAACTTTCTCACTTTCAAGGTGTGTGGGTGTGTGAATGATATTCCTTAGATTTCCTGGGAACTTTGAGGAGGCTGATAATTAAATCATACATTTTCCTGGGAATAGTTACCAATGTAATCCCTCTTCCCTGTGCAGTATATAAATAAACTATATTCCTTAAAGTCTGTATATTAAAAAAAAAAACTTGCATTCAGGATCAGATTCTAGCTGGGGAGCTCACATTTGGTCGGTTCCCAAGTTGCAGAATACAGGTTCTGGGTTCAAATTCCTATATATTTGATAAGGCACATTACAAGTAGGTGAAAAATGACCAGTCATAGTTCTGTACAGCACTTTTAACCGAGCACACTCCATCATCCCTTTCTGGTCTTCTTATGATAAGTGATACATGCTGTAACCCACAGGAGTAGCATAGAGTCCTACAGGTGGGATGGGAAGCACAGGTCTGTGAAAGGGATACGATGTTCCATAGAGAGAGGCAGCCTGGAGAGGCGAGTTGATAGGGAAAGGGAGGCTAAAACCGGATGGCAACATGGGCTTCGCCGCCATTTTTAACTTCTCCAGTTCTGCTTCCTGCAGTCTTTTTGCTTTGGCCCTCCGGTTCTGGAACCATATTTTGACTTGGGTCTCTGTAAGATTGAGGGAACTTGAGAATTCAGCCCGTTCAGCAATGGATAGATACTGCTTCTGACGGAATTTGCGCTCTAAAGCTAGCAGTTGGGAAGTTGTGAAAGGTGTTCGAGGCTTCCGATTGGTCTTGTGTTTTCTCAACGTACAGGCTGTGGGGCTCAGGTGTCCTGGAAGGAAAGCAAAGAAAGATCAATTACTTGAGGAGATGAGAATTAGACCACCAAATGCTAGGAATAGCAACTTTTATAGCATAAAAGATTTTTGGGGAAAAATGATGTCCATAGCCTAATGAAGTAGGAAGATAAAAGCTTTTGTATAGGAGTGGCAGTTAAGCTGATTTTGCAAAAAGGTACAACGTGCGCGCATTGATGTCAATAAGACAAAACATCCCAATTTGGAAAAGTACCCGGAGGAGAGTATGTGAAATAAAACAGAACAAGAACATTCAGAGTTACGGAAGCTTTTTAAAATGGAGAAGGAATTATTTGTGAAATTCTGGCTTATGTCGTCCTTTTATTTCATAAGGTGAATGTTCTAAGCTTATTCTTGGCAAAATCAAATTATCAGATAAAACCTACTGTGCCCACATATTAAATTATTACATTAGATCAAAGCAATCACCCATCCAATCCATTGTGTTTATTAATTTAGCCAATATAATCCACTTAAATCGGGAGTCTTTATCTGCAGTGTTTAAAGTCTTCTGCAACTTAGCAAATCAAACACACAAGAGTTGCTTTGTCCTTAACAGTCTATTTAGAAACTCTCCTGGTGTGAGAGCTATTTCACACACATTACTTAGCAGCCAAATTTGGGGTTTATCACTAAGCGCACACTTGACAGGAATATGTAGCCAATTGTTGCTTTCAATTTACTTTATCTATGCAAAACATGTGTTTGACACAATATCACTACCGTTTGAAGTGTACACTTTGCACACTCTGGCAACACTATTAGAAAACAATGTGAAGGGAATAATAAACAGCACTCTATATGTTTATACCCAATACTTTAAATTCCTCCACTAGGAATATTAGAATTTACCAAGAAAATTTAACATTTGTCATAAATGTCCTATTCCACTACAGGAATCCAATGACCCTATGTATTTCAGCAAGAAAGCGAGCAAAAGAACAAAGGTTGTGATATACTGAGAAATATCCTATAGGTAATCCTCAGTTTACAACAGTTCATTTAGTGACCGTTCAAAGTTACAACGGCACTGAAAAAAGGGGACTTGTGACCGTCTTTCATACTTACGGCCTTTGCAGCATCCCTATGATCTCGTGATCAAAATTCGGACATTTGGCAACTGGTTCATATTTACGACAGTTGCAGCATCCCGGGGTCACGTGATTGCCTACTGCAACCTTCGGACAAGCAAAGTCAACAGAGAAGCCAGATTCACTTAACAACCATGTGACTAACTTAACAGCGACAGTGATTCACTTAACAACGGTGGCAAGAAAAGTCATAAAATGGGGCAACATTCACTTAACAAATGTTTCAATTGGCGACAAGAAATTTTGGACTCCGTTGTGGTTGTAAGTCGAGGATTACTGTACTTAGAAACAGTATGACAGTTACTGTACCCAGTATGACAGAACAGCCTACAATTTATATGGCAAACCTTGTTTGTCCTTCTCATATTCTGTATCTCCAATATCACATCAAGGAAGGAAGGAAGGAAATCAGCTTGTTACATAGTCAATCACTGGCTTTCTTTCCTTTCTGCAATAATTTATTCCATACCAGATTGTCTAGATAAAATGACTTATTTTTTTATTTATGAATGATTTCTTGATTTATGATTTATGATTTATGAATTTATGATTTATGAATGAAATTGATTTATGATTGAAATTGATATGGCTGCCCATCTCACAGAAAGTAACCCCGGGCTGCATACAACAGTGCAATAAAACAGTAAATAAACTTATGGAAGGTAAAGATATTGAAAGGCCTCCATTTGGAAGAATGGGCGCATCAGGTGCTGCCTGTATGTTCATTTTAGCAAGTTTTGGAAAAACAAGAATTTTAATAGGTTATAACTGAACCAAGAGGGGAACATATTCCTAAAAGAAACTCAGCTAGGTGAGCTTGTTTTTTAAGTCTTGTAAGTGGTAGAAAACTAGATACCGCATCAGCCACTACATGTTATGATTTATCTGAAATATTTTTGAAGTTTTGCCTACAGGCACTAGTATAAAAACTGATAAGTTTTTAATTTGTTTGTTCAAGTCTATGTTCACTTACATGACTTCCACTGAAATTAAGGGTTGATTGATATATATGTGATGTTTGAACAGAGTAGATTATCGCCTCTCTGTTGGAATTAATTTAGTTTCTTGTATCTTTAGGCAGCAGTGGCAGGTGGGGAGGGGAGAGAGAGGTAGAGATCAAAAGGCCGATATATTGATTTAACATATAGTTGTTATGACATGTGCTAATCCTGAAAATATATATTCTGAACAAATATGGGATTTAATCATATTCCATTACTACTCAAGACCTTTAATTGAGAAGGTCGCCATTCTTTTCAGCCTGCTCTGCCTACATCCAGAAGTTCAATAATATGAACTATTATTTTCAATTCCTTGGAGAAAGAACAACCTGCCAACATCAAAAGCCACTATTTCTCAGTCCTACTGCGCCACATCAATCATGGCGGCTTACTTCCAAGACACTTCATGAAAATCAGTGTCTCAAGGAAGCCCCTTGTAAATTTAAGAGTGCAAACCTTTGCTGGTTTACTCAGAAGTGAGTCCCTTGTGTTCAGGTTAGGCTTGCTCCTTGATAAACATATTTTGGCTTGCAGGTTCAGAATAAGCTCCAGGGAAACAGAGGTGGAAGAGGCAAATTTTGGCTGTCTTTACAGGCCAGATTTACCTATGCATATCCTTAACATGGTTTCCTGAACTGACTCAATTTCCTAGCTTCGTACTCCGTCCTCAGCCACAAGCAAATGACACAGGCTATATTCGCAGAACCCATTAGGTGTTTAGCCAGTTTGTGGCTGAGGTGGGGAGGGGGGGTAGTACAAATCCAGTGACTCTTTAGAACAGTGTTATTTTAAGAACAAATTTAATGAACTTAAGAACAAAGTAGTTATTGCACTACAGAATCAATGCTAGAAATGTCATGCCATTAGTCTATAAGGGCTCTTTTTTTTCCTTTTTCTCTTGCCAATCTTTTTTTTTTGGTCTTTAAAAAGAATGTTCAGAAATAAAAAAATACAGTAAGATCGCCCTCCTATAAGGCACCCTTATAGAGAAGCCACTCCCAATTAAATCTTTCACAAAAATAGAAATGAAGTTTTATTTTCGAATTTCATTTAGGATTATGTTGTAAATGTCACCAAGATGCTGGAAAAATGAAGGCTTTATCTTAAAGTGTATTAATCGTGAATGGAATAGATTTTTTAATCATGTAAGTAGGTTTGTTTGTTTTTTTTACTATGAACATATTAAAAGAATCATTCAATTTTTGACAGTTCTCCCTAACTAAAGCAAAGCCCAAGTGGTCCGTAAACAATGATTCTCCATGTTGATGAACAGCGTTCATAAATAGAAGAACAGCTTCTTTTGTGGTTTAAGACTGTTAAAAATCATACATTGTTCGTAAATGAAGAAATGTTACTGACTCAAAGATATTATTGGAAGGCAGTATTAATATGTTCTCTTTTACATATTTGTATGAGTGTTTCGGTAGGCTACCGAGAATGTGTTAAACCACCAAGTTATTCAAACGCATAGAGGACTTCGGCTTAACTGGGTTTATGTTAGGAAAGTATACATAGATTCAGCTAGAGTGTCATGCCCCTATTGATAATAGAAAGGAGAAGAAGGCAAGTTATATATTTCTGGCTGAAGCAATAAGGCACAAAGCAGTAGTTTTACTTAATGGAAGTTGGTTAATAGCTAAGGTTCCAAATGGCATTACATCTGTTTTCAAAATATGATATGCATTATAAAAAACATAATCTCTGTAATCTCTGTAGTTTTAAAATTGTCTTCTAAAGTAGCTTGTCATCTGTCTAATGATCTCATTCCATTTATTGCTGCACTTCATCACCATAGTACAACTATTAAAAAAAAAGAGTTTTATTACTATTTACAAAATACATATTGAGCAGCAGCTGGAAGCTATCCCTTGCCATTTTATTAGAGACATTTCCTTCCAAGCATTCTAATGTTTGGTATTTTTTCTCCTTATGCCTCAGGTGACTTTTAGTTTATTTGGCTATTTGATGAGAATGGATCTTCTCCAGATAAATTTTTCCCTCTTCAGGAGCAACATGAATAAATCTGCAAATTAGTGAATATTGCAGGAAGACTTTAAGATACAATCCATGGGAGCAAATTCCACTGAAGTTAATAAAAGTTATTTTACACAGAGGTAAGATTACTTGTCCAAATAATTCAGTAAATGGGACAGAATCTCTACAATGTGTACTCCTCCTTTCAGAAAGTAACATTGCCTTATGATTTTTCCTATTTCACTTTTCTTCCAGTTGAAAACACATACAGGTCACACTGGAATCTGGTGCAATTTTAATTTCCAGGTTTAAAAAAATGATTTCAGAAGAGTTTGGGACTATTTTAAAAGTTTTCTTAAGTCATCAGATCTAAAATTCCAAGGCCTCACAAATCTGAATTCACTCCATAAAAAAAGAAATAAGCAGAGATGCCAGTGTATGCTTTGCAGAAGTTACTTTATTTGCTTTATTTGTTTTCAAGACTATCCTTTCATATTTGCCTAGGCAGACCTCCTAAATTGTACTGCAAGACAGATTTAGACTGTTTTAGGGTTGTTTGATCATGTGAAGGGAATAATTAGTATGCAATCCTATACAGATTTACTCAGGAGTTAAGTCTGAGTGAATATGACCAGACAATAGAACCGAATAGGAAGAAGAGGCACCATCTTTGCTTGCTTTCGGGATGATTTTACAGAAAGGTGTGTGGAAAACAAAAAGATGACAATAGGTACCTTAGTTTCCGTGTTTTTCCCTGCAAACAAGGTTTCCTTTTAAACTCAACAGTGATACTTTTTTAAAAAGTGTACTTAGATCCTAACAGAAATTACGGTATATTCCATTAAAACGGGTAAGCACAGAGCTTGACAATAACTTAAAAATGAACCCAGTTGTGACACAAGTTTTCATGGGGCAGACTCCATCCTTTGCCTGATGTAAGGCAGGCAAAACAGCACTAAGGGCCATAATATATATATATATATATATATATATATATATATATATTATAATGGAATATCGAGAGTACACTGCAGTTAGTGTACTAAGACAGCTACAAATAAACTAAGCTGTTTTCCCCATCTTCTCCAATGAATCAGAAGAGGTTGGTACAGGGGAAAACAATGTTGAGGAACTATTTTTTAACTTGGGTTCAAAAATATACAAGAGGAGGGGTCCTTCCTTCCTTCCTTCCTTTCTTCCTTCCTTCCTTCCTTCCTTCTGCCAAATGGCAAGCTGATTTTTGGAGAGGGGGGACTCGATTAAGAGAGAGTTTTAAAATATATTCATTTCAAAACCTGCCTGCGATGAACTAGATAGGTGTACCAGGACGGCAGAAGAGACGAAAGAAAGAAAGAAAGAAAGAAAGAAAGAAAGAAAGAAAGAAAGAAAGAAAGAAAGAAAGAAAGAAAGAAAGAAAGAAAGAAAGAAAGAAAGAAAGAAAGAAAGAAAGAAAGAAAGAAAGAAAGAAAGAAAGAAAGAAAGAAAAGGTGTTATGGCTGAACTGCCTAGCAGCGCCGATGTCGAGATTCCCTTTCCGACCGAGCCGAACTGGGTCCAGGCGAAGCGGAGCGGGAAGTCTCCGAGGGATTATAAAAGAGCAAGGTGATCCTTTTTCCTCAGCCTCCCGAGTTCTTTGGTTCCCGGGCCTGGACCCACGGCGTTGGGACTACGCAAGTAGCCGGTATTCAGCGAAGCCTGGAAGGCCGGCTGTCGCTACAGGTGCACCGAAGAAGGCACCGGAGGGCGCTGAGCGCAAGGATCGTCCCTCGCCCGCTTAGAAAGAAAGCCGCAAGTTTGGCGGCGGAGGCGAAGGAAGGGAACAGTGAAGAAACGGGAAGCGGGGGAAAAGCCACCGAACTAAGCGAATTAAGCAGAGAAACAGACTTTTCACCGGGAGGGGGGGGAGAGAGAGGAGGTAGGGTGAATAGGGGCGATCGAGGTCTCTAAGCAAGACAACGAGACCAACTCCCTTCTGCTCCTAAAAGGCAGAAGCTCAAAATTACCCGGTTAAAGTTGGATCCGGATGGCGGGGAAGACCGAGAGTTAGAGACACAGACAGACAGACAGATACAGAGTCAGAGTCGTTCGGACTTGGGGTGGGGTGAGGAGGGGATCTAGCTTGAGCCTTGAACTGCAAAGGCGTCAGTGGCGCCAGGCCCGCGGCGTCTCTTTGGACAGTTCCGGACACACAGCAGCTTTAAAGGGGCGGCTGAAGCTTAAAAGATCGCGTCGCTAGCGAGTCCAAACGTTAACTCGCGGCCCGCAAACAAAAGAAGCTGTTTTTTGTGTGTGTGTTTTAAATTATTATTAAACTTTTAAGGCCGAGAGACCTCGCCGAAATTATTCATCGGACATTGCGCCACCGTTGCTTTGTAAACTGGAGCGGGTTTCTTCCCCCACCAGCCCCCTCCACCCTGCCGAAGCCTTTCCTTGGATTCAGCCTGACAAATGCTTTCTCCGAAGTTTTTTAAAAAAAAAACAACAACTACCCGCAGGCTGCCTCTCCCTCTCCCGCTCTTCTAAAGTCCGGACCGTGGCGAGATCGCAGTTTTGCTGGGAGGGGGGGAAGGTTTGGAGGGGTGAAGCCACATCTCTCTCTCTCCCTCACTCTCAGACACACAGACACACACACACAAACAGACACACACACACACACACACACAGAGCTGACTTGGTCGCTCAACTTCACCAGTCCTAGCGCCCTTCGCTTCGACCCTCCCTAAGTTCAAAGCACTCACTTGGGGGAGGGGAGTATCTGCCGGCCTCTGGAATCCAAGACGAGCCATCCTCGGAGTTTTCGGATTTCACCGACGAGGTCTCGAAGGTTTTTGTAAGCCCGCCGGGGCTGGGAGCTTCCCTGGAGACGTGAGTGGGCAAGAGCAGGTTCCTAGAAGTACCCAAGCCAGCCCCTTCCAGGCTTCCGCTCGCCTCTCGGGCCGGCTTTTTGTCGGACATAAGCGCTTCCACGCTGAACGGCAAACTGGAGACCTTGACTTTGTGGTGATCCTCGGCCCCAGCCGCGGGGCCCTCTTCGTCCGAGGAGAAAACCTCCTTAGCTTTGGAAGGAGAAGACATCTCGGCGCAGCTTCGCAAAGATCCCCGCGCAGAGAAGCAGCCGCCCTGCAGTCTCGCCGCCGCAGCAGCAGCAGCAGCAGCCTCCTCCGCCGCCGCCGCCTCCTTTCTTCTTCTCCTTCTCCTCCTCTTCCTTCTCTTGTTCCCGAGTCCAGACCTCTCAATCAATCTCTCGCTTCAGAGGCTCTCCTGGACTCACCACCTCCGCTCACTTCAGCCCCCGACAACAGACCCAACTTTTTTTTTTCCTCCCCTTTTTTGGGAGACTTCTGGGCTGTTTCCTCCTTTGGGAAGTTGAGTAAGCGCGGCTCAGCAAATGAGAAGCCGCTCGGGATGGCGACGTAAGGCGGTGACTCATGTGATTGGCTCCGAGCGGCCCTGAGCATAAGTGGTGGGTTTTGTTTTTTTTTTGTTTTTTTCTTTCTTTCTTTCTTTCTTTTTTTTTTTTTTTTTGCCTTTTAAATAAATTAGAAGTTAATGACATGGGCAGCAAACGGAGCTGTGTTATTAGGGAGCTTTCCAGCTCTGTAACCCTGCCAAACAACAGGAAAGTCGGTAGAGTAATTAGGGCTGATGATACCAAAAGGAAACTCTGGAAGAGCAGATTTCAACCCCCCCCCCCTTTTATATATATATATATATATTTAGACCCTCTCATCCTGGGGAGGGGAGGGGGGGAGAGAAAGAGAGACTGCTGGATTTTCAACCAGAATCGCTTCAAAATGTTCTAACTAGGCAGCCGTTCCTCCACCCCCACCCCCACCCCCACCCCCCAAAACCAAGTCCGCATGACATAATAGTGCAGCCATCCATTTTGCCTATATACTGAAAATGCAAGGAGAACTAGATGGAAAATAGTTGTTCTGTTTTTACTTCTAGAGAGAGCCACCGCTCTTGGGGGGGGGGGGGGAGGACGAGAAGGAAGGATGGCACAAGGCAGTGGCATGAATCACTTCCAGGTTAGGGAGGTGAAATGGACCGTCCTCTGGGCAGAGCTTCTCTTAGTGGAAGCGAAACCCACGCAGTCTTTAAAAAAGCGCGGCCCGGGATACTGAGGCCCCCTTGGGAAAAGAGTGGGGTGGGGGGAGGAAACGAGCAAAGTCTCCCGAGGCGAGTCGGTTGGTGCTCCGAGACAAGGCCTTTCCACAAATGCCTCCTCCAGAGCTGCTCTCTCCCTCCGAACGGTGAAGGAGACCCTCGCGGGACAAGGACGAGAAACTGCCCCGAGGAAGGCAGTGAATGGGAGGCGGGATGAGTTGCAGACCTTCGGGGGAGGGAGGGGGGGATTTCATCAGAAGCAGTCGGCTCTTTCCACCACCTCGCGAAGATAATTTGGGATTTGAAGTTTGCCTTTCTCCACTTTGCCCAGGAATCGTTTCCCGCCGCTCACACCATGAAGCGTGTTGGGGGAGAATCTGACTTTTATATATATGACTTTTCTGACTTTTTAATATAGATAGATAGATAGATAGATAGATAGATAGATAGATAGATAGATAGATAGATAGATAGATAGATAGATAGATATAGATATAGATATAGATATAGATATAGATATAGATATAGATATAGATATAGATATAGATATAGATATATAGATTAGATTAGAGATGATAGATAGATAGATAGATAGATAGATAGATAGATAGTTTTTAAAAATAATTATGTCGGTAATGCTCAGTTGCAACAGGCGCCTAAGCCCTGATGACAAACAGATGCATTTTTAATAAGCCCTGAGTCGGCACTCTTTCACTTGCCAGCGCATCAAACAGCCTCAAGGAGGGCAGTTGTCACTCTGGGTTCTTTTTTCTTCTTCTTCTTCTTCTTCACGACGTGCCATTAAGACCAAGGAGGTGGATTCGATTTAAATGACATTCCAATTAGCAGCTCGAGAAAAGTAGAGCATGTTTTTTTTTTGCCTTGGCAATTAATTTTAATCTGTCGGTGATAGCTATCTAATCGCTCGCTGATAACTATTGTAGCTATTAAAAGAAGCAGCAGGCTGGGGAAAGCGGCGGTGGCGGTAGTGACGGGGGCGACGGTGTTTTCGAGATGGGGAGAGGCAGAACCACAACAGGAGAAGAATCCTTTCCTTGAGCAATATTCTCTGGTCTCAAGTCCCTTCATTCTTAAAAAGAGAAAGAAAGAGAGAGAGAGAGAGAATGGGGCGCCCTCTTATTTGATCTTATAAGCACTTATTTTCCAAGGATTAGTTTGTTTTAAGCGAAGGCGACTCGAATCTTTTCAGCTTTCTTAAGCCAGCCCAGAGGAAAGAGAGACTGAGAGAAATAAAGAAACTGGCGCTTGGTCGGTTATGTAAAACCGCTGGGTTTATGGTAAATCTTCCTTTATCGCAGTTATTAGGAAAAGGTGCCCCCACACCAACATTGCTGGGCTTTCCATCATTAGCTAGAAGGGCAAACCGAAGCACCCGGAACCTCGGCCTGCAGCTTTGTCGGGGTGGGGGGAGGGGAGGAGGCGATGCATACCGAATTTATCCTAATTTCTACCTCCCCGAACTTTTTTTTTTTTTTTAGCAGCCCGCTGTAAGCAGTTTCAACGAAACAGATGACTTTGGCTTGCTTATTCACTCCTCCTTGAAATAAGACCTGTTGCCTGCCTCTTTTTTGCATTTGATCATTAAGGCTCTCAAATAAAAATTAATTTGCTGCCTTACACGAGAAGATGATGGGGATCATCATTTCCTTGTTTACGAGGAACAGTCGGAGTGGCATGCGAAAATAAAGGCCGTCCCCCTCTCCTGCGGGGTATGGAGACAGTTGCTTTGATCGGGGTGATTTCCACCGCCCCCATCCCCCCACCTTGGTCCGAAGCCATTACTTCCAGCAGTGGGTGTGAGAGAAAAACCGCTGGACTTCGGAGGGTGGACAGTCCACCTCCCGTCGAAACCATGGCAACACTGCTATGGAATTCATCATAGTGCCTTCCAGGAGTCTGAAAGGCTGTGCAAGAAAACACATGGACTTCCAAAGTAATTGCTGTTATTGTCAGGTCTTGCAACCAATTACTGTGGTTATTATTACTCCTACTATTTATGCTACGTGCTGCAGAAAAGCAGTAGTAACTTAGGATCACAGGCTACTGAACTCGTCCTAAGGAACGCTGCACCGGGTTAGAGCTGCAAGTGGTTCAAATCTGGATTCCGGAGAAGAAGGCGAAGTTCCTTTTTTCATTTGCCAATCAAGCCCCGTAGCTTCTAAAAGTCCACCTTTCATTTTAATACGCTTCTGCGTATCTACAAAGAGGTGCCGCTTGGATAAAGGGTGGACGTCTTCTCCAAACTGACCCATCCCTGGTCGTCATCTCTCTACTGGCACCAAGCCCTGCAAATGCCAGGACCAACTTGGAAGCCACATGTCTACGAGCTGGGTTGTTTTCTTGCAGACATTTCAATTACCCAACTAGGTAAGATCTTCAGTTGAGGTAATGAAACGTCTCCAGGAAAACAACCCAGCTCAGAGAGCATCCAGGACTCTTCAGTTCGACCCCCGAACTACAAACATTCTCTTCCATTGGTACGACATGCCTCCGTTTAAGAAGTAGTTTGGATATGAACCCATTATTCCATTAAACCGGAGTAGACAGAATTTGAAATAAAACCTTGGGAAAAGTGAACCTTCTCTAATTCCCCCCCCCCCCACGTTTTATCTCGAGTATTAACTGCCAGGATCACTTTTAAGCTATTTTCAAAACTCAAGACTGCCAAACATGTAGCCAGCATGAACCGACGACAAATTCTGAACACCCGAGTGGCAGTAAAGTAAGCAATTGGTTTGAATTGAGTCCTCTTTGCAAAACCATCGACGTTGGGATAGCAACCAGCCTGCATCCCGATTCTCCTCCTCTCCCCTCCCCCCGTCGCCGCCCCCCCCCCCCAGTGACAGGAAAATTAAAATTGATGAAAATCGAGAACAATGTGAGTAAACAGAAACAATGTAAAGCTAGTGCCGCTCCGTCGAAGAGCTTCAGATAATTACCCCCCGAATCAATGCAACACTTTACCCACAAAGAATAGGAACAGGCATCAGGTTAGGTCAAAATGACCTGGTTTACAGTTCGGGCATATTGGATTCTGTGTCTTCAAACGGACAGGTTAAGGCTTTTGAATTCTTCTAGCCTCCTATTGCCTTTTTTCTTTTTTTCTTTTTGTTATGGGTTCAGCTTGATCGTCTGCCCAACTCTGAGCCTTTTTTTTTTTTTTTTATGATTTGCAGGTTTTGTCCATCCAAACCATATTTGGTAATTTCAGTCGCTGGTGGGAGGTTTTTGCTTTGTTTTTACTACAGGTAGCGAGGGAAAGAGGTACCGATATCACCCACAGGACCCCCTCCCTCCCACGCTCTGTACACAGGAAGGGGATGATGGTGAAAAATGACTCGAGGAGATATTCCCATAGGCTTTTAACAGATTAACAGCCTTGGAAGGGACTTTATAGGTCATCTAGTCCAACCTCCCCCCCCCCCCAAAGCAGGAGACCCTACACCATTTCTGACAAATGGCAGTCCAATCTTTTCTTGACAGTCTCAAGTGATGAAGCCCCCACAACTTCCGAAGGCAACTTGGGTTCCATTGGTCGATTGTTCTCACTGTCAGAAAGTTCCTCCTCATTTCTAGGTTGAATCTCTCCTTGATCAATTTCCATCCATTATTCCTTGTCTGGCCCTTCAGGTGCTTTGGAAAACAGCTTGACCCCCTCCTCTCTGCTTCAGAGACAGGAGGACCCAATTATATGGTTCGGGATTTGAAAGGCTCAACTGGATCAATCATTTCATTCAAGGCAGCACAAATAATCCGTTCCGTGTAACCTCAAGTATTATTTCGGTAGCTGGGACTTTCCAAGCCCCCCCCATCCCCCTCGCCAGGCCATTGAGTTCAATGGACAAAATGTAACGGAGGGGGGTGGGAAATGCATGGGAGGGGGGGAAAGAGAGGCTCTCCGAGTCTTTGAAAGAGCTTCTTGCCTATCTTGATCCACCCTCACCCCCCACCCCCACCCCAAAGCACCGTTTCTGAAGGCAGAGCCAAAGGGAGGAGTTGGGATGGAAGGTTCGCCCTTGAACAGAATGGATCGGAGGCGTTTTCGAACCCAATACAGGCCCAAGGAGTTCAAAGGGCATTCAAACGCCTAGAGGGCAAGCAGCCCGACGCGTGGAAGGACTTTCTCCTGATGTCAGTGGAAGCGCCAACCTCTCACCGTTCCGGGGCTTTGAAGTCAAAAGCCGGAGGAGGGGGGGGAGCTTTCGGGCTGCCACAGTCTTTGTAAAGAGCAATACATCTTTCCCAGCAGGACGGCCTTTCGCCTGTTGACAAGGAAAGGGGGGGTCGTTTTCTTTCGGTAGGATGCCTTCCTAAAGGCGTATGTGCGTCTAGCCCGACAGCATTAGAAACGCGGAGCAGCCGATTCTGGCAGGGCTCGCTCCTGCTTTTCCTTGAACTAACGCCGCACATGAAACTCGCCGCCTCCAGAGGAGCAAGTCGTAGAATTGTATTCCCGAATGTTTTGGGGTCACAGTTAATAAAGCGACCCCCAAACTGCAAATGTCTTCCCTGTTGGGCCTGCAAGTCTTAAAAAGCCGGCATTTACTTCCCAACTGGAGAAAGATCTCCCGAATAGGCATGAATACATGCCCGCTATTCGCTTGTTAGCCGCGCCTTCGCCACTCGGCCAGTTTGGTTCTTGATCCAACCAACACAATTACACGTTATTTCGGAGGAGAGGAGAAGGAGTTTAAACTTCCTAGAATTTAAGCAAGCGTTGCAACCGGCTGCACAGAGCAAAGGGAAAAAGGAAAGCGCTTCTCTTTTTCTGCCAACAATGGTCGAGATTGAGAAATGCCTCTGGTACTTACTACACACTGTTGCTTGATTATCGTGTTGATAGCGACAGTAATAATACTCAGCGATTCGGGCAATTAAGCGGGATTGCACAGATCGGCATTGTTGCTTTGCCACGAACACTTTTTAAGCCATCTCCGAAGTGCTGTGCAATTTGTCTTTATCGCGGCGCGCAAATCTACAAGAGGTGTGCCGCCCTCTGCGTCCGGTTAAATTTTAAACGGGGGGGGGGGGCAGGCCGATGTCCTTAGGAGCCTCGCTTCGGTACCCACCTTCGGATTCAAGTGGGGCTGGCGGAAATTACGATTTCAGGTTCCGAAAATTCTTTGCAAGGGCTCCGGTTTGATCAAACGGCCAAAAAAAAATATTTAATAATAATAAAAATTCGGGTGCCCGCCAAGTGCCATGGTGCATGTGTATGCTTTTGTGCTTATTCGTCTTGTTTTAACCAGGCTGATGGCGAGCATCTTAAATATTATTACTGGATGAGGATACACCGCGCAGGGCGTGGAGCATCCAGGGGTTCAAGGGACAGTTGTGCCGGGCTAGGGGCCGAGTAGCGGAGGGCAAACTCCTCTAGGATCCTTCCTCCTACAGGCCCATATAGGCGGGGAGCTCCCAGAATAGTTCCGCGTCGGCTCCCTCTTTCTTTCCCCCAGCCAGCCTCGCCGCCCCTCCACTTTCTCTCTCTGCCGCCGCCGCCGCCGCCGCCGCCCCTCTCTCTGGTCAATTACAGCAGCTGGGAAATATGCGCCCTGTTTCTGAAAGTCAGTCGCTCGCTAGAGGAGGGGTGGCGAGCAGGAGGGAGCGAGAGACGGAGGGAGGGCGGGAGAGACGCGGCAGACAAACTAAGGCTGTTTGCAGGCGCCAGCAGCGGGGAGATGAAAGCAAACCTCCTGGGGGAAGTGGCTGTGCAGTTCGACCGGCTCCAGCGAGAGCAGAAGCTGCGGGCTGTCCCAAGCAAGCCCGCCCCGCCCCGCCCCGCGCGCCCAGGGCAGCCGCCAGCCTGCCCCGCTCGGCTTACCTTCCGCTGTTCGGGCCCAGAGAAGTTGGGACGGGGAGGGCCGACCTCAAGATTCCACCGCTCCGGGGTGACTCTGTGCAAGAGGGAGGGGGGCGGGTGAAGGAGGAGGAGGATGTTTAGGACGGGGGACGGTTTGGAAAGATCCTGAAGAGGGAAAGGGATGCCGACCGGGTACCGGCGGCGGGATTCTCGGAGGTGCCCCTTGCTATAAAAGGGCAGCAGAGAAAGGAGAGAAAATAGAAAGGGGCAGATCTCGGAGCCCGAATGGATAAAGGGAAGGTTGCATCCGTAACCTTATCTGCATTGAATCGCAACTACGGGGAGAAGTGGGGTGGGGAGGGGGGGGGCACAACGGAAGCAGTGCTTTTTCTCAGCAGAACGGACGGGCGCTGAACCAAGTCCCATCAGGAGAAGCGTTCACTCCTGCTGGTGGAGGCTTAGCCTCTTTGCTCGAATTCAGCTGGTTTGATTCCATGTTTTGCACGAATCCAGAAAAATGAGTTAAAAATGAGTTAATCCAATTGCTAAATTGTCTCTCTTTTTTTCTCACTCGTGCACCTACACGCACGCACAAATTATGTAAAAAAACAGCAACAATTCCCTTCTAGCTCTAAAGAAAGCCATCCCAGGAAAGGGGAGTAAAAGCTAAAAGTGAACCAAATTGTTTTAAGAAACAGGGTTCCACCAAAAACACCCTACATTTTCGAACTCTCTATTCGTGTGAAGCATACAGATGATGATTCTCTGTATAACCAAGATTCTTGCCCCGTTCCCTCCCTTCCTCCAACTCCTTAGGAATCGCGATGCTTCCAGAAATGGGGACCATAGTATTTTCTCCAAATACCAAATTCAAAAAGTGAGTTGAAATAAATAGCTTGCCTTTTCCACTAAGGATGGTTCCCTTCATTTAATGGCAACCTCAGATTTGAGGTGGCTTGTAAGTATTGTGTGTAAGTGTATTGGTGGTGTGCTCTGCTAAATTGGGTGAAAAAAATCAATGAGATCAGAACTAAATGAGAAGAAGGGACTGTATTTTCAAAAAGTTTATTCTTCATGCAAAACAACTACAATAAAAAATTAGATGCAGGTGAGATTCTTGAAGCCTACACCAATTTGAGCTGTTACTATCTGCTTGTAGAGAGCAGAGATCAATCTTCGCCAGCCTAAAATCTTTCCCACGTGTTGAACCACAACTCTCACCACCATCAGCTACGTCCTGGGAGATTATGTACCGGTGTAATGAGAATGGTGGAACTTGTGGTCCCAAATATGACAGAAGGGATTAGACTGGGGGAAGCTAGCTGGCATCCTTGTCTGTCTAGCATTCCTTTAAAATGTGTGTGTGTAGGATTGCAGCCAAAAGCCTGTACATAGAAACAGATAGCATTACTCAGAAGAAATCCTTGGGAATCTTTGGCAATTGTGTCTTCCCAGAAATGAGTTCACACATTAAGCGAAACACGGTAAGGAAGAGGCATCAAGGCCACGTTTTGTCTTTTCCAAAAGGGGTCCCCTTTTTAAGCAGCTCTCATCCTTAAAACATCATTAGCAGATTTTAAAAATATAACTTGCTAATCAAATGGAGACTCATCCTTTTTCCCTTTGGTACCTTCCCCCCCCCAAGAAATAAATTTCACTCCTAGGGAAAGAAGGAAATTGACTAATCTTTGGCCTTTGCAGTCTCAACAGAAAGATGAATAGTCAGTGTTTTCTCCTTCATTCTTCCACCCTTTGAGTTTCTAAGGGCGGAGCTGAAGTCAGTAAAGGAGAGCCTTAATTATAAGTAATGTTGTGTGCATTTATCTTCAGACATACCATGAGGGAGAGGGGGAAAACATCTAGGTAGGAGAGCTTTGGTGCTTCTGCCTCTGCTCCCAGCTTCAAAGCTTCCCCCCCACCTCCCCGTTTTGTATTTTGGCCTCCCTTGGTTCTTATTATGTATGTACTAAGTTCTAAGTTTCAAGTTGTCTGCATCTGGGCAGATTCTACACAGGCTGAACACAACAGATACTCCCCATTCGAAGGTCTCCTTAGCACTCAGGTTTCCATCTGACAGGCAGGCAAAGTTTTCTTGAAGAAGGCCAGTTTGTTGCTCAAGTTTACAACTCTGAAACTTTTCAGACAGGAAGTTAGGCCAATACTGAAGAGAGCATCTAAAATGGACACCTTCAGAAGTTTTCCTGGTGACCAAACAAAACCTATTGCCTTCAACTAGATTTCTTTTTGTTTTAAGTTTCCTGGTAGCCATCTGCTGTATCTAAATATGAGCTGCTGCTTTGCTTTCAAGAAGGGGCCTCTGCTGCTTATCCAGGGCGACTAAAGCTGCACTTCACTGTCTCTCTAAGAGGTGCTAATGCCCTTTTGCTGCAGGTACAGAGACCAGAGTCAAGTTTTTAGACCCTGGTAGTTGGAAACCTGAGTGCTGTTTTGTTGGTGGAGTTGAAGCAGCTATTCCAGTAAGGCAGCTTTCAGTTAGGTTTAAGGATTTTATTGATCTAAAGCAGTGGTGAAATCCAAATTTTTTTAATACCGGTTCTGAGGTCATGGCTTGGTGGGCATGGTGTGGCTTGGTGGGAGTGGCTTGGTGGGTGTGGCAGGGGAAGGATACTGCAAAATCTCTATTCCCATCGCTATCAGGTCTCCAGAACCTGTCAGAACATACTGGATTTCACCCCTGATCTAAAGGTCAATAGGAAGAATATAAGACTTCCACTGGAGAAGGTGCATGTACCTGGAAGTGAAGCATGCTGCCCTCTGTACACCTACGGTACTTCTTAGTAATATTGAAACATTTGTTAACAATGCATTTTTAGAAATAAAGTTCACCGGGGTCCTTGGAACTTGTTTTTCAAGATGAGTGTGGTTAACTAAAACAATGCATCCATGTGTGCAATCATTTGGCAAATCAGTTCTGTTACTTTTTTCTCCCCAATAACATTGGAGTTCCTTAGTATTCTTCAAAATTGCTGTAGCCAAGTTAGATTTTTTAATAATCTTCTTCCATTCTTTTACAAGGAAAGGATTGTGCATTAGACATGTATGGCTAGTAGATTAACTTAATAGATTTCTCATAGTGGATATGGCCAAGAAGAAAGATGTATCTGAGATATAAACTCTCTTACACACACACACACACACACACACACACACACACACACACACACACACAGAATATAAAGAACACTGCAACCAAACAAGACAGACGCAGACTTCAACGGATATTTAGAACTGCAGAAAAAACAATTGCTACCAGTCTGCCTTCCATTGAAGACCTGTATACTGCACAAACTAGAAAAAGAGTTGTAAAAATATCTACAGACCCCTCACATCCTGGACAGAAACTGTTTCAACTTCTTCCCTCAAGATGATGCTATAGGGCTAGGCCATTGCATGCCAAAACAACTAGACACAAGGACAGTTGTCCTCCCCACCACATGCCATCACTCTGCTAAAAAAAATAATTTCCACATCACTGTCAAATTACCTAATAGGGCTGTATTACTATTATCCTTCTCAACTTTCCTATTAACTATTTCCTTATGTTCTTAGGACTGTAACTTTGTTGCTTGTATCTTATGATTTGTATTTTATTTAGTATCCTAGTATGGTTTATGTTGATCGCTTATTTAGTATCCTATGACTATCTTACGATTTATGATAAATGTATTTTTATGATTATGATCATGATTTATCACTTGTTGCTTGTTTGTACACTGAGAGCTTATGTACCTGACACAAATTCCTTGTGCATCCAGTCAAACTTGGTCAATAAAGAATTCTACTCTACTCTACTCTACTCCCTTCTGAAAATCAAGGAAACCTTGACTTCGTTAGCCTTCTTTTCTGACAACTGAAATTCATAATCTTATTCATGTTTGACAACAGTCAATAAGATCAGTTACACATACACATTATGAAATTGGAGCCATCCTTCCATCAGTGTAAATTGTCTTCAAACAAAAGTTTGCTTTCTGTTACAACTGTACATAATTTCATATCAGATATCCATGTTTATGGATAGAGGGAAAGAGCTGATGGAAAAAGAAAAAAAAATGAGGTTCCTATTGTACTCTGAGATTAGGAGCCATTGAATTCAGTGAGTTTACTTCTTGATAACTGCTTGAATTACAAGAGTATTCCACTGGAATTTTTTTTTTTACTCATATTGAAGATATTACATATCCCAACAATTTCAGTTCTTATTTAGAACCAGCATTCAGAATTTCAGGATTCTGCTTAATTTCTGGTATTTTATAGAACTCACTTTGAAGGTTTTAATGCTCCTCCCCTTCAGTTTTTGCTGCCTTAGGTCTGTAGATTCCCTCTCTCTAGTAAAACGCTGGGTATATTAGAAATGTTAGGTACTGGTTGTAATTATCAAAGATGTGAGCAGCTGAGCTAAGTTTCTTCTCTCTTGGTAGGTGATAAGACCAATGCTATGCTTCAGTGATAATTGTCTTCCAAATCCAGCAATAATGATATCAACTTGTCTTTAAAAACGGGGGATAAAACGTTAAGGTTACACAGACACGCATATATAAACCCTTTCGGTTGGACAATAATTGTTCTCTTTCATACAATCTGTGTCTACGGCAATTCCTAGAGAGAAGGAGACGAGCATTCATGTCGCCGGGAGTCTTTTATTCAGTTGCCGAACATCTCCGGGCAAGCGAGGGCAGGACAGTTACCGAAATATCCAGGGAACTTCCCCCCCCCCATCCCCGACTTTAGATTGTTTCTGGGACGTTCGTTTGTTCCGCAAAGATTTTGTGGAGAAGCAAAGTTTTCGCTAGATAGGATGGCATATTAATCATTTTGCACTCTCCGCGACCGACTGGCAACCATTATTGCACCTGCTAGGACATTCTTGGAATTTAGAATATTAAATAAAATACGAGGGTGTCTACCTGCTCCCTTAGGTGAAAATTATCTGAGGCATAAGTCTCTTTAGTTACAGAGGCTTGAATCTAAAACGATTATAGAGATTCTTGACTAATTGTTTTCCCCGAACTTGCGTTTTGTCTCTGGTTTGAAAGGGGAATTTCCCTACTATTAATTTCCTTTCTAGCTCCTAGGTGTTCTAAAATCGCTTTGCCTCTCCCCGCCGTTCAAGTCACAAAGCAAAGGCTAAAATGCGTCATATTACATCCTTTCCATTTTCTTACAGGGAAGAGATCCGTTAATTTCCACCGGAACCTTTTTCTTTTTTTTTTTTTACACCCCCCTTTCGATCATTCATCATCCGATATTACCTACGTAATAGCATGTAGACAAATCAGTAGCCCTACGGTTTACTGCCTGCTGCACCTGAACTATCTTGGACACGCTTAAGCAATAAATCTAAACGTGGGAGGGAAAATGCAAACACTTAAAGAGCACAGGCGTTTTTGAATGTTTTGTTTAATAGTTTGTAGCGTCCTAGCATTTATATTCCTAAAGTTAGGAACGCATCACTAAATATTAGTCATAGCAGGGTGAAGAAGAAATCATTGCTGGGGAAATCACTTTCCATGTGACAGCTTCAGGGCTGCTTCACACACACACGCACACACACACACACACACCCCTCCCGTTTTAAGAAAAAGGATATTCAAGCAAACTGATCTTTCTCATCGGGAGTATTCAGGCAACAAGGTGTTAAAAACATTAATTGGGATGCAAGCACCCCTGCATTCAGCCGAGTTTAAACGTCCTGAGAAATCTCTCCACATTTGCAAATATGCAAAGTTCAGATGCTTTTATAGTATATTTTCCTTGTCCCTTTTTCCTTTTCCTTTTCCTTTTTTTTTTTTTTTTTGCAAGCAAACGGAGGTTTCAGCGCCAAGCGAATGTCAGTTTTAAGCGTCCTTCTTCGCCGGCTTTTTTTCGCGGAGGTTCTGCAGGTTAGAAGAGCCGCATTCCTCGGCTTTCAAACGCGGCTGGCAGCAGGCGCCTGCGCCCTGCGGCTTCCTCGCTGCCTTTGGAGCCGATTTCGAAGGCTTGGGAGAGGACTATTCCAAGGCAAAGGGGGGCGGGGCTCACTGTGACCTCCAAATTGGTTCCCAGCCGGCCTGGGGCAGCGTTCAAACGAGGGGAGCGGAGGCGGGGAGGCCTAATCAAAACCATAGCGCTTCACTGCGAAGTCTTCTCCCTCAAAGTTATTCTGTAGGGAGATCGGAGTTAAATAAAACCCCACCTCTAAAGGTAAAGGGCGCTCCCTCTCTCTCTCTCCCTCTCCCTCTCTCCCTCCCTCTCCCTCTCTCTCCCTCCCTCTCATTCTTCCTTTCCCTCTCCTTCTTCCTCCCTCTCCCTCTCTCTTCCTCCCTCTTCCTCCCTCTCTCTCTCCCACTCCCACTCCCTCCCTCTCCTTCTCCTCTCTCCCTCTCCCTCCCTCTCTCCCCCTCTCTCTCCCTCTCCCACTCCCTCCCTCCCTCTTCCTCCCCCTCTCTCTCCCACTCCCACTCCCTCCCTCTCCCTCTCCTCTCTCCCTCTTCCTCCCCCTCTCTCCCCCCTCTCTCTCCCTCTCTCCCTCTCCCTCTCTCCCTCTCTCTCTCCCACTCCCTCCCTCTCCCTCTCCCTCTCCCACTTCTGTTACTTCAAAAGCAGCCTGGGGAATTCGCGTGTCCTCAGGAGTGGGACAGCAAAATATGGCTGGAAATCAGAGGCATTCAAACAGTGCAATCAGAGAGACTTAATGAAGACCGGGCTGATACCCTGTAGAGAAAAGTGTGTTTTATGGTCTAGCAACACCATTCTGAACAGTCCATGTGCTAGCACTTGATACCTTGTAAAACAGTATTACAAACTGTCACACATCTTGCCTTTGTTAGGACACACACATACAGCTATAAGCTTGCACATTGACACCCTAGTTTAGCAGGAGAAACTTCCTGCATATTATGATATGGGCTTTAGTCAATAATAATAAAACAAAAAAAAAAGATCTTTGATATTCAGACATTGAAGTTCATCCATCCAAACTCATCCTTCATTTTTAATAGATTTACAAAGATGCCAAACCTAGATTTCAGGGGACAAAATGCTTCTAAGGTCCTGTGTTAAGGTCCCTAGCATTCATTCAGTTCAGTTAGAGATGGCAGTATTTCTTCAAGCTATTAACCCCACAGTCTGGATGGGAAGAAAAAAAAATCAGGAGCCTGGCCAGACAGACACCTTTTATTAAAAAGCAAAAACTTCCTTGAGCTACAAATCATTTCATCAGATTGATGGCACTTTTTCCAACTACAGGTAGCCCTCAACCATAAACCATTATTTAGCAAGTCCTAGAACAACTTATAACAGCACTGAACAAAATTACATATAATGGGTCCAGCACCCACACAGTCTAGTGATTAAAATTTGGGCTTTTGGCAACTGGCATGTATTCATGATAGTGTTCCTGGGGTCATTTGATGGCCATTAGCAAAGTCAATGGGGGAAGCTAGATTTATGTAACAAGTGGAGCGATTTGCTTAACAATCATGGCAAAAATGATCATAAAACTCATTTAACAACTGCTTTGCTTAGCAATGGAAATTTTGGTCCCAGTTGTAGTCTAAGCTGAGGACTACCTGTAACTCCTGATTTTTTTTTTTTTGCCATAAACTGACATAGCCATCCTCCTACAAACCTAGGGGACAATGGCTCTGTGTACATTTTACTGGGTTCAGTTGTCATGACTTATTAGCAATAGCACTTAAGACTTATATACTGCTTCATAGTGCTTTACAACCCTATCTAAGCAGTTTTACAGAGTCAGCATATTGCCCCCAACAATCTGGGTCCTTACTTTACTGACCTCGGAAGGATGGAAGGCTGAGTCAACCTTGAGCATGGTGAGATTCGAACTCCTGGCTGTGGGCCGAATTAGCCTGCAAATACTGCATTCTAACCCCTGCGCCATCATAGCTCTCATTGTTGACTTTACTTAGTTTTCAGTTTCTTTAAAACGATGAATCCAATCAGTATTAAGTATATATTTATCCTACTGAATTCACTGAAAGAAAAGCAAGGTCAAGAGCTCAATTAACTCTCCCATTGAGTTCAGTGGGTATATACTACAATCCTGTTAATGAATTGTGTCCTTTTATGAAAGGAGCAACAAGGAGCTTTTCCTCAGAGCCACTTCAGTGTAATTTCCTGCAGTCCATGAAACAGCATAAAAATATGCCAGCTCCTCCACCTGACCTCATTGATGAACACTGTTCTGCTCCAGCAATTGTCCTCACAATTTTAATATGGGATAATTTAAGAATAGTGATTGGTGGATTCCTTCTTGTATTATTTGGTGGTAAAACAACAATAACAATCTGTTTCCTTAAGGAATAGAAGGGGAACTCATTAAATTTGCAGATGACACTAAGCTGGCAGGAATAGCCAATACCCCAGAAGATAGGTTCAAAATCCAGGTGGATCTTGATAGACTTGAACACTGGGCTCTATCTAACAAAATGAACTTCAATGGAGAGAAAAGTAAGGTTCTACACTTAGGCAAGAAAAACCAAATATACAGGTATAGATAAGGTGAAACTTGGCTCAAGCAGTAACTGTTAGAGGTATATTGGAGTCCTAGTGGACAATCACTTAAATATGAGCCAGCAATGTCTGGCAGCATCCAAAAATGCCAAAACAATCCTAGGCTGTATCAATAGTGGGATAGAATGAAGATCACATGAAATACTAATATGGTTTATAAAGCCTTAGTAAGATTACACTTGGATTACTGCACCAGTTTTCGTCACCACAATATAAAAATATGTTGAAACTCTGGAAAGAGTGCATGGAAGAACAACAAAGAAGATTATGGGCTGGAGGATAAAATATGAAGAATGGTTACAGGGATTGGGTATGTCTAGTTTAATAACAAGAAGGAGTAGGGCTGACATGATAGCAGTGTTCCAATATCTAAGAGGCTGCCACAAAGAAGAAAGGGTCAACCTATTCTCCAAAGCACCAGAAGGCAAGACAAGAAGCAATGAGTGGAAACTAATCAAGGAGAGAAGCAAGCTGGAACTAAGGAGAAATTTCATAGCAGTGAGAACAACTAAGCAGTGGAACGCTTAGAAGTTGCCTTTAGAAGTTATGGGTGCTCCATCGCTGGAGACTTTTAAGAAGAAACTGGACAACCACTTGACTGGAATGGTATACAGCAGTGATGGCTAACCTTTTTGCCGTCGCGTGCCAAAAGTGGGGGGAGCATGGGGGTCACGGGTGCAGGTGCCCACATCCATAATTCAATGCACCCCACCCTCCCGCGCATGCGCACATGACCCCCCACACACTTCCCCCTGTTTTTGGTACGTGATGGCCTGGTGGGCCCGGTATGCCTGTTTTTTCCCCCCTCCCCAGGCTCCAGAGGCTTTCTAGGAGCCTGGGGAGGACAAAAACATCCTTCCCCATCCCCCCGGAGGCCTTCTGGAGGCTGGAAACATCCAGTTTCCCGACTTCCGGTGGGACCGGAAGGCCTGAAAATCAGTTGGCCAGTGCGTGCATTCGCGCTGGAGTTGAGCTAGGGCAACATTCGCGTGCCCACCAATATGGCTCCGCATGCCACCTGTGGTACGCGTGCCATAGGTTCGCCATCGCGGGTATAGGGTCTTCTGCTTGAGCAGGGGGTTGGATTAGAAGACTTCCAAGGTCCTTCCAACTCTGTTATTCTGAAGGAGACAAAGTTGGTCCAATTGTCAAACTCTGATCTGGAACTAATACCATGCATGGATATGCATGCACATGTGTTGATGGTTTTGATGAGTGAAACTTCTGCTTTACCAGGCAAAACCTCCCTCCTTACCGTGATTCAGGCACAAATTGGCCTGGCAGAATATCTCTAGTTTCACTAAGCAGAACCTCCTCCTAGACATTAAGTGCTGGAATGCCTGATCTGTGGGGGAGGATTTTGTGTAATAAGGCAGTTGCTTGATCATTGCTGTTGGTGTTGCTTCCCAGGAGAGCAGAGGAGTGGAGGTTTTTTGCTTTACCAGGAAGTGCCCACTCACCACATGGATAAGTCTGAGGAGTGCTGACATATGTTTGGTAGCCTTCCAAAAGGTCACTGGACACTTTTCAAAAACATCCCTCCCCTTCTCCTGCCATGCATTTTAATAAGGGGGAGAAAGCAGCTCCTTGGCTTCCAGTTTTTCCCTTCCATTATATTTGCCATCTCTCCAAGCCTAGCAGGATTGGCAGGTGAGGTGGGGAAAGATAGCTTTTTTAAAAAAACAGAGCTCAGTTTGAGACAATTGGACATTCTCACTTCCAAAAGCAGAATAGCTATGGAAAATAGATCCCAGGGACTAGAGAATAGAGGTATGTCTGCAGAAGCCCTAGGTAGCCCATAGGAGCAAGAAAAACCCAGCTTTTAATCACTTTATCACCAGCATAACTGTGAGTACTTCCGGCTTAGGAAGATGGAAAATATACTTATAAACTGAATCAGCTAAATTGGAATGTATGCTGCTTTTATAGTGAGCTGGGAATTAGATAAAGACAATATTTGGATGGTGCAACCTACAAAAATGGCTAGTCATCATTGTGCCACAGTAAGGAGGATGTAAGGAAGAAGCCAGAGATGTCTTTCATATGTTGTTGGATCTACAACCCCTACAATCCCCTATCAGCATATCCAATGGTCATATGTACAGAGAACTCTGGGAATTGTTGCTCCAGGACGCTTGGTTGTATCAGTTTTGGAAAGGCTGCACTAACTCAATAAAATAATTGTCACAAGCCTTTGTGGATGAAATATTTCTTCACTAGAGACAAAACAGACCAAGAGTAGCATTAGAAATCTTCTAGGCTGCAGCTCTTTATCATTCCTCAGCTAGCTTGACTGGTGGTCAGACTGGCTCATCCCACATCCCCCTTAAGAAAGGCTGTTCTATGCTGTTCTAAGATGATGTAGGAGTATTGTTGTTGTTGCTGATACTGCAGTTAACTTTTTAGATTAATCCTACCCTCTTAATTGTTTTAGCTTACATAGATAAGATCAGAACATTATACCTTTCAATAGATCCCATTTGATGAAGCCATTTATTTTAAAGAAGCTTTGTCCAGCTTCAGAACTGGATGTACACTTTATCCGGGGTAAATCTGAAGAGAAATGTCTCCCCCCCCCCCACACCTGTAAGTAGAAGAGGCTATGTTGTTAGAACAGCCAACTGGCTAGTCTTCACATCTGAAAAGGCAGGATGCTAAAGGATCATGTGAAACATTTATTGGTAACTAAACTAGAGTCACTATAAAACTTCTTAAATAGAAGTATTAGGTTAGTATCTATCTCTTGTCCACTTGGAGATCATGCTCCACAGCTATGTTAAACTGAAGGCATTCTATCCCACAGTATATTTTCTTACTGCTGCTCTTCGTACTTCCATCCCATAAACCTAAATCCCACACATTTATGTTGAATTTATTGAGGTGGCTGTTGAGCCAGCAAGAAGAGGAGATAGGCACTACTCTTCTTTCAAGTTGGTACTTGTGCACTGCCTGGCTGAACCAGGAGATAAACTCTTCATTTTCTCCCTTTTGGCTACAGGAGAAGTCACCAAGAACTCTGGCCATCAGAATGTGGAAGTTCATGACAAACCAAATATTTCAGCATAAGTAAATGGCAGATACTTCTTTATCCTAGAAAAACCACTGTATCTAAAGCAAAAATCTATACAAGTTATAAAAAATGTATAAGAAAACACCAAATGTCATATTTGTCTTTCCTTCAGGATCTACTTTTGTGGGGAGAAGACAATAGTTCTTGGCATGATCTATCAGCCCCAGCCCTGTGGAATGAACTGCCCCCGGAAATACGTAAGATCTCCGACCTCCGGGTGTTTCATTGCACATTGAAGACCCTGTTGTTCCGCCAGGCTGGGCTATCAACATAATAATTTTAAATTGGGGTATTTTAAATTTTTGGGGTTTTAAATCGGCCAAATCTATTTAATTATTTTAATTTTTAATCATTGTTGTGTCTTGTGTTTTTAAATTGGCTGTACACCGCCCTGAGTCCTTCGGGAGAAGGGCGGTATAGAAATAAAATTATTATTATTATTATTATTATTATTATTATTATTATTATTATTATTATTATTATTATTATTATTATTATTATCCTCCTCTGGACTATAAAAGAAATGAACCAAAGCTTAGCCTGTCCACCATATCTTACATGAATGAAAAGAAAAAGGCATTAATAAAATACAGATAGTCCTCAACTTACAACCACAACTGTTTCTGTTGCTCAGTGAAACATTTGTTAAATGATATTTGCCCTATTTTACAACCTTTCTTGCCAAAGTTGTTAAATGAATCATTGCAGTTAAGTTAGTAACATAATTATTAAGTGAATCTGGCTTCCCCATTGATTTTGCTTGTCAGAAGGTTGCAAAAGCTGATCATGTGACTTGAGATACTGCAACCAGCATAAATATGAACCAGCTGTCGAGAATCTCAATTTTGATCATGTAACCATGGGGATTCTGCAATGGTTGTAAGTGCGAAAAACTGTCATAAATCACTTTTTTCAGTGCCATTGTAACTGTAAACGGTCACTAAATGAACTGTTGTAAGTCAAGGATTACCTGTAGTGAAAAGAGTGTAAGATTAGAATGAAGAAGACCAGAGAAGCAGAGAAAGAACTTATGGGGCCTGGCAAGAGGCAAGCCAGGGAACAAAACAGAAAAACCAAAATAATACAACATAACAGCTATAAAGATTGTACTGTAAATGAATAAATGTAACATTTGAGTAAGTAGATCTAGGTGTATATATGTGCACACACATCTGTCTCACACACAGAACAAGGATGTACCAAAAGTTAAGCCCATGTAAAAAAAAAAAGTCTTATTTTTCCCCACAGAAAATATTATTGTACTTAGGAGTGTTCAAAGGTCATGTGTCAAATAAGTAAGAAAGTATTTAGAAGAATGGGCAAATAATTTTGGTTATAATATACAGATGGACAAATGGGAAATATGTGGCAAAAAGGGTGGAAGTTTACACTATGTTATGATATTAAAAAGCCTTACAGAATGTTGTATTATTGGTACATGACACCAGATAAATTATCTAGAATCCATAAAGATATTTCAAATGTATGTTAGAAATCTGAACCACATGAAGGGAATTTTAGCATATTTGGTGAATACTTTAAACATTAAAAACTTTTGTATTCGAATATATACGTACATGAGGATTTTAAAGTTTAATATTCAGCTGAAGCCAGAAGTTTTCTTTTAAGATTGATAGATAAACAAAAAAGCAATGGAAGATTATTTTGTTGTATGATTACTGGGGTGATGGAAGGTTTGGCATTACCTATTATGGAGGAATGATTGGTGAAATTGACAAAACTTGATGAGATGGACAAATTAACTTTTTTGATTAGAGACAGGTCTTTGCTGACATTCATTAGTGACTAGAAACCCCTTATGGACCTTTTGCATAACAAAGAAAATGATTTTGTAATTTATGGTGCTGATGGTGAGAAAGAATAGGTTACAGAAAGATGGGAATTATGATGAAATTGTAGTGGCTTGACCAGAGTTGTATGCATAACTCCTGAAAAGGATGTTCACTTTTTTAAAAAAATTGTCTTTTTATTTTTTTTCTATCTTTTTTGGTTTTTCTTCTCTCCTACTTTTCCACTTACCTTGTTAATTTTTTTTCTTTCTTTGAACGTATTTCTTATTAACCACACAAAATCTATTAACAAAAATATTTTTTAAATGGAAGTGTTTAGAGGAAAATGGCAAATGACCCAAACGTTTAATGCAATTTATATAATTGAACATTTAATGTAATTTATATAATTGCTTGTGGGATATGATTTTTGGTATTCTGCTTTTTTTTTTAGACCTATGCATGTATATGCATAATAATGTGAGTGTACACACAAACACACACATTCACACAGGAGCATAGGATATTGTTGCTGACCTATATCTCTGTCAGCTTTTCTTCTTCTTTTTTTCTATCTTATTTCCAGGACTAGTTCCCAGGGCTTTTCGTTCCTTTCGTCCAAGCGCGATCCTGTGAGACCGATGCAAATATTTTCCTAAAGGAGCTCCTTTCAAACGCCGTCAGGTTTCAGCCCAAACTATCCAGCCAGCATACCCTTCCTTTCAGCACCAGCCAGCCAACGGCCGTACTGGCTGGGGATGATGGGAATCACAGTTCTACCCATTCGGGTTGGGAAAGTTACCCTCCAAAGCCTAGTTGTTCATCTCACTGTGCTTCAGGAAGTGGGACTTCCTTTCCTTCAGATTCGGCTTGGCAGCCGGAAGTTCAGAGTAGCCATGGAGAAGAGTTAAAAGAAGCCCGTATTGCTCGGCGGCGCCCGTCTCTCCGTCCCCGACGGATCGCTGGGCAGCCCAGGGGCCGGCAGAGGGCCCGGCCTCCTTTGGCGCGTCCGCCAGGCATCCGCCGCTTCCTGAACCCTGAGCGCGCGCGCGCCCTTCGAGAGGACTGGCGTCTTAACCAGAGCTAAACTGTAAGCCCGCTGAGAGGGGGGGCAGAAGCGCCTCTTCACGTGTCTTTAAGGCTGCAGTCCCGTGCACGCTTAGCACCCGAAACCGGGGAAGCTCTGTTTTCCTCCAGACCAAAGCCAACGCTCGGAATATATATAGATATCCCGAGCGCTGGCTTTGGTCTGGAGGAAAGCAGAGCTTTCCCGAGCACTCCAGTCTTTAGATACTATAACCTATTGGAAAACCTATTTCTTCCCTCATCTCCCGGGGACTGAAAAATCAGGGTATCCTATTATTCCCGAGACAGTGAGTTGGGTTGTTTTGCTTTGTTTTTTTTGTGAGACGGGGTGCTCTTAACTTTCTTCAGAAACCGCTTTGCTTTTTTTGGGGGGGGGGCAGTCGAAATCCCAACTCAGAGAAACAATGCTCTTTTTTTTTTTCTTCTTCTTCTTCTTTCCCAGAACAGCATCCGAGTTTACCGAGAATTATCTACAGGCTGTCAGAGGATTAGCCCGCGCTGGCTGGTGTTGCTTAGGTAGGGGAATCCTCTGACAAGGATCTGTTTTTTAAGATATCACACCCGATTTTCCCCAAATCCTGACTGCCTATTAATGTCTTTTCCCACCATAATTTTAATTATCAGGGCGGATCTGATTTTTCAGGAGAAATTGCAGTGGGGAAGAAGAAGAAATCAAACTTCCCTCTCTCAGCCCTGCCACTCCCAGAAAACCTTCAGTCTTAAGGAAAAATAAAATAAACTCCAAGTTAGTAGAAAATATGGTATGGGTGCCTCTATTATTTGTTGAGATCGCTGTAGTCCCACTGAATATCAATACCAGGTGGTGGTGAAATATAGGGAAATGAAGCCTTGAACTAGTTTCATATGTAGGACGATTCTTTGATGGGACGGGATGGTTTGTCCATGCTGAAAAATACTCTGTTCACATTATTTTCTTCTTTTTAAAGCTGAAGCCTTTATAAATATGAAATCACAGAAATGAGCAGGATAAAGCTTATTCTAGAGAAAACCCATTTTACATCCACTCAATAAAACAATGCCTGAAGTGCAAGCATTGTTGTTGTTATTATTTTTTAATGTGGAGAACCTATTCTTCTAAATTCAAGTTGTAGAACTGGGTCCATATATACAGTTGTCAGAAATTGACAGGCTGCCCAGTAAAAGAGAGAGCAAAATAAAACAAAGATGAAGAATCTTCAGGTCACTGGCTGAATCCTATCTGTAAGCACACCTAGGCAGCTGTACCTTATAGCTATATAGCCATAGGTAAGGGTCATTTTTTCTTCTCAATTCTCAAGTTTCCTCTGTCCCCTAACCAGTGACTCCTTGCACAACTCAGCTAATTCTTAATCTTTCCTAGCAATTCCAGCATATTTCTCATATGATCCAGGAAAATACTTCTTCAGGTTTCTAAGTGAGTAATATTTGGCAGGCAAAAATACTCAGCTCCTTCCGAACACAGGAATTTTTTATTCACTAATATCTACTGGTGGATTTTTCTCCATATGTTTGTCTAATGAAGGACAATTTCAGTTATAAGTCGATATTGCGTCATTACTGAGAATGCCATGAACTTTTTATTTTATGAAGTTTGAGGCCACCCAGCAACACAGTGGCTCTGAGCAGCTTACAAAGATAAAATAAGAAAACAAGATATATCATCAGAAAAAAAAAAAAAGACTTTTAGTTCCTTTAAGTCCAGAGTGAAGTTTTCATCTCTTCAGCTTCTTCCCTGTTTCTGTGCCTTAGCAGAAATAAAACTTTAAGCAAAGTTTAAGCCTGTAAACCTTGATTTTAAGATGGTCTTGAAATTTGGTTGAATACTTTCCAGGCTCTGTGTCCCTCAACCCTAGTCACAAGTAACTCTGTTCTGCTTTAGGTTATGAGAATTGTTTTTTTGCTTTTAGAGCTAGGCTCAATGGCTTTGTAGAAGAAAGCTCAATAATAATTTACATGAAAGTTCTCCCTCTTTAGCACAATTGGTAGGACAGCATTAGTATTTCTGTATACCATAGAATCACAAAATGTTAATTAAAAAAACATATTTATTTGATAGCTATGCAATTCTAAAATTAATTATTTCAGAAAGAAAAGTGACCAAATATTAATAATTAAGGAGAGCACGGAGAAGGAAACTTGGAGGCAATATTTAAGAGAATAATTAATTAGACTTTTTATTGAGAGTGCAGAAGTTTTAAAAATGATTTATTATGTACAATGAATACAAGAATGATGTCTGTAGAGAAATGTAAAGCATACATTTCCTTTAACACTATATTTTGCCTTCTATAATTTCACATCTTCTCTACTAAAAAGGAGACAAAAATAGAAAAAAGATGGAGAATCTCCAGGCTACAGGCTGAATCCAATCTGAATCACACCTTAAGTAAGCCTCTTCTTCCTTCTCAAGTCTACCTGCTTACCATTGTTATAATTTTTCTTAAATAGTGGATGTGTAAATTGAACAATCTTTTTCTTCCCAGAAAGATAATATCAGATTCCTATAACCAATGACATTTAGTTGTAGCTGTAGTGGAACTATGTCAAACATTTGAAGAAAAGAGTGTAGAACTTTAGAACATATTCCAGCTGAATGTAGGAAGTTTTCTGCTCTGCTGATTTTAGTGAGAGAATAAAACAGAAACTCAGTAACATAAGATTTAATGCTGTTAATTTCCATTCAAGCTACTTATTTTGTTTCTCAGAAACATATAAATACTAATTCTAATACATGGTGTGCCAAATAAATATTCATTTAGATAAAAATCAAAGCAAAATCCCAGAGTAAAAGCAATGGATAAAATTCAAATAAATGTTGTTCTAAAATTATACTTTTAATAATATGTATTATGTACACAGAAAGGTATGTAATTATGCTAATGGTAAGCATCAAAAAGGATATTTGGAAGAATGATGTAGTGAAGGAGCCTGTGGACAAGGAAAAATGCTAATAAGAGAGTAATTGCTATAAAATGAAAAATAGAAATTTATTGTATATAGAAAGAAAAAGACAATTTCAGAGAATGTAGTCAAAGATAATGAGGAATGGTTAAGATTGAAAGGGGCAAAAATGTAGAGCAATATTGATAGAAATAAAACATGGTTTTGGAAGTAGGGGAAAGGGGTTAAGCAAGGGGCCTTGCAGAGTAAATGGAATTAAGAATGATTTGAGATGAAACTGTAATGACAGAATGCTAAAACAAATATTTTAAAGATATGAATGAGAATGAAAGGGATATGTCAAAGAATGGAACTGAAATGAACAAGAAAAATTCTAGTCTCCAAGAAAATAAATGTTGAAAAGGCAATAATGAATATTTTGAGAATGTTGAAAAAATAGTAAGGCTGTGCCTATGGGCTAATTGAAAAATATTAAAATATGGATTTGGTTTGCTTGCGGACTGGCTGTGTGACTAGTTAGGGTATGTCTAGTGTATGTGAAAGCTACATCAATGCCTGATTACTGGAAGGATGCCATTATTGTTCCTTATACAAAAAGAAAGGTAGGAAGAATAAATGCAAAATACTACAGCAGGATTCATTTGTTAAGCCTGCTGGGGAGAGTATTTAGCACAATCTGACTGACAGGGTACAAGAGTTGACAGTGAGAAACATTGGGAAGAGGTGCTATACTTGTGCTACATCTGGAAAACTTTTGCTCTTCAGCAGGTCTCTGAGAAATGCATGAAAGTAGAAAAGAAACCTAATTCTATGTGTAGAGAACATAAAGGAGAGATATAAATAAATAAATATATTGTAAAAATAGGTTTGAATTTTGTGTAACTATGCAGTTAAAGATTGATTACAAATTATCTAAGAGAGCGATATAATGGAAGTAAATCATACATGAGAATAAATTATATGTTTAACACAGCAGGAAAAAAACCCAGGTGTCACTGACATTCCATTGATTAGCTTTATTTATATATAAATGTATAAAATGTTTGTAGAAATGTATAAACATATTTATTTTGTATTAAATTTATTTGATGCCTATCTTGTGGTTTGAGGCAACTCTGTGTAATTTTGTTTGCAGATGAGGGAAACAATCGTCATGTTTATTATTATGTTATTGATGGATGAGAACTTTCATATTTTCAAATGAATGTTAGTTTGTATGAGGTAACAAAGAATATGAACTTGAAAATTAATGTAGAAAGCTCCAAGATATTTGTGGCCAGCAAGGAAAATGGAATAGGTGATTGCAGATTATATAAAAATTGCAAGTAATTAGATCAAGGAGATGAATTTCTATTTGTTGGGAGAATGGTGTTTAAAGATGAGTTACTGGATAGACAGATCTTAAGATGTGCAAATGCTAGGAGAAAAGTAGTGACTATTATGTGTCTGTTACAAGGAATGTATGTTTATATCAAAGGAAGCAAAGGTGGAATAATTTTGTTACATGAAAATGAAACAAAAGTAATTTGAATGCACTGGGAAATGGATACTTGGGAAATGATTGTGGTAAATTAACAAGAGAGAAATGAACAGAAGCTGAATAGAAAAATGAGTGACCAGAATATAAAAAAATACATTTAGGTGATTTGGTCCTATAAAATGACTACCAGTATATATGACTAAAGTTTTGGCTGATTCCTTGATAAAATAAATTTAAATTGAAACTTTTAATGATGTATTTTATTTTATATAAAAGTGCAAAATAGTTAAACTTATTCCAGAAGAAAAATAGTGTGATGGGTAGGTCAGATATTTTTAACCAAAATACCATCAAAATGTGCCACCCATGGATAAGCCAATATATATTTTAATGGTATTTTTAAAATTTGAGGGTCTGCTTATCTGCATATGGGCTTATATGTAAGTAAATACAGGATAAATGGGTACTTTAAAAAGGTGTTGTCCTATATTCTTCTGGAAAGCCCATCCATAGATAAGCTGAATCTATTTTGGGAGGTGTCTTTTGGCACCCCAAATTCTCAGCTTATTCACAAGTATATTTGATGATAACATTTTAGTCCCAGTGCCTAAGGGAAAAGCCAGGTCTTAGGCACATTTCCTAAGATTGCCAGGTAACACAGTTTCACTTAGGACAGGGCTGTCAAACTTGCAGCCCGCGTGCCAGATGCGTCACATGCTGGCCATGCCCTCACCCGGTTTAGCGAAGGGGGAAAAAGTTGTGATACGTCATGTGACACTGCTGTGACAATGCAAGTTTGACACCCGTGACTTAGGAAATCCATGGAATACCCTTTCTGTCAGATCAGATGAGACACACAGAAACGTAGGTAGTTAGGCAGTTCTGCAAATGACCATGATCATTCTATGTAGGGGTTAAAAGTATTTAATTGTTTGAATTGTACCCAGAAGTCTACTGGAAGCCTATGCAGCTCATGTAACAGTGGTATTACATAGGCATACTACAATGCACCCAGTACAGTACTAAGCATTCTGCTCTTCAAGGGCAGCCCCGTGTACAGTATTTTGCAATAGTCAAATGGGAGACAGCTATTGCTTGAGTGACCATTAGAAATGTCTCCAGATATAGGAATGGATGCAATGGTGTACAATATTCTTTGCGCAAGGAACCTCTTGACAATGGCTGCCACTTACTCCTTGAACAGAAGCCACAAGTTCATGAGGAACCCAGATTGCCCACAACTCTGTCTGGGAGGATGTCACCCATGCAGTATTAATTATGGAAGATCACTTGATGCAGGGGCCCTAAAACACATAGCCTCTCAGTCTTATCAAGGTTAAGCTGAAGCCTGATTTCTTCATATGGACCTGTTCAGCCTCCAAGTCCAGGGAAAACATCCTGATGGCATCAATTGGATGGCTGAAGTCAGAAATATGCAACTGGCTATCATTAAGATTTTTATGGTACCTAATCCCTTGATAACCGATGACCTTGCTTAGCATATATACTTTGCTTAGCATATATACTTTAAACAGGAGTGGGGATAACATGTAGCTCTGTAGCACCCAGTAAAGCAGAGGTGTAGTGCTGGACCCCTCCTTACTCATCACACCAACTGGAACTTGCTTCTGAGGGAGGAAGAGAACCACTGAAGAAATGTGCCCCAACTCCTAAACCCCTCAACTGATCCAGAAGGATATCATGTTTGATGGTATTGAACACCACTGATAGATCATGGATGACCAGGCATTACTCCTATCCAAAGTCCACCAGACGTCATCTATAAATACGATCAACTACTCTCTTGGTAATATAATCCGGCCTGAAACTGTGGTCTAATTTACTTAGTCTTACCAGAAGAAGCTAGTTTGTTGCCGTGATTTTTTTTTAAAAAAGATATCATTCATCATCTAGGAAAATATCATATCTTTGAAAAAATATCATTCTCGTTATAGAAATAATTTTTAGCTCAACTTTAAGGCTTGCATAAGATTGGGTTCCCTTGTAGTAGAGTCAGTACAAAAATAATAACGTTCAGTGTAACAAAATTAGGATTTAGACTTAATAGATTTAGAAATAAAATAGTAGAAATAGAAAAAAAATAGACTTTGACTACATGTCATTTTTTTAAAAAAGGTTGTTTACATTAAAATTAATCTCTCGACTTTAAGGCAAGGATTCCATATAAAAACTTGTGTGTTATTACATAGCAAACATTTTCATCTCTAAAATAACTGAAGCTTTCAATGTAGCAAATTACTCACAGATTTTTGGGATTTAGTGCAGTCCATTTGTCATTTGAGAGGGAGTCTCATTTCATTTTGAAAAGACATAAATCCACTTTAAGTGGAGTAAATCGATGGTTGCCATACCTTGTTGGAATAGTTATGCTGGACAAATAAGATCTGGGATTTGGCCAGATGAGTTGTATATTGTGTCTGTTTGTAGAAAGCTGTCTTGATATCTGAATTAATTATGGGAAGAGATCAAGAGCCATATAATAGAAGGTGGAAAATTTATGTTACCTTAGATTCTCTGTGGGAATCCAACAGTTGGGCAGCATATAATTTATTATGATGGTTAGTCATACAGTCAGCCGATTTTTAGACTGAATTTTTCATTTTTATCCACCTATCAAGTCCTCCCCAAGGATCTGGGATAGATAGGCAGATGTTGTTTGGTGGCGTTAAATGTATCATCAGAGGAATGTAAGCTCTTCCAAATAAAACTGCTTTTTGCAATTGACTGATCGCGATTTTGTTAATGGTGGTGGTATTTAAGTGGTGCTCCATATGATCTGGGATTGCACCCAGATGCACCCAAGGCATCTACCACTATTGGTACTACCTTTGCTTTCTTTTTCATAGTTGTTCTACTTCTATTTGCAGGTCTTTTTATTTGGGATTTTCTCCAGTTCTATGTCTTCTCTTCTACTGTCTTCAAGTACTGCACTATCCAGATTTTTTTTTGTCTTTCTTATCAGCAGTTGTTAACTCTGGGGTATTAGGTGGCAGTTCCTAGATGATGATGATGATGATGATGATACTTGCATACATATCAAATAATGTCTAGGACAGGCTTTTAAAACTTAGGATTCTGTTAGAAACTAAGCACCTCTCTCTTTGCCAATGATACTTGACCAATGCTACAACACTAGTTTTCTATCATTAGAACATTACCTCTTGAACAGGGCTTTGGGGATTTTCTTTTTACTGACAAGGTCCAAAGTATAATAACATTTGAAAACTTCTGATTTGTGAATGTTAACTATGAAAGAGAGAGAGAGAGAGAGAGAGAGAGAGAGAGAGAGAGAGAGAGAGAGAGAGAGAAAATTACAAAAGACAAGAGAACAATTCTTAGCAATTTACTCAGCTTTTCTTTGATCGTCTCCTAAAGTTTGTTTGCCACTAAACGTTCCATGGGGAGTATACTGGGGGGGGGTTATTACAATCATGTTTTAAAAATTACTCATAACCCCTAAATGTGTAAACTGTGTTTTTTGAAATGTATGCTAAAACCACAAAATAAACTTTCTATTCCAAGAAGCAATTAGGCATGTACCCTTTCACATATTTTTAAAATAAACAGCGTAGGTCTTTTTGGAAACATCAAGAATGAACAATTGTAACTTGTGGATTCCCAAGAATGAAAGTTTATTTGTAATTAGGGTTACTTACATACAGAGTATTGATCAAAATATATCATCCCATGAATAGTTCTATAATTAAGAATGAAAAACATTTGTTTTCTATCTAAGTTTAATTAATTCTAATTTTAAGCAACAATCTTATTTCAACATTTGCTGGGAGTAAAATAAAACTTTCTTTGAGGTCTGATTTGGTTTCACAATACTTTAACTGGACAACTAATTACTGTTCTGGAAATTCTCCACTTTATCAGAGTTAAGTTTCCTGCTTAGCCTCAAGTTATACTCATAACTAATCCTGCAAGGTTCCATGATAGCCCAAGGTATCAGTTCATATTAGGAGATAGGCAAGATTCACTTTTTATGTTCTAAATAACAGTTTATTTATTTAGGAATGTGTTAGTTATCCTTCAGTAGCTAAAAAGAAAGATCAAGATACAATACATTAAAACAGCTACAGATGCAGAAGAAATTAAAAGCAGAGCTAAAGCTGGTTAAAGCATTGCATCACAAAAGAGATGCGAATATTTAAAATTAAATTGGAAGATTAAAAGGCTCTTTAAACTGAAAAGAACAGGATGACTTAATAAACACAGCATTAACAAGTTAATGTTAATTTGTATGCATTATTACTATAGTGTTATTAACTTGAATTACAGGATATTTTTTTGGTACAAAGAAATTGCTGCTCATGACATATGTAGCTAGCTCAGCAGCAATTCACATTTCTAGGACAGTAGTTATTTAATTATTTGTGAAGTGAGTGTTCTTCAGAAGTGAGTTGAAATTGAATGAATAAGTGGACTCTGCCTCTTCTTAAAAGCTGGATCTATTGATAGTGCAATTGATAGTTAACAACATGTACTGCCCTTTCACCTAATATTTGGCTCTATTTTCCTTCCCTTACCCCCCTGATCAGTGAAGATTTTGGCAGACAATTTTGAATGAAAAACTTCTGGGAATAATAATTCCTCTCCTGTGCTGTATCTTCTAATATGTATTGACTGATACCCAACTTTGTCTCTTGTCCAAGGATCCTCTGTAGGAAGATATGACAGTTGGCTGTCTAAAAAGGGTCTTATTAGCAGTAGTCCCTATTTAAAAATTGTCTTCCTAAAACGATTCACTGATACAGTATGCACTTTTGCTATTCTTTCAGAAGTCACAAAGTTTAAAATCTAGCATTTTCCACCTTGCATTATCCTGTTTTCAATAGTCCCATCATGCATGTAGGAAACATGTTTGAGATGTGTTATCTGCTGCCTGAAAATATTTTTTTCTGTGTTTTGTAAAAGTTTGGATATACAGTATTATTATTTTTTGCTAAACTGTAATTTTAAATTGTCTTGGTTATATTTAATAAGATGAATTTTCTATGTAGAATTATAATTATTTAGGTTACATATAAAACAAGTAGTAAATGAAAGAGTGAAACATTACTTTCTTTTACAAGTATATTTAGTTTATTAAATTCAAAAATGCAATTAATATTCATTGCATGATTTTTTCCTAGCCAGTGCTGAATAAGCAGAATTTTGCTTCTGCATCCAAGATTTTTCCTCTTCCTCTTTCTGTGCTGCCCAAAAGCTTTTACAGAAGGATCCTCTATTCCTCTGAGAAAAATCCCTCTGTCAATAGAGGGAACTCATTTCTTTCAGTTTTCTTTTTCTTTTTTGTAAAAGTTTTTTATTTTTCCCCTCTTTTATTTCTTTTAGTTTTCTAAAGGAGTATTTTTAGCTTTTTACTCTTAGTGATAAAACAAGGATTGATATCATTCCTGAAGCCTGCAAATGGCAGTGCTGGTAACAAAATCCATATTTGAGTTTTTAACAAATTGACTAAAACATGATATTGATTACATATATGTTCGAATGGAGATGTCTTCTATGCTTTGGAAAGAGAGTTCAAGTTTCATAATATTTCTGAAGATTTGGCTGACAGACTTAAAAGAAGTCAAATTCAGAAGAATTACATTCATTATGATGGGAGATAGATAGATAGATGATAGATGATAGATGAGAGAGAGAGAGAGAGAGAGAGAGAGAGAGAGAGAGAGAGAGAGAGAGAGAGAGAGAGAGAGAGAGACTTTTGCAACAATATCTGGAAGATATGATGGCATAGGTTATTGGCTGCAGGAATAACCTGGATCATATAAAAAAAATCAGGATTGCATATTTGGATAAACAGGCATGAAACCAAGAATGTTTAGATGTCAGTATGAGTGCTGTAAATATTATTTTTCTAGAACTGCCATTTAGTCAGCTTTTCTAGTCTCCGTATTGAAGATCTAAAACTGGAAACATTTCTGTTTCACATACCTGTCAGACAATTTCCCCTTAAATTGTATTATTCGATTGGCAAATTATTTCTCTTTTCATTTTATTTCATTGGTTGTTTTGTTTACAACCAGGATACTTTGCTCCTGTGCACTTTTATTTATCTTTTATCTGTTGCTTGACCAATCCAATTGGTTGGACTGGAGACATAATTATTTTGTAACAAACAATTCAGAAATAAAAGAATAAAAGAAAAAGTTGGAATTGGAACTCAAGCCTCTCCGCCCTGCTCCATCTGACATGGATCACTTTCCCTGGATTCAACTTTTAAACATATTAAGGAAAACAGGGTCCAAAGAGAGGTCAGGGAGTGTTAATGTTAACCCAGGAAACAAGGTGGTGTCACCTGTGATCTCACTGGCTTACCTGAATCTCACTGGTAGTCTTTCCTTCTAGTCATGTTAGGCCCATCTTAATAACAAAGCTTCCTTTATAAATCAGCGCAACCTGTAATGCAGCTTGTTGTATTTTCCTTTTGTATATGTTTTATTTATTTAACGAGTATTTATAGGCCAGGTCAGTCATGGATATCCTGTCAGAACTGCTACAGTGAAACATCTCTCAGTCTATTATCCATTATAATCTACAGTTGCTGAAGTTTATAATTTAGCAGTAAAAATCTCCTCCAGGCTAAATCTTGGCATAATAAGTGTCAGCAGTGAGGTAATTAATTTTCTTTACACACCTTAAGAAAAAAAAAAGAGGGAGGGAGGAAGCATTTAGAATTGCCAAGGGTTTATCATGTGCAAACACCTACACTTTCTTGGAAAGGCCTCCTTTATTATTTTTGCTCCTTCTCCTATTCTTTTTTTCCCCTTTCTCTTTCCCTATTATTCTTCCTCTTTACTTTTTTTCCCCTAAAACAAATTTCCACATAGTTGTGCTATAAATGCCCAATGGGCAACTTACCCAAAGACAGGTGATTCCTCCATGATTTTATAGAGGAAAATAAATCCACACAATTATAAAAAGTCATTCTCAACTCTTCTCTCAGGATAGGGTCATTTTTTAATTAACAGAGCCCTATTAAAATCAGAATCTGCTCTCATTTAAGCAGTTATCTTTATAACTCCTTGTTAAAACAAAACACTGTGAATATATTGAAACTTGTATAGAAGCAATAGGGAAAATTCAGCCTGTTTTCCCAAGAGCTTTTTCAAAAAATAGTTTCATAAATTAGGGGCTAAATGCTAAAAACAGGTTTTCAGAAGATTTCTTAGCCTTACATTTTTTGACCCTGAGATTCAGTAGTCTTGAATCTCATTTTATAATTTCTTATTACAAAAAAGCTACTTAACCAATATAAGCTTGCTTTTGATGGAAAACAAGATCAGCCCTTACCCTATGCTAAATGTACATGGTCCACCAATTCATTATTTTAAAGAATTGTCTCATTTATTTTATTTATTATTTATTTTATCATATTTGTATACCGCCCTACTCCCGGAGGACTCAGGGCGGTGAACAGCCAAGATAAAAATACAAAGAACATACAAAAGTTAAAAACTATTAAAAATAGATTAAATAATTTGGGCTCAAAAAACAAATTTAAGACATCCAATTTATCTAAAAACATTTAAAACCCAATTTAAAAGGGAGAGTTAGGCCAGACCAGCCTGTTGGAATAAAAACGTTTTTAGGGCGGCGGAAGATGCGTAAGTCCTGGATCCTCCGTATCTCCGGGGGGAGCTCGTTCCAGATGGCAGGTGCCCCCACAGAGAAGGCTCTCCCCCTGGGGGCCACCAGTCGACATTGTTTGGCCGATGGCATCCTGAGGAGCCCCTCTTTATGGGAGCGAACTGGTCGGTGAGAGGCTACTAGTGGCAGAAGGCGGTCTCATGCCTTGTCAATGACAGTTCAGCAAAACATAGGAGACCCACTGTAATTCTTACAAAAATGCCTGTATGATGAAGTTTTGGGGAGGGAAAAAAACCTCACTTCCATAGTCACCAGATAGTTTCTTCATAGACGTCTTCTGAACTTATCTGTGATTTTATACTTTCATTTTATCACTGTATGTGAGATATAGAGAACTGAGTCTGAAGAGCTGAAATGGAAGGAAACTTGTAGCATTGTTTAATTCATGCAATTTGTACTATCTGAATTTACAGGTGGTTGACCATTTTTTGACCAATGAGAGTTTGTCATTTGCTTTTTTCAACTTTTCTAGTTTTCTGCTAAGTAAAATGACATTCTAAAGAGCCTCTCTTTGCAGGTCTTGAAAAAGAAAAACACTGCACAGAATGGGATCTTCTGCTCTGCTATGCCATCAGTGTTCTTTATCCAGTCTCATCCCTCAACTTCCTGTCAGGAGCAGATCTTTGTTTGCCAGTAATAAGAATGGGAAGAGAGTGAACAAAGAGACCTGTGGAGATAGGATGGCAAGCCCAGAGGCTGTATCCTTGATCAGTGCTTTTGAAGTTTTTAAAGGGAACTGGCGAGGTCTTCAGGTCGACAGCTGGCAAGCCATTCTACACAGTCCATACAGCCCGAGGTAACTGCAAGAAAACATATCTGCTTTTATCTTTGAATTTTCTAATAGTTGCAGTGCTGAGATAGATGCATGCCATGATATGGTCAGGCTGTTTTTTTTCCAGTGGAAAATGCCAATTTTGTGTGGAGCAGGTTGGACATCCTGAGGGTCTCAGCCATCAATATCCCTTCCCCTTCATGCCAGAGTTAGCATTTCTGAAAGGTTCCAAATTTCCTTTTTTAGTGTGAGAGGCTGGAAAAATTATTAAACATGTAAACATTTTTTTTAAACGATTTAATGAATGCAGTATTTTAATACATTGAAATGTAAATTATAATATTTTTTTTTTCTGATTCTGGCAACATCTATCTTGGTTTTGGCTTCCTTTTGGCAAACCTTGAAATAGAGTGAAATTAATTCATTAGCAATATACTTTCTTTACTACACAAGATCTTCCATATTAGGTTTGGTGGAACTGTTAAGCAATTGGATTGCAAACTTACAGATTCAAGCAACCACAAGAGGAATAAATGGTATTAAATTAAAAATATTGTTTGTCAGAACTTGAAAACAGTTATATGTCTTCATTGCATTCATGCTATGGCAATCCATTTGTGGGGAAAAGTTTTCACAAACTTTTCTCCTTCACATGTAATTTCCTGTTGTTATATGTCTCTAGAATCATTATTCTGTCTTTTCTGATTCATATTCCTTAGTTCTTGGCTCATGAATTGCAAATTATACAATGCAACTTCAAAATTCCTATTTGATAATTTAGAATTAATAATCTCATCAGTGTATTTAATGACTTGAGAAAGATTACATTTCCATGTAAAAGTAATTAGGCAGTACTTTATAGCATATGTTATTGGGTTACAACTCACTTAAGCATGAAAACAGCAAATTGCATAATGCACAAGTAACAATGTATGGCAAAGCATTCTCATTAACTTGGCTGCCTTAATACTACTCGTATGTTACTGAAAGAATATATTTTGGATAATGATTAGGATGCCACCCAGTGAATCTACTCCACCCATTCTGATGTGCAAAGCCCTTCATGCATGGGACTAATGCTTTTCCAAAACACTGCTCTTCACAAACTCTTGAGAATGGAGAACTGTGTAAACTGATAGCATTAATAGGAGACCAAGTGGATTTGTTCCTAATTTGTTCCAAAATTCTTGTCTGAAAGAGAGCCCATTTCACATTTTGTAGTTGAAAAGCCAACCAGTCAAGCTTTTCCCTTAGATACTGTAAAGCAGGGGAGTATATTTTTTTTCTGAGCCAAAGATACATGGAGCTGAATGACATGTTAGAACCACACTTTAAAAAATGGTGTGTGTGTGTGTGTGTAAGACGAGGATAGGAACTAACATGGATTTAATTTCATTTACATGAAATGAAAATCAAGTAATCTGATTATTTTCTTGTTAGTAAATAATCAATTTTCCTTGTTGTCATAAAAATGACGATTTTAGAATAACATTTGGAGGTCAAGGGCTTTACCTGTGTTGGGTTTCCTATTGCCCAGGGCTCAAGTCCTGTAAGAAGAGATTGAGGTAACTGGATACCTTTAGCCCTGAGAAAATATGTCAAAGAGAGAATATGACTGCACTCTTGAAGGGATGTCACAGAGAAAGGAGCCAACTGTTCTCTATCAGGTTGGAGTGCGGGATGTGGACTTATTATCAAGTTACATGAATGAAGATTCTAGATGAGAAAAAAACTGCCTAAGAGCAATTCAACAATGGAGCTAATTACATACGAGGTCATAGGCTTTACTTTTTGATTGTGCTCAAATATTGACTAGAATACTAGATAGTAGTTTGAGAAGCTTTAAATTGGTTGCATGTGATGCTGGACTCAGTCTAAGTGGTTAAGTTGTGTGCCTCTACTATAGGCTATAAAGAGTTTTAATAGATCCGTTCTGTCTTTCCCTTCCCAATTTTACATTATCATGCCTCAAATGACAACTGAATTTAGCTTTTTCTTCACATTTTATAATTCCTAGAGGCTACCTAATCTGTTACCTATTTTTGGGAGGTGGTAAAGTTGGCCTTTCAATTTTTAAAACTGTATACCTATTGCTGTATACTTCACCTTTCATTTAGAATGACCAAAAGTGCTTGATTATTTCTTAGTACAATAATAATATTTTATTAATGGTCCTTTTAGAAATGGGTGGGACCCCATTTAATAAGTGATACCTTATCCACTGTTTAGACTAGTAATTGGAGAAAGATAAGTAGGGATAAGGCTACTTTGTATGCTTTGTATATTTAAGTCATATTATAATACCTTTACTTAATGTTCTCAGAAAGTCATAACACAGAAGGCGAAAAGGATGCTGAGAGGCAAGAAACTGAAACCGTTTCCTAGAGACAAACTGAACTTCTAATATATAATACGACCACAGTGTTCACTATATGTGAAAATCTTGGGCTGGGAGAGTATTCTTTTATTAAAAAATTGTTAACTATTTCTAGCAGGAGGGAATCACATACTATACATCTGAAGAGCCTTGGTAGTACAGTGGTCTAAAGCACCCTGTTATTAAGACCAGCTGCCTGCAATTACTGCAGGTTCGAATCTCGCCAAGGCTCAAGGTTGACTCAGCCTTTCATCCTTTCTAAGGTAGGTAAATTGAGGACCCAGTTGTGGGGGCAATAAGCTGACTTTGTAAAAAATATACAAAAGGATGAAGGCTATTGCTTAGCGCATTGTAAGCCACCCTGAGTCTCCGGAGAAGGACGGCATATAAATCAAATTAAAAAGTGCTTTAAAATATCTCATTTATTTCTATGGGAACATTAAATATGAACTTAAGCTTCTCTCCTTAAATTAATGGGCGTTGAAAATGATAGTTAGATTGGAACTGCAGTCTTAAGCTACACAATCTTCTGTGTAAAGCGGCTGAAAATTAAGTTGCCTCAAAAATCCCTTTAAGTGCGAAACTTTCCCTCTATTTTGCCAATGGTGATGGCTTAATTTTCTGCTTCAGAAAGTTCATAATGGTAGAGACGTTTATGTGTAACTGCATCAGTGGTGGGTTGCTACTGGTTCGCCCCAGGTCGGGTGAAGTGGTAGCGGTGGCAAGAGGCTCTGCTCACCCGCCCGGACACTTCTGTGCATGCACAGAAGAGTTGCACTTGTGCACAAGAGGGCGCACACCCACGAACAAACCGGTAGTGACGGGTTTTGAAACCCACCCCTGAACTGTGTGTCTATTCACATACAGGAATCTGTGGCGATTTATATATTGCCAAACCACAACTTCCAACAACCTAGCCCACACAACTACCATAGAAGTGAGGAGTTGGTAGATGTAGCTCAAAATCAAAAGGTGTTAAGTTCCTCATCACCTATATGGTGATGACCATAAACTGAATAAGTAAATATTTGAACACTTCCACCTACAAAGTCTTATGCAAAATCCAAACCATTTTTGCAGCTTAATATTGAACATATATAATTAGTTTAGTCTTTTTGTCCAATCTTCCTACAGTGCAGTTCAGTGGTGGGTTGCCCCCGGTTCGCACCGGTTCTATAGAACCAGTAGTAAAACTGGCGGGAAGCTCCACCCATTGACCCTGATGTCATGAAAATGCTTCTGCGCATGCTCTACTGAATATCTCTGTTGGGCTGATATCTTGGTTCTTAATGTTTGAATTTGGCAAAATGAATTTCATCTGCTAGGTTTGCAAGTACTATTAAATTCATTATAATGATTAAAAGATAATTATCCCCTATTAAAATCTGTTCCATTGTAATCAGTTAGACTTTAAAATGGTGACACATTTTCAAATGGTCAAATATCTCTATGACTATAACTGAGATTGTGTTGAGTCAGAAGTAAAGTGATTGACTTCAAACCACAAGCTGCATTCAGGAAAATTAAGCAGAAGAACTGACATAAGGAAAAGAGACATTACAACATTCTAGTATAAGTATATTTTGTTCTTGACAATAAAAGATTATGCTTGCAGAATGTTATCAGTGAATACAAAGGAATTATCTCTATTCTGTGATGCCTTGGAACATAATCTTCATGTTAGCTGTTGTGTAAGTTTGGAAAGTAATGTAGTCTGATGTGTCCCCCCCCCACATTAGGGGATAAATCAGCAACAAAAAGCCTCAGAATTTTTCTGTCTGATCTATTAAGCCAGGGGTCAGCAACCTGCGGCTCTGGAGCTGCATGTGGCTCTTTCACCCCTCTGCTGTGGCTCCCTGTCACTCAAAATATGCGTCACAACCACCAATGTGCGACACCCACCGGCACGTGATTTATTGAGCTTTTCAACCCACGTTAGGCCAACCATGGATAAATCCAAGAAAATAAAAGTTTCAGAAGAAAACAGAAAGTTTAATTCAACTACATAAGCTAGTTTTGTGGCCATTCAAGAAATAGTCAGGCATGGGAAGGGTTTTGTGGCTCCCGGTGTTTTCTTTTCTGTGGGAAACAGGTTCAAATGGCTCTTTGAGTGTTTAAGGTTGCAGACCCCTGTATTAGGTGGTTATTTATCTGGATTAATGACTGCTTCTTTAGGGAGACAGGGAAGTTCAATGGTAGTCCTCATGTTTTGCTAAACAGAGTCATGAGAATCGTGCAGCGTACAAATGTAATATATTATATTTAGATAAAGTAGTGTAGAAAGTTAGTACCCACCCCTCTCCTAGAAGAATGAAACATTTTGAGAAATATTAAAAAGGCAGAATATTATATTTCCCTGGATAAGAAATGGAGAAACTCTCGGAAAGCAGCCCCACCTTTCTTAATAGTCCTCAGCAGATGTCAACATTTAAGAGATAAAGAGATAGATAGATCTATTCATAAGCAAATATCCTCATCCAAGATCCAACAAAGGTAGGATTGGCACTCAGCCACAATTGGAATTGCCCAATGCCCCTTCATTGCATCACCCTCAAACTTCAACCAAACTTAGCTCAGACAAACTCCTAGGATTTGTACATGGCCCCATGGGAGTCTGACAACAGTCAATAGAATACATATTCTTGCACAGGAACAGGAAGCTCAAGTGCAAAGCCCAAGGGAATATATAAAAACCCCTCACTCTCAACTCCATGTGGTCAGCTGCCCAGAACCCATGTTGTTCTGCTTCATCATTAAACCATTTTTCCAATCAGCCTCCATGTTTCCAGTGTCTTTCTCCCATCTTGGAACTGAACCAGATGGATATTTCTTCCAACAGTAGGGATGGGCCAACCACGTCTTGCAGAAAACACGCACCACCAACTCTTTTTTTGCACCCTCTCCTGGAGCCTCCCACAATTGTGCCATCAAAAGTTGGTAGTGTATTTCCTGCCAATGTTCATCTGCCAAAGGCTCTTGTATCCCAGCCCTACATCTTGATTAAAGAATATCTTCAGCTTTTTAAATAAAATAATCCATCCCCTCTTTCCCACCCTGAAAACTAACCCCATTTCTAAACTATAACTTCTTTTGCAGCAGCATCTGTCATCTCTCTCTCTCCCCCCGCCCCCTCCCCCCCAGCTTTTGGCCAGAAACAGAAAGATGAATAAGTAATTGTGGATTTAGTCCTTTCCCCGGCTGTGAAAGAGTTGCTTGCTTCTGAGATAAAACACTTTTACAGTAATAGTAGAAATTGCTGGAAAAGATGTCAGAGATATTTTAGGCTGGGTGGATCAGAAGAATCTCTGCCCTGCAACACCTGATATCCATTAAAAAACTCATGAGATTTGGAAACCATTACACTTCTCAGGGATTCTAGTGATTAAGATGTTGTTGTGACAATGTATTAGCGGTCTAGGGAGCAGGCTACATATATTAGTTGCAATGGTGAAATCTAAATTTTTTTACTACTGGTTCTGTGGGTGTGGCTTGGTGGGCGTGGCAGGGGAAGGATACTGCAAAATCTCCATTCCCTTCCGACTCCTGGGGGAAGGATATTGCAAAATCTCCATTCCCACCCCACTCCTGGGGGAAGGATATTGCAAAATCTCCATTCCCACCCCACTCTGGGACTAGCCAGAGGGGGTATTTGCCGGTTCTCTGAACTACTCAAAATTTCCGCTACCAGTTCTCCAGAACCTGTCAGAACCTGCTGGATTTCACCCCTGAATTGTCGTCTGATTTCATATTTACAGTGGATGTGGATTATATTTAATCTCCACTCATAAGGGAGGAACACCCCAGAAACACTATTAAGCGTTTAATAAAGGCTGACCTTTATTAAGCATTTAATAAAGGCTGACCTCTGAGTATAACCACCAAATTATCAGAATGATTTAATAAAACACATATGCCCTTTGTGCACAAAAGATCACCAAATTGCTGGATTAATTTAAAGACATCCAATCTGACGTATCAAAATTATTCATTAGTTTTATATATAGTGTTTCTATTGAACTGAAGGCTGGGTATCTCTATGTTAAGACCTTGTTTTTACTTTTGTCTTTGGCAAGAATTTTGCCAGGACTGGATTTGGGGCAACAGATCAGTCTCAAATTATGATACAGCTCCATTTCCTAAAGTTGGAAGAAAAGCTAGCACAAAATGCACTGGACAGTTTGTCTTACTAGATCTTCTTAAAGATTTACAAAATATCCCCAAAGCAACAAAAACACTAAACAAATAGAGAAAGAATATTTTGCTTAATATAATGACTGAAGAAATCTTGACTATACTATTATAACTAGTATGGCTTCCTTTTTATCTTTCTTCTGAGGGCTTCTAACTTTGCCTCTGTAATTCTTTTCTTTCCCTTCACAATTGCTGGTTCCAATTGCCTGATCTCTTAATAAAACTCTTGTGTTTCTGCTGTATCCTCCTTTACTTTTCTTCCACACAGCGAGCCCAGCAATACTGGTATGGAAGCCTTATCCAATTTTCTTAACTTTGAATGATAGCCTTTCCTGAAATCTAGTTCAGGTCTTTGACCAAAAGGCTTCAAACTGGGTTGAGAATGGAATTGTGCATACAGGAACATACCCACCTCTCTCTAACAAGGAATGAAAACAGATTGGCAATTACACTCCATTCTCTCTTTGCAGTTGCTTGAAGGGTGATTTTATCTCAAATTAATTACTCTGAATAACTGACATTGTTTAGTCAATTTCAACTATATAGGTAATCCTGAATTTACAACCACAATTGAGCCCAAAATTTCTGTTCTTAAGTGAGACATTTGTTAAGTGAATTCTGCCCCATTTTATGACATTTCTTGCCACATTTAAAGCGAATCACTGCAGCTGATAAATTAGTAACACAGTGAATCTGGCTTCCCATTGACTTTGTCAGAAGGTTGCAGAAGGTGATCACATGACCCCAGGACACTGCAATGATCATAAGTATGAACTGGTATGAACCAGTTGCCAAGTATCTGAATTTTTATCACATGATCATGGGGATGCTGCAAAGGTTGTAGCTGTGAAAAACAATCATAAGTCACTTTTTTCAATGCTGTTGTAACTTTGAACGGTCACTAAATGGATTGTTGTAAATCAAGTACCTATAATTCAATCCACAATTTTAATTGGCTACGCATAAAGAATTGCTAGAAGAAGAGTTGAAGAATCAAATACATTTTTACAAAATGTAACAGTTTTTTGTTTTCAGAACTGGATGAAAGGATATTATGAGATATTTGTACAGTACTTATCAATTGTTCACTGAGAATGAAAGAAAACATCAGTTACTTCCGCTAATTTTACTTTAAATGAAACAAAAATTACAACACCTCCCCAACAATATAAGATTTCATCAGTGTGCTTTTCCTTTTATCTTTTCAAAGCATTAAAGAGATAAATGAAGTGTATTTTTATTGGAGTCTTAATAGACTAGTTAAGATTTTGCATTAGTCCAAAGTTTAATATTTTAATATATTACTTTTATTAATATCTTCCATCCTATTAACATCTTATTAACATGCTTCCCCCCCCCCGCACCCAATATTTGAATAAATAGAAGTGGTTGGGTAAAGATGAAAATCTTACTCTAGTGTCCACCGCTCCTTACAGTTGCACTAATTCATCATCAAAAATGCACTGCCCATAGCTGCTAACTTTGGAACAGGTGTATTTTCTGCCACCTCATAAATTTGATTGGCTAGGAAATGCCAGTCAGAGGAGGGTGTCCGCTGCAAAAGAATCAGAGGCCATAATCCAACTGACAGTGACATGCCTCTAATTCCTCTTAATGGCAGCTGTAGCTTTTGGCTCTTGATGTGCTCATCCCACTGTGGTTTTCCAACAGACTCTGTACTTTTAAAAGATTTGCTAATCCTCTACTTTTAAAAGTAAAGGAGGAAGGGGGGAGGGCCTAAACTGAAAATTGATTCTTTTTTTTGCTCTAGGCATGAAACTATTTTTTTCTTCCTCTGAGGATTAGCTGACATTCTATTAGTGCTGCAGCGATGACTAGCGGCAGATAAGGGGCCTCTTCTCCTGACACTAGCTGTGCACTGCACTGTAAAACATGACATTTCTTGCAGGGGTGAGCTCCCCACCTTAACATACATGGCTCAGAATTGGCTAGCCATTAAGATTTCCCCCCAGGCAGCCTCTCTCATCTTTTGTTTAGAGCAAGTTTTGACAACAGCAATGCTAATTGATTGAATGTTCCAATAAGAGATTATAGCTTAGAGAGAGAAAGATAACATTTTTATTTCAGTGAGCATTCATTTAATCTGGATGGCTATATTTTTGCAGTCTAGACAGCAGTGGATTAATTTGCATTGTTTATTGAATTCCCAAATTGGATAATTTTAACAGTGATTCATTTTATAGGACTTTTAGCTTGAACTGCCTATTGCTCTGTGGACTTCTTAGTCTTGTTGGTCCTAGATGTAATTTTTATTTTACTGTTAGCAGATTGTCAGCGTAAGTATAGGCTTTTCTGTTATTAAACAGACCAAGCATTTTTTCTGAGCATTGTTAAATCTCACAGGGCTGGAAATATTCCATGAAAGTGAGTACAGGACTCAACTGAGTTAAAAAATGACTGAATAGGGTAAGTCCCTTTATAGCTTCAGGATTTTTAACGTAGACACTTTTTTTTTCATCTGTCTGTCTTTTCCGGGATTTATTTATTTATTTGTCAAGAACGTATTAGGTAATAAGTATAAACATGGATTGGATACATAAAATATATACAAATAGAGGGAACATTAGGACAGGGACGGTAGGCACGCCCCTTACAGAGCTCTTCGGAATGCGGTGAGGTCAACAGTTGACAGTCTTACATTAAAATTTTGGGGGTTTTAGGATGAAACCACAGAGTCAGGTAGTGTATTCCAGGCATTGACCACTCTGTTACTAAAGTCATATTTTCTGCAATCAAGTTTGGAGCAATTCACTTTGTTTGTATCTCTTTGTTTGGAGCAATTCACTTTGTTTGTATCTATTGTGTGCTCGTGTATTGTTGTGGTTGAAGCTGAAGTAGTCATTTTTTTTTTAATTTGATTTATATGCGCCCTTCTCCGGAGACTCAGGGCGGCTTACAATGCATTAAGCAATAGCCTTCATACGTTTGTATATTTATACAAAGTCAGCTTATTGCCCCCACAAACTGGGTCCTCATTTTACCTACCTTAGAAAGGATGGAAGGCTGAGTCAACCTTGAGCCTGGTGAGATTCGAACTTACAGTAATTGCAGACAGCTGGTGTTAATCACAACACTTTTAGTCTGCTGAGCCACCAGGCCCTTGACTGACACTTACCTGCCTCTCCATATTTTTACATCATATATTATGCAAGTCAATTTGAAAAGTATTTTTGAATGTCAGGATTACAATTCTGAATTATAATAGGCCACGGATATACCAGTATACCAAGCTCAAAGCACCAAGGATACACAGTTCAACCCTGAGCTACAAATGTTCTCTTCTATTGAATCTTTGAATTCTTGATCACGTAGAATCTAGAAAACATGAATTAACTTAAACTTAATCTGAATTAAAGGAATTTTAAAGCTCCCATAAAAATTAGTGTGCACACTATAATTTGAAAATCACAACCATACTGAAGTGAATTCAGGAACCAATTTATTTTGAGTATCAACATCATTAATTCAGTGACATCAATGTTTCCTGCAGTGGCATACTCAGCAATTTTTTTTCTCCACCTCCTTCAAGCCCATTACATTATTTTATTCAGGCAGCTTCAACATTAGTATTAACTAATCATTAGCATTATTAATAAATGCTAATTATATTGATAGTCAAAATGCTACAATAAAAGGTAAAGTCACAATTATGTACATATTTTATGGCATATAATTTGATAAAGCAAGGCAAAAATAGAAAAAAGAAAAAAAGCCAAAAAAAATTGGAGAGGAATCAAAAGTCTTATGGGAAAAGTTAATTAAAACAAACATTTCTCAGGATTTTGGTGTTAAAACTGTGGGAAGGCCCAGAAGAACCAAGGGTGGAACAGAACAGAATTTAGGGATGATGCAAATATGTCCCTTTCTTTGATGTAGTAAGCTTCCACTGGGGATATGCATCCACATGCAATGTATGATTGTCTTGAGGGATGTCTGCAAATGAACAGGTGCTGTCAGCCACTGAGGATGAACAATAATCTCTCTGTGAGGACTATGCCAATTTCAAGTATCAAATGAGAATTATTATATCTGAGGCAGTTCAACAATCTCCACATTTTCTCCTTAGCTGCTATTTCTAAGTGTCTAATGGTATTTCTGCCTTTCAAGATATTCACTGGATTATATACATATACATATACATATACATATACATATACATATACATATACATATACATATACATATACATATACATACACACACACACACACACACACACACACACACAATCCAGTGAAGATCTTGAAATGCAGAAGTACCATTAGATACTTAGAAATAGCAGTTAAGGAGAAAATGTGGAGAGTGTTATACAGTATGCAAGCCTTGGTGTATTTGGGTCTTCTCCTGTGTAAGATTGAGAGCACTTTGGCAAAGTTTCAGCAGAATCTCATCTGCCATCATCAGGCTTATGCAAGGGGTCTTCTGCAGCATATATAGTATATGTATATATACATAGATGTTATACAGTATATACATATATATGCCTTCTTACATAGATGTTATACAGTATGTATACATACATACATACATACATACATACATACATACATACATATATATATATATGCCTTCTTTTCTTCCATCTTCTGAAACTAATTTTGGATGGGATTTCTCTTCATAATAGAAGGATAAGGACTTTGGTTGTGATTCTAATCATGAATGTGGTTAACAAAATTTCCTAAAAATACAAATCACTTTTTTTTTTAAAGTGTATGGCATGTGTTAACTAGGGATTACTGAAGTGACTGGCTGCCTCTGTGAAAGGAATTTTTTTGGGCGGGATGCCTGAATATCAGTAGGCAATCGGGGTAGGCTCCTTTCCTGTCCCTACACGGTTTATTCATTCACAGGAATCGAGCCTCTGAGCTGCTGACCTCAGTGAAGTGCAGGCTCAGTGTTTTACCATGCATCTTACCATGCGTCCAGAGGTGGGATTCAGCCAGTTCTCTCCGGTTCAGGCAAACTGGTAGCGGCGACTGTGGGAGGCCTCGCCCACCCGCCTGAACGTAATGTGTGACCTCTGCACGTGCGCTCACATTTGCAAACCGTTAGGGAAGGTAAGTGAATCCCACCTCTGAACGTGTCTTCCCACCGTGGCCCCCTTACAAATCACTGATTGCTATTAATATAAATCAAACTAACTTGATCATTTTTAAAGGCCTCTTATACTATGAATGGCCAGAATTTTAAAGGGCATCTGTGCTTAACTATAGTTCATTTCCTCAGAAAGAAGACAATGGAGTCTTAAGATGCTTCTATGATATGGGGAACAGAAGCACATTTATGATGTAACTGCATTTTTGAAATGTGAGACATAAATTTATTCCCACATGTATAAACTGAGCATAAAATAAAGGCTCAAACATTCGCTCTTCAATGAATTCCTGTTCCTCATTCAATTATGGGATAGAATGTAGAAACAAGTCAGCCCTCTTCCTCTCTTTTAGGCCCAGTTGTAATGCACAACAAAACATGGGCTTAGAACAGAGGTCTTCAAACTTGGCAGCTTTAAGACTTGTGGATTTCAACTCCTTCAACTTCAAACCAGCTATGGAGAATTCTGGGAGTTGAAGTCCACAAGACTTAAAGCTGCCAAGTTTGGGGACCCCTGGCTTAGAAGGACAAAAGATGATTCACTGCTGTTGTTTTCTTGCACTGAAACCTATTTATGGCAACCAACTGGGCTTTGTTGTGTCTTCAGAGGCTTTGTCTAAGAGCACCCATTTAGCTCATATATAGAAAATGTAGTCACAAATTACTATAGGGTCAGGTTATGCCTCTGTTTTCTTAGATATTGATCCAATTCCTTCTTACCCTCTTTTCCCTCTATATCTTTACCAAGGTCAGTGAGAAAAGGAAAGAAACACTATATTGTCCTTTCTTTCTAATTATTGTCACTATAGGAAATGGATAGCTTTATGCTTCCATCTTCTTTTTAGTGACCTTGATTCATATCACTGAGCTCTGGTTGCCATTTGGCAATGGAAATCTAATGACTTCTTTCTATGTTAACAAGAAGTCCCTCAATCAGTTGATTGGTAGATGACTAGATCCTGGAGCCAGAGATTTTAAAGTTGGAATGGAAACCAGGGCTTGTCAAATCTCTGATTTACAGAGTGAATGCCATAAACTGTGCTTTAGGTGAAGTGTTTCTTTAAAAATGCACAACATTTTATTTTAAAATAAAGTAAGAGAAAAGACAGGCAACAGAATGAAAGAGTAAACATAGCAATTCAGCAAGGTTGTTAATTAAGGCAAAAAGGAACACCCTGATTACAGTTCTTCAGGTATCAAGGATAAGCTTGTGAGCTAATTAGAGTAAAACAGCCTAAGAGATTACACTTTATCAGTCATGACACTACTAGCAATCTATTTCAAACAGTAAATTATTTGATTATAATCTTTTATCTGTTCTTTGAAATAGTACACACATACATCTGCCCTAACTCCATTCTTCCTTTCTTTAATTAAAAAGCAAAAACTCCAAAGGGAGTCAAACCATTTCAACTACTTTGCACCTGGTTTCATTCAAGCTGCTTTGTTTTTCCTTGAATGAGCAGGTTTATCAATTCAAATTCACTTCCTATCCTACCCTTCGCTGACAGACCTTTACTGATGCATTATGTACTTGCCCCTTTCTTCTTCCTGGGCAAGAAATAAATAAGTTTGACTTTTGAAAAGTGTTATCAATATATTTTGCTCAAAAAGTCTTTGGGGAAAAGAGGTCAATCTCATATGAAGAGTCATCATATTAATGCATCATTTTGTTATATTTCATATATCCTTGAAAATCGGTTTGCTAAAATGAGATTGGGGAATAGAGACAAATCACAGCCCAAGCTTGAACTCTGGTAATGGCTGAGAATTAGGGTACCAGGCCTTTGGTCTGTTTAGAATGGCTTAGAAAGTGATCAGAAATTGTTTGCTTAGCCCTGTTACGAATACAAGGTTGAACTTGTGGCCTTCTCTGTCATAAATAAACTGATGTCCAGGCAAGAGTAAGATGGTCCTTTTTCCTTGATGTGACACATCCTAAAAAATCTTTAGGGCAAGGAGGGTTATGGAACATAAATCTATGAAAATAGCTTTATGAATGCTCTATTGGAAATCCATGCCTGTGAAATCAACAAGGTAGAGTTGGCAGGCTGGGAGAAAGAGGGGCTTACCTCTTGTTTTTCTTCTTTTAATTAAAAACAGACATGTAATTTTCTCCTGGAAAATCAGCTATGGTCACTTGTAGGAGAATGCCAAGAGGATGTAAATTAGAGTCACCTGATTTACTTAGCATGCATGGCTTTTTCACTTACATATTTACATAAAGACAGTTAATGACTATATGACAATCAAACAGAGAATATGATTCTTTCTTATAATTTGGATGTGAATGAATAATTCATGGAGGATAATCTTGGAAGTCAGAATACCTGTATGGAACCTCAATGGTTAGAGGCAGTACTGATGCCTGTTGCTAGAGATGGAATAGCGGAAACTACAACAACAGCTGCATTTTAAACTTCCTAAAGGCATCTGTTTGGTCCCAACATTGGAAGTGATATGCAGAAAAACAGAATAATAGTCTTTAGTCTTTATTTGATTTATATACCGCCCTACTCCCGAAGGACTCAGGGCGGTGAACAACCAAACAATAAAATACATAAATACAAAATTTAAAAAACAGAATAAAACCGAATTAAACAAATTTGGCCCAGACAGATTTAAAACACCCCAATCATTTAAAAAACAGATTAAAATTTACGTATTAAAAGAGAAAAAGGGGGAAAAGATTAGGCCAGGCCCGCCTGGTGGAATAAAAAGGTCTTGAGAGCGCGGCAGAAGGTGCGCAGATCCGGGATCCTCCGTATCTCCGGGGGGAGCTCATTCCAGATAGTAGGTGCCCCCACAGAGAAGGCTCTCCCCCTGGGGGCCGCCAGTCGACATTGTTTGGCCGATGGTGCCCGGAGGAGCCCCCCCTCTATGAGAACGTACCAGCCAGTGGGAGGCTATTGGTGGTAGTAGGCAGTCCCATAAGTAACCAGGTCCTAAGCCATGGAGCGCTCTAAAGGTGGTAACCAAAACCTTGAAGCGTACCCGGAAGACCACCGGGAGCCAGTGCAGCTCGCACAGAAGAGGTGTTACATGGGAATGCGATGTCGCTCCCATTACCACCTGCGCGGCCGCACTCTGCGCCAGTTGGAGCCTCTGGGTGCTCCTCAAGGGGAGCCCCATGTAGAGAGCGTTACAATAGTCCAGGCGGGAAGTGACAAGGGCATGAGTGACCGTGTGTAAGGATTCCCGATCCTGAAAGGGACGCAACTGGCGAATCAGGCGAACCTGATGAAAAATCCTCCCGGTCACGGCCGTCAAGTGCTCTTCTAAAGACAGCCGTGAATCCAGGAGGATGCCCAAGTTGTGAACCCTCTCAGTGGGGGCCAATGATTCTCCCCCAATAGTCAGTGATGGCGCCACCTGACTATATCGGGACGTCGGAAGGGACCTTAGAGGTCTTCTAATCCAACCCCCTGCTCAAGCAGGAACACTATACCATTTCAAACAAGTGGTTGTCCAGTCTCTTCTTAAAAGCCTCCAGTGTTGGAACATCCACAACTTCTGGAGGCAAGTCGTTCCACTGATTATTTTAAGTGTCAGGAATTTTTTTTAGGTTCTTTTCTTGATTAATTTCCATCCATTGCTTCTTGTCCTGCCTTCAGGTGCTTGGGAGAATGCCACCTTAGATGAACATTAACATAGAAGGCTACAGTAGTTTGAAAAGTGTAATTTTATAATTAAATTCATAATAAGTAAGTAGATTAGTGAAGCTACCACTAAATTAGCTTCGATTGCAAAATTTATTCTTGAGCTCAATGTCTCATTCCAATCATAACCAGCATGTATATCTGTACTGTAAATATTTAAGAGTCAGGTTGAATGTAACATTGTTCTTACTCATTATACAGCTTCAAGCATTCTACATGTTGCATAGTAAGTTTTCATTTGGTCAGGACACTACTTATTTGCTATGGAAGTGCCATTGATGTAGTATTCCGGTTAACTGAATAAAGCAAGAGAACAACATAGAGAACATGAAATATTATGTGACCATTTTCTCAAATCACCAAAATTATGGAAAATTCTAGTTAAACATTTATTTATTATTATAATTAAATATGACCACTGTTCACTTATAAGCTGGCAATTTGGCATGGTCAAGATAACTCATATATGCAAGCTGTCAGAACCAGGAGTAAGAATACAGTTCTGGTTAACTTTCTGGTTAACTTTTGCCATCAAAATTCATTCTTTTTGTGTCCTGCAAGTAATAAGTTACCCATTAGAACAATTCGCTGATAAAGTACTTGTAATCTATCTTGCATGTGTCCTGCATCTTATAATCAACCTCTCTTCTCCTTTCTTCACACTGCAGCATTCCGATTTAAATCCCACATCAATCTAGTGGGCTGCAGCTCATGAAAAGTTGCAGCTTTTAATCAAATGCTACCAGTCTCTTCCTGATTAACATGGCTCTTTTCCCACAATGAATCCCAAGTGCAGTTCTTGGTACTGAGGTCTTTAATGCCTAGATAGCTATCCAATCAGATTTCTCCTAGAAAATCTATTTTATTTAATATCTCCTCTGCCTTTCTGTAATTGCCCTTACTATTTTTCTAAATGTTTTTATTTGTTCATGGGCAGGGATGGGTTCTACTTACCTTTACTACCGGTTTGCAGCAGGGCCGCGTGCGCACTCTCTCTTCTGCGCAAGTGCAGAAGTGTTTTGATAACGTCGGGGTCGGTGGGCGGAGCCTTCCGCCGGTTTTACTACCGGTTCTATAGAACCGGTGCGAACTGAGGACAACCCACGACTGTTCACTGGGGTATCCTTCCAGCTTCAGTTTTGGTTGCTTCTTTTTGCATTGTTACTCAACTAGAGGCTCATTATCAAAGCTACAATATGTATGTATGTATGTATTCAATTTATTATACTGCCTACAGTATCTCACACATATAACTCTGCGTGGCTCACAATAGTTAAAGCAACACTCAGAAGCAATTAACAAAATGCAAATAAAAACAATGATATATAAAGCATAAATCAATGGCAGAATTACATTTCCTTTATAACAGTGCTACCATTGAATAGGCTTCCCACTGGAGTTAGATCCCCAAGTGTAGAGGCAAAGCCATATCTGAAAGGCCAATAGAAGATTCATTTAGCGCAGTAAGAACCGTGGTGGCACAGTGGTTAGAGTGCAGTACTGCAGGCTACTTCTGCTGACTATTGATTGCCAGCAGTTTGGCACCAGGCTCAAGGTTGACTCAGCCTTCCATCTTTCCGAGGTTGGTAAAATGAAGACCCAGATTGTTGGGGGCAATATGCTGACTCTGTAAAACAGCTTAGAGAGGGCTGTAAAGCACTATGAAGCGGTATATAAGTCTAAGTGCTATTGCTATTTCTTAACTATTCCCTATAGATTTTGCCTGTTTTAATGTTCACTTAACAATACATGGTTTGTAAAATACACTAAATTGGCTTTCAAATATAACTCTAAGATATAAAGTTTATATTGTATTAAACCAAGACCAAAAATTCGTATTATGGCTTAGCCAGGGAATGCTCCCGGTTCGGACCGGCTCGGGCAAGTAGGTAGCGATGGCGGCAGGCAGTTCGGAGAACCGGTAGCAAAAATCCCTGCCCCCACCCCCCATGCCCAGCTGAGCCGCGCGATCATCAGAGCCTTTTTTTTTTCTTTTAAATGGCTCTGACCAGCAAGCTCTGAGATCCCAGCTGAGTTGCAGCTTGGATCGCCAGAGCCATGCAAAAGAAAAAAAACTTTTTTTCCTTTTAAATGGCTCTACCTGCTAATCGGTAGCAAAAATCCCTCCCCTTCCCTCCCCCACAGCTTGCTTACTTTTTTTTTTTTTTTTAAATTTGATTTATATGCCGCCCTTCTCCGGAGACTCAGGGTGGCTTACAATGTGCTAAGCAATACTTATAACTACTTTAGCTGCTGGTCGCAACGCCTTGCTGTAATCCCTGCAATCGATTGCATCAGCAAGCAACTGAGTCTCCCTGCCTGCAATCAAACGGGCAGGGAGTTGTGGACTTCAACTCCCAGAATTCCTCAGCCAGCAAAACTCTACAAGTCTTAAAGTTGCCAAGGTTGGAGACCCCTGTTCAGTTGGGTAAGTTTTTTTCCCCTTTGGGCGCTTTAAAAAAGTAGTTAATTGGGGTTTTTTTTAGTTGTTCTTTTTTTAGACCTAGCCATTTAAAGTTTAGGAAGTTTTAAATTTAGCTGCTTTTATATAAAAATAAATTAAAATAAAATAATATTTGTGCAGCTTTCTGAGATTTAGTGTGTTTCTGTAGTGTTTCACTCTAACTACACAATCACACAAAATCTCACAAAGCTGTATGTGGAATTTTGTGTGTGTAAAGTGTGAAAGTTGGTTTTTGGGGATTTTTGTGGTTGTGTGAGGTTCCTGCTTGTTGCAGGGGCCATTTTGGGTCTAACACAGCTGCTTTTATATTGTGGGTGAGCCAGTTGTGTTGTGTTGTGTTTTGTAGGTTAAAAAAGGGCAAAGAAGTGACATTGACTTGGCCACGCCCACCTGACCAACAAGCACGTCCTCCCAGTCACCTTACCACCAAGCTCTGCCCACTAATTAAGCCACGCCCACAGAACTGGTAGCAAACATTTTTAGATTTCACCCCTGGGCTTAGCCCAATATGCTAATCAGGTTGTTGGGTCAATATTTTCACTGAATTATCTGTTATAACTTCAGATTCCATTTCTTGGTCAGTTAGCACCAAATCTCTTTTTATCTAGAGGCTTGTCACTGTTTTAAGAACTCTAGTGGCACAAAAAAGAAATCCCACTTGAGTTCCATAAACTAATTCCCAGTAAATATGTATAACACAGAAATTGAAAAGGTTAGTGAGTTAAGAGTTACTGTTCCAGAAACTATGCTGATTCTCCCTCCTAAGATTTTTCGTTTGGTATGATTGATTGCTGGACTGTAATTACAGGTAGTCCTTGACTTACGACTGGTCACTTAGTGACCATTCAAAGTCACAATGGACCTCCCCAGGAATGGACCTCCCTCCCACCACAATTATGTGACTACGTGTCAGATGCTTGGAAACTGGACTGCATTTACAGTATATCCTTTTACAGTATCCTGAGGTCATGTGATTGCATTTTACAACATTTAACTTTCAGTTTTTGGCAAAATCAGCCAATAGCAAACAATTGTGGCTTTTCATTGATACACGCTATCCAGTGTCACCCTGTATGAGTTGGGTAGGCATATACTGTAAATTTGATGAATATTTTATGTCAAATTTGTGAACAGAGGGGGAAAAATGAGTGAATCCTCCAACTTCCTCCAGACGTTTCCAGCAATTTCTTCCTCTTAGGAGCCATGGAGCTAATCATGGAAGCTAATTGCCATAGCCTTTTGGCAAAGAGTTTGTAAAAATTATCTTCATTTTCTTAACACCAATAATGACTTTTCTCCAATGCAAATAAACCTTCAGCCAAATTATTTCCTTCAGATTTGCAGGTATAGGTATAGGTTAAATTCCTCCCTTGGATCAGCTGGGATCCTAAAAATTATTTGTCATCCCCCCCAGCTGATGCTATTTGTGTTTGTTTTTCACACACACCCCCCATTAGCACCAGGATATCTAGTGCAGCCCAGAGGGTGGTTTAGTGCATTACATGAAACATGTTACTTGATAGTGTTATTTAACATCATAAAGGCAGACCAAGTTTAATTTCTCATGTTGTGCATGAATCATCCAGTTAAATGATTATTTTCCCCCCTTAACCATAAGTTATAGGCTTGGTATAACTACATAATAATATTTTGCAATCTGTCTTATTACAGGTGCTAGGAAACAAGGTTATGTCTTCCTGCCAAGTGCATTTGTCATTCCAGAAAAATAAACACTTTCAGGTGCAACTAATTTTACTGGTTATTGAAGGTGTGATGACAGTAGTTATTCCTAGGTAGGAAGAATGTAGTGAAGGCAAGTGAAATAGAAATTAATAGATATTAAATTACTAATCCTGATTGGTACCCTTCAGATGGATATTCTGTTTCTCCAGTCCAAAACTAGAAATGTATGAAGTTCGTCAAACAATTGAACAAGTCTGAAAAACCTTTTAGCTCAGACATGTATTATTATATCTCATCTGTTCATCCGTCAAATACTCTCCGTCCAAATTATTAACTGTAAAATTATAAATAAAACTAATGATAAGTTACAAAGTTACCATTATTGGTTGATGTCTGATCTCAAACGAAGCTAAGTATGAGCCATGGTGGTATGGTGGCACAGTGGTTAGAGTGCAGTACTGCAGGCTACTTCTACTGACTGCCGGCTGCCTGCAATTTGGCAGTTCAAATTTCACAAAGGCTCAAGGTTGACTCAGCCTTCCATCCTGGGTAAAATGAGGACCCAGATTGTTGGGGGCAATATGCTGACTCTGTATACCGCTTAGAGAGGGCTGTAAACAATAGTCTAAGTGTTATTATTATTGCTAAGTAAGATTGGTTCTGATTAATGTTTAGATAGGATACCAGAAAGAAACCTCAGATCTGTAGGCTAGACTGGCCAACTGAAAAAGATGGCAATCAGGGGTGGGTTCTACTTACCTTTATTACCAGTTCGCAGTGGGGCTGCTTGCTTGCTTAGCTCACACGTGCACTCTTCTGCACAAGCGCAGAAACTTCTGCGCATGTGCAGAAGCGTTTTCATGACATCAGGTTCAGTGGGCGGAGCCTCCCGCTGGTTTTACTACCGGTTCTATAGAACCGGTGTGAACCGGGGGCAACCCACCACTGATGGCAATAGCAAAAGACTTCAAAATTGTTGCAAAGACCACATAAAAATATCATATATTCACCAGAAGTCAAATTCAATTCAAGGAGGCAATTAGAAAATATCACTCACACTAAATTAGCAGTGAAAGTGAAGGTAATTTAATCAAAAGTAAAGAACAATTGTTACCACCCTAGAGAAGAATATTTTCCCAAAGAAAAAGCTATAAAGATGAATATAATTGCCAGTCAGCAAGGATTTATCAAAAAGAAAGTAGGGCAAAAAATTATACATCAGTATAAAATAGGCCATATGCATAAACACCAGCTACATGTTCTCACAGTATCTTATGAAACTGCAATCTCATCTTTTAAATTTTAATTAAATTAGATGCTTCAAGGGATAACCTGATAGTATGATGGGTTATCTATCTCTTGCTCTGTGTAAAGAACTATATGAATATATCCCAAGCAATTTTTTATTGAGAAAGTTGCTTACATTTTGAGTTTACCATATGTGAATGAGAACTATACATATATAAAAAGCTACTTATTAAGTGGAAAAAAAGGTTTTGAATAGATTTATGCAGATCAGCTTTGGTTAGATTCAAATCAGAAATCCAAAGAGGGCATGTTCAATTTGAGTTTGTGATTTAAGATTCAGGGGTAATCAAATCTATTTAAGCCACTTTGAGATCCAAACATAGAATTCAAGTAAGAATATGACTGTGTAGGGTATCATGGGGAAAATTCCAAATGCCTAAAATCTGTGTCATTTTTGGCAGAATAAGATGTAAATAGTCAGAATGGTAAACCCTTTAGAAAAGATCTACCAACTTTCAGTTAGATATTTTCATGGATTTTAATTTAGCAAAATTTTGAAAGATCGGTTGTACATATTTTAAAAAAGAAGACAGTACAATAGTCATCAAACTAGCAGATAACAATAGAGGAACGGATCAAATTACTGCTAAAAAGTACCCCCTGCCAATATAAAATGGCAACATTTTAAAAATTATATGAAAACATCTGAGCGAAGCCATTCAATGTCTGAATTATTTTGGAGTCGTTCTGTTGCGTTAAAGCTGGTCTAAGCTTTGATCTGTGAATCTACTTGATTGGGCAATTCAATCAAATCAAATCATCTCTTAGAAGATTTGCTTAGCTCTAGGATTGGGGACATCTATTTGTACATGTGGTGATGATAATGATGGTTATAGTCTACCATATTTGAGGAATAATAGGGGTCACTTTTAGTCTTCCCTCAATTATTTCATTTATTTTATTTAATTTAGACCACCTCCCCCAACTCTAAACTGACTTTGGTTGCTTTGAGTTTGTAAATATGAAATGGAATTATAAATATATTCAGGTTAACACATTGAGCAGCAATATCCATAGATATATTTGAAGAATGCCTGAAACAACAACTTCCTCTAATAGAGGAGTCTTCATCCCTTCTTACTTCACTTTTGAAAATTTAGACTTTTCTATATCTCTTGTTGTTATTGCTGTTGTGGTTGTTAGTTGCGAAGTCATGTCCAACCCATCGCGAACCCATGGAGAACTTTCCTCCAGGCCTTCCTGTCCTCTACCATCCTCTGGAGTCCATTTAAGCTCATATATATCCCTACAGTTTATTAATTGGGATACATGAGTGTGTGTTAATTCAAATATTTCCATATAAAAACTCAATTTTCAAGTTTTTAATCACAAATTCATGCCTCCTAATTCATGATAAATCCAGACCCCCTCCCCCCAAAAAAGAGGGTAATATATGATTTTTGTGATTGCCATTGTTGACCTTGTTGTGATCATCAGGCTGTAGAATCTTTAGCATACTACCACAGCCCTGGGATTTACAAACTGCGAGTGGCAGTATGTTTCAGGGTTTTTTTCCCCCCCATTGTTCGAAATCAGTTCAGATTTTAAAAATAATAATAATAAAAGATTTAAAAAATCACATTTCCTAACATAAGCATTTTTGTTTGTCTCTTTAAAGTTTTGGTTATGCATCCTAATAAACTTCCTTTAAAACTTTCATAAATAGTTGCATTTTGGGCAGGCTTTTTCTGAATATTAAGCTTTTTAAAAGTTAGAAGAGCAAGAATTTTGAAGTTTGGCTAAATTGATGACTTGGGCAAATGCAAAATTAGATAAGGTGACATAAAGATGGCAAAATGAATGATTTTTTTTCTTTATTCATTTTCCAGTCTATTTCATATTCATTTCCAGCTCCGTTTTATAGAAGAAATGTTCACTATGAAATTTCTAACAAAACAAAACAAAACAAACCCCCCCCAAAAAACCCTTCCGCAACTGATTTTCTGTCATTCTTCTAAACCTTAGGCAAGCACCAAATCTACAAATTAGCAAGAAAAATGTGAGCAGTTTTATGTCCTGTGACCATGCACATGTAAAGAAAAAAAAAAGAAAGTTTTTTTTTTCTCCCTCCATCTCGGGTAACTTCTGGTATGTTGGTGCATTAAAGATGAGAAAAAAATACAGTTAGTGAGTCATTGTTCTGTCAACATGTGGCATTCGATCATGGTGTCCTAGTAGGATTTCAGCAAGTAATTAGGAGATGGATACAAGGATAATTGGCACATTTGTTTTTTTGTCTGAAGTCCTGTGGTAATCACTTAAGCTAATTCATTCTGCAGGTAGGAGTGGTAAGAGAAATTCCATCTCAGACTTTTGTGCTCACAGTTTGCCCAGTTCATTGAGAGGGATGTTTCATCTCTTTCCAGTATGCAGTATTCATTTTGCCTAACAAGAAGCAAGGCCTTTCTGAACGATCGTGTTGCAACTTGCTAGTGAAGAGGTTTCTCATTGGGGAGAGAACAATTACCACATCACTGCAAACTTCAAGGCAGACATGATGTAAAAATTAACAATTTTGGGGGGCTAATACTTGGGCTTTATGTAAACTCACAGACAATCCTATGAGGCACTCAGAGTAGATTATAAGTTTGGGCAAAGCTAGAAAATTGCTGCCATTATACTGTTATTATTAACACCTTGTAATTTGCCCTGGGGAATACCAAAGTTCTCTCTCCTTATTTGGCTTTAATGAAGGAAAATTGCTACCTTTGCAAGTTGGATGGCGCCCGCTCTGATTAGCCTTAAATACAGAGGACTATTATTTTGAAAATGCTTGTTGTTGGAGGAATATTAGTTTTGCATAGGGCAGAGAGGAAAGCTGATGAGATGTGGTTGAAGTTCTTTCTTTTCTGTGCCATCAGAACAGTGAGTCAGATGTTTCCTTCAGTCCTGGTCCTGCTTTATAGCTTACCAGTGGAAACCATACAAAGGAGCTTCAGCCAGGGATCCACTTCAGTTTTGCAGCAGAAAGAACCAGTTGTCAAACCAGCTTATTATATCAATGGAAGTGGTAATTGTCCCAATGGAGATAATTTAATTAGAGCTTTGAGAGTCATCCCAGTACAGTGAAGTTTGCTCTCTAATAAAATAAAACCATTTATATATGTCCCAGAGCCTGTTTTTGAACCTTTTGATGCTCTCATAGCTAACATCTTTCCAGTGTATTGAAGCCAAGATGTTTTTTTTAAAAAAAATCTTTTCTATACATGACTAATCATTCCCTCCCACAGTCTGTAATGTCATTAATGTCTCTGGGAAAAAGTGAACTTTAAAGAAAATCCAACTTTGATCTTATCTATGATTAATTCATGTTGTGATAGCATTGGAAGACGTCTTCTTCATCATTGTCATCTTCTTTTGACATGTAATGACTTAGCTACTCATTTCCCCCTTCATTTGAGCTCCTGTGACCGCTTAATAACTCATGCCAAAGCAGAGCAGGTTATGACGTTTCCTCCACCTACCTTCCAGGGAAGGTGAAGGTGTTGCCTCTCATACTTAGACAAATTACTTCAAATAATGACTTTGTGCAAAATTAGTCAGACATAATTGGAAAATCCTATAGATAAATACCAAAAGAAAAGAAAGAGTAAAGGTTATCATTTTTATGTTTGAAGGCTGCAAGGGGCTTACCATACCAATCTAACAGCAATATTGTGAGATTATGATAACAAAACTTTTCCATGGATCAATTTTTTTTAAAAAAAGAACCCTTCGAAATGTTGCTCATGTGAGTGGTGCCAACAACACTTATGATGCTCATGCTAGTGCGGCCACAAGCCCTTGTGACGTTCTGTGAAAAGGACTGTGTGCGCACACATGTATACATGCCAGGTGGCCACTCACGTGGCTCAGTTTCAAATAGGCCACGGTCCATAGGTTGGGGACCCCTGGTCTATATCATCCCCTTGTACAGATGGAGCCAGAACTAAAATATAGAAAAAGTTCTTTTTAAATTTCAGTTGCTCTAATTAAAAACTATCCTTAGAACAAATCCATTATATATGTATTCATGGGATGCTTATTTTAGAGGAAAATGTGATTTTTTAAAAAACTACCACACCATGTGCAAGTTCTGCTTCCTAAAGAAAAGTATGGGGTGAGGTCTTATGGGAACAAGGTAGAATAAGCAAAAAGTGAACTATCAACACTCACTCATCCTTCTCTGGGAGTCTTACTGGATCTTTCATAAATGATAATTATAGAATTATAAGAATATATAAGATAAAGTAAGCTTTATTGTTACTTTTTACTGGAGCACACTGGCACACATTAAAAATGAAATTCTGTCGCCTGCTCTCAAAAGAAAGTATAAATATACTCATACTCATACATAATACACATACAGTATACACATGATATATACACAGTACACACACACACACACACACACACACACACAGAGAGAGAGAGAGAAAGAGAGAGAGAGAGAGAGAGAGAGCGCTATAAGAAGCTCTTATTGGCCTGGACAGAAGGAAGTGAACTACCAATAATCTTTTCTGCTGTCCTCACCACTCTCTGCACTGCCTTCCTATTACTACCCAGGCTATTAAAAAGTTCTACTAATGGGACACAAACATCTCGATGGAATATGCTAAATTAGGTATTAGTAGACAATCTGTAACCCATTGGATCATTCTTCTTTCCACATATAATATAGGCTTGTCCTTAGGAGTGAAGCCATCACGTCCTCCTCCACAACTGGCTCACAGAATTGGCTGCCATTTTGCAGAGGAAGAGGAGCCAAGGCAGCTGGAGACCCAAAGGAAAACTGCATCCTGGTCCCCCTTTTGGCATTCCTCCTGGGCCCCTCCCTCTAAGGAGAAAGAGGGCTCATGTATCAGCTGCTGGTATCCCCTACCAGTCCTACCTTTCCAGCAGGCCTCTCAGTTGTGCTCTTTCCAACAATAATATAGGTTTGTGCTTCTTCCATCTCCTCATAACCCACAGGAGTGCCCTGATGAAGCTTTCTTCTCCTTCTCCACTGACCTGCAGAACTGCCTGCAACATTACTGGGAGTGGGAACAAAGGGAGCAGTGGACAATGAGGAATATAGATCTCCCCATTCTGGTGTGACCACAAGGTGCCCTTCCCTCCAGCAAGGAAGTTGGAGGAAGTTCCCTCCAGGAGCCCATTGACTGTTTATACTCCTCTTTTCCCCAAGTCAGCCTTACCCTTCAAATTTTTGCCTTTCTCCCAAACAGCCAATCAACACTTACTCATTGTGCCTTTCCATCAGCTGATTGGACACAGGGTCAGAGGGATGTGGGCATACACCTCTCCCAATTTCCCTTATGCCATTGAAACCTATGGATTTTTAGGAAGTATAGTTGAAAGGTACTTTGGTACTAAAACAGCCACAACATCCCCAAATTTTATTCCCAGGAGAGTTATGGGTTCTGGCAGTCTGTAAATTAGCCCATTTGAATTATCTTGGTTCAATTATTATTGTCCTACATTTTCTAATTTTACTCAATTGAAGGTTAGAAATAGACACGACAGTTTTGGTGATATATATAGATTATAGATTTTGGTTTATATTTACCATAATAGTTTTATATGAATGTTATTTCATCAAATCACCATAAATTGTTGAATAAGGCAAAATTAAGTTGAAGACTGGTAAATAAGACAAGTTTAAAGTGGAGATTAATTGGCATTTAAATTGGTTTATTATGACTATATCTATTTTATCTGTGAGATACTCATGGAAGCACATATGATTCCGATTTCATTCTCACAACAACTTGGGTTGAAATAGGAGAAAGTGAGTCTTATGAGTGAGGTGGAATTTGATTCCTAGAGTGCACCGAGTCTTAATCCAGAACTCTTCTCTCTACATTACACTAACTCAAAGAAGACAGTCCTGTCAATAGCTATCAGAGAGAAGGATTATATAGAATTGCTGTGTGAAGAAACATGAGGTTTCTGAATTCCAGTTTGGTTGGGATGGGTGGAAACAGCAAGAAATTATCTCCTGCACTCTGTGAGTTTTCTTATAAGTAGGATATCCTGAATGTTTGATCTAGCCCAGCACATTTTTCTTCTCATATATTTCTTAAAGTGAGCAACTTGATTATATGTAGAATTGGTCATTCCCCTGCCACTTGTTTTAATGAACATTTTTAAAAGAGCAGGTATTTTTTGATAAAGTAAAAGTAAAGTGTTTTTTCCTCAGAGTGAATTACCCTAAATATGCTAATTAATTGCTGCAAATTACCTGTTAATTCATAATTTGATCTAAATCTGGATTACAAAACAGGATATACAGTAACTGGTAAAAGCAGCGAAAACAACTAAGCACTATTGAAATAGTTCTAAAAAGCTAAAATTTCCACCTTCCAATATGCAATCTTAATTGATTTTTTTTCTCTTTTAAAATGACATGCAGATTGCAAAATATGTTACATGTTTTAAATCTAATGGGTCTAGAGTAGACTCTATATGGCATAGTACAAGAAACTAAACACAATTAAAGGTCTAAGAGCACAAAAACATAACCATAGCCCTGCTAGATTAGGCTAAGACTATTTTAGTCCAGCATTTTGTTTCCTCCATTCCCAAACAGATGTCTCTAGGATGCTCATGAATAAAAGATGGTGATATATATACTCTCTCCATTCTTTGCTCTTGGTATTTGCAATTAGTATTTGGAAGGATGTTATTTCCAATCAAAGGAATGTTCAAAACTAATAATACCTAAATTTTACCCTGTCCCCTTTTAAAGCCATCTTTATCTGTAACCATCATAGAAATACAGAATTATGGAAGTGGATGGGATGGGATGGTAAGGATCATGTAGTCCAATCATCCAATATGCAGGGAAAAACAATTAAGCCACTGGTCTATCAAACCTATTCTTAAAAATCTCCAAAAATGCAGTTCTCACAACCACTCTTTCAACCATACTACAGTTTGTAACATCAGGAAAATAAATGAAACTAAGATGATTGTAATTTTCACCTATTATTTCTGGTCTTTGTTTCAATAGCAATTGAAAACACTTTCTGATAATCTTCCCTATTTCTCCCAGCAGTGTTCAGGCTGAACATCCCATTTTTTTCTGTGTATTCATATGGGATATGTTCTCAAGTCCTTTGTCATCTTTATTACCATGTTCTGAATCTGTTAATTTCCTTATGGAAATATAGTACCCAGAATAGATGTAGCACTCCAGATGTGGTTTCACCCATGTCTTTGATATACTACTTCTTCTGATGCAAGCCACTTCTTTGTTAGCCATTCTAGCAGCTGTTTCACACTGCTGAGCTAAACTCTTTTGTGATGTAGGCTTTCCAAGAATCCCCCAAATTATATACTTGCCCTATAGCTTTCCTTCTTAAGTACAGGTAGTCCTCAACTTACGACCACGATTGAGCTCAAAATTTCTGTGGCTAAGTGAGACATTTGTTAAATGAGTTTTGCACCATTTTATGACTTTACTTGCCACAGTTGTTAAGTGAATCACTGCAGTTGTTAAGTTAGTAACACAGTTGTTAAGTGAATCTGGTTCCCCCATTGACTTTGCTTGTCAGAAGATTACAAAAGGGGAATCACATGACCCCAGGACATTGCATCGGTTATAAATATGAGTCAGTTGCCAAGCATCTGACCATGGGGCTGCTGCAATGATTGTAAGTATGAAAAATGGCCATAAGTCACTTCTTTTGGTGCCGTTGTAACTTCAAACGGTCACTAAATGAACTGTTATTAGTAGAGAATTGCCAATTTTTGATATAATCTCTCTATTGAAGGACATCTTGTTCTTCTAAGTTCAGTCTTCAAGCCAGTCAAGATTCCTTGCAATTTAATTCATCATATTTTGCAGCAATGGATTTCAGAAATTTGTTATGCAATGTGTGAAGAAGTACGTATTGCCTTTTGCCTGTTATAAATCTCCTTTCAGTTAATACTGTAGGGTACCTCTTAATCTTAATATTTTGCAAGAAGGAGAAAAAGTCCCTGTCTACTTTCTCCCTGCCACATATGATTTAGTTGATTTGAACATGTCGTCCCTTAGTAGTGTGTATGTGGGTACATGAGCACTAAAGTCAACAGACCCAAACTGTTTAGCTTTTTCTCACAGGGAACATGTTTGACATCCCAATCTTTTTGATTTTCCCATTCTACTCATTTTCTAGCTCTATTTTACACTGTTCTGAATGAGGTGCCCAGAACTATATACAGCACAGGTCTGAGCATCAGCCAATTGCCACTGGTCTTCAGATTCAATAGCAGTTCCAAGTACTACGCACAGTTTCCTCCAAGCCTGAAGCAGAGCTAATCTTGTACATACTGTGTATCTCAGGAACTGCTCTAGTGTTTAGTGTTAAGACTGCAGGCTTGCATACCTGAGTCCTAATCCTTTCCCTAAGATCACAGCCCAAAAGTTATATACTGTTTACTCTTTTCCTTCCCATTAATTATGATGATTGTGAATATCATCAGCTTCATTATTGGGTTTGGCGCCTACAACACTGTTGGCAATGAGCACATTTTCAGTAGTAGTAATAGTCCCAGTAGTTCTAGCAGTAGTAATAAGCATAATGAGGCAGGATGTAGGTAATGAGTTTTACTAAACAAGTCTCAAGGACTAATGTTGACCAACAGCCCCATGTGGATTGTTGCTTAATGACAGTAGGAAGATTGATTTTGAGGGCAGCAGATATCCTTAACTTTGATCTTGCTGTGCTACCTGAAAAACACACATTGTGGCACACATTTGCTGATTTGCTAAGCCTAGAAATACTTGTGCTTTTGTACCAAGGAATGGCACTTTTTCTCTTCTGGCATCCATTCAGACCAAGAAAGATGCCTGGACTCTCTAGGATGGCTGAATGAGCTTCAAAAAGTCCATTTTTAATTATTGCTCAGCAAATTATGAAGTAGGTTAAGATTGTAATATGTGAGTGGCGGCAGCTGTTGCCAATTTCTTTTGTTCTGGATGACAAAACTTTGCTTCAAACAAGCTTCAGCTAGAAAACATGTTTTGGGAGGGAAAAATTATGAAACCAGAAAAAGAACACCTCTGTAATGATAGGTGTTTTCTTTTTTTGGCACAACTTAAAATTATATTATAGGATAATAGCGCTGTAATGACTATTAGGTAAAGTGATCTGTTTTTCTGCTCAGTTTTTAACACTAGGCTAATAGTTGGAAAAGCTAAGATTATACTGTGGTTATTACTTGTTTTGCTTCTCTAATGGGCAATAAATAGTTGGACTGTTCCTAATTTTTTTTAAATTGAGAAGTGACAGTCTGGGTCAGGTTTAAATAATCCACTCTAGTTGCACATTTTTATTTCTTCTGAAGTGCAGCTTCCGCTCCAAATAGGTTTGCCCAATCAGAGGAAAACCTTCCCCAAGTAAAATTACACCTAAGGAAGGAGAGAACAGTGCAGTGGTGCTCTGTTGAAAGTCACATTGTGTGTGTGGAAATTATCTGTTTTCTATTATACAATTGACTTTTTTTGGTGGCTGACAATTTCTTTTTTGCACCTCACCAAAAGCTTAGGAAAAAGCATTATGTGGGAGCTTCTCACAGAAGGATTATTTCAGGAAGCAGGGGTAGTTGGCTGTAGAAGGATGGAAAGATTTTTAACGTACCTATATTAATTTGGAAATGCACCAAATGAAACTGAATATTTTTTTAAAAATGCCCTGAGAAAACACAGAAACCTCTTTGGGGAGGCTTCTTAGGGGGAAATTTTTTTGGCTCAGTCTTACAAGGCTCACCAGGAGCTGGGAAAGGTTTCAAGGTTGATACTAACAAGGTCACTCCTGCCTTTGGTGAAGCATTTTTACTGGAATTTTTTAAAGAGTCAGCTCCTGCAGCTTTGAAAAGACTCCAATGTATAAAAAAACAAGCAGGCAAACAAGTAGCATTGCTACTGCAAAGTAGCAATTGTAATAGAGCCTAGTAGACTAGGAGGGAACCTCCTGCTATAATTTAAGCAATCCTAGATGAAAGACAGATCTATAGAACATTTCTCACTTCAGATGGATCAGACAATTACAGGTAGTCTTCAACTTACAACAGTTCATTTAATGACCGTTCAAAGTTACAACGGCATGGGAAAAATTACTTTTGATCATTTTTCACACTTATGACTGTTGTACCAGTCATGATGCTTGGCAACTGGCATGCATTTATAATGGTTGGAGTAACCCGGTGGTCCCGTGATCAACTTATGTGACCTTCGGACCAGCAAAGATATGGGGAAACCAGTTTCACTTTACAACCATGTAACTAACTTAACGAGCGCAATGATTGACTTAACAATTTTGGGAAGAAAGTTTGTAAAATGGGGCAAAACTCACTTACCAAATGTCTCATTTAGTAATAGAAATTTTGGGCTCAATGGTGGTCATAAGTAAAGGGCTACCTGTATCTGAAATTGCTTATGAAAAGATGACATATATTACTAGGAGTCTATTATTGACATGCAGCTTTTGAGCAGACCCCTGTCCTTTCAGGGATCCTTTCTAAGAAATATATAAGGAATATATAAACCAAGTCTTCTGCTTGGCCACACAGCTTATTGAGAATACTTTAAATATGAATATGTTCCACATTTAAAAATATAGCAACAGCATTTAGACTTACATACCGCTTCACAGTCCTCTCTAAGTGCTTTACAGAGTCAGCATATCGCCCCCAACAATCTCGGTCCTCATTTTGCCAACCTCAGAAGGATGGAAGGCTGAGTCAACCATGAGCCTGGTGAGATTCGAATTGCCAAATTGCAGTCAGCTGGCAGTCAGCAGAAATAGCCTGCAGTATTGCACTCTAACCACTGCACCAACACGGCTCTTACGGTGTGGTATACCCTACTGTATATATTGTTCTCTACAGAGAAAATTGACAACTTTTCTATGGCGTAATAGTTCCTATTTTGTAATGCTTTGATTTGTCAATTGTAATTTATCTTCTGAGAACCAGTTTGGCCAGAGTGGTGACTAAAATACCAAGCTACAAAACTGGGAGACAGGGAGTTCTAGTCCTGCCTTAGGTACAAATCCATCTGGGTGACCTTGAGTCAGTCACTGTTTCGCAGTGCTAGGAAGTTAGTAGTGGCAAACCACTTCTGAAAATCTTGCCAATGCTGCATAGGTAGTTGCAAGGTTCAAGGGGTCAACACTGACTTGCAGCACAAGTGCACACACAAATACCTTCTTCCAAATGGTATACTCTCAGTGCAGAAATATAGGATAGGATTTAAGAAGAAATAAAAATAGTTTACGTCATGAACCAAGGACTGTAATTCCCAATTTATAGATACACAAGAGTTCTTCTAGAACTATCTTTAATTTCAGTGATTCTTTTTTGTAAGAAACTCTCAGTTTCTCAATATGTGAGAAAGTCTCAGGCATTTCATGAACAATAACCACTGTATCAGTCTTCAACTTATTCCCCTCCGGATGAGTTGGGGCTTCAGCTCTTAAAATTATGGGAGATGTAGTTAGAGATATACAAGATATTTAGAGAACATCACGTTCATCTAGGGTGAACTACATTGTTAGCAGTTTTCAAACTTTCCTGTTTAGAATTTTTTTAACTTGTTTCCAATAAGTTACTATCAATCTAACTATCAGTTCCAGCAGATGATAGAATAACACAGATCCTGTGCTATTAAACCACTATCATGGTTTAAACAAACCCAAACTGCACTGGAATGTGCTAATATGCCTGTGATTTCAGATATCTGCATAATTAATTTGTACACTTCCCTACTTTCAGCTGATGGAGAAAAGGGTGTGTATGTGCGTGCATGTTGTCTGTTTTTGTGTAGGAACTCAATGAAAATAAAATACTTCCATAAAAGTCAACAACAATTATTTTGCAATGACTAACTTTACCATAGATATAGTAATCCTAACACCTCCTTAGGCACTTCATTAAAAATTACTTTTAAGTAAAGAGTAAACTAGCTATAGGCTAGACCGGTAATTTGAAAAACATCCTGGAAAAAGGCAGTGGGAACTACTTCTGTGCCACTGCCAAGAAAACTTCATGGATATGTCCCTGATGTCACCAGGAGCTGTCTTTGAATTTAAGAAGACTTTGCTGATTTAAATTAGGATCCTTTCAAACACAAGTCAGCAATAATGAACAAAGGGCTGCATAATAAGTTGAATTTTTCTCTTTTTAATTTATATGATAACATGTTGTACTTAGCGAAGAAGGAGAATGGACATGCATTCAGGAGATAATCTTCTTAACACGTCAATATTATAACAGCAGTCTTGTCCATTGCTTTCACCCATTTGAATTTGAACTCCTTTTTTTTTTCCTTTTTATTCAGAGCCTGTCTGAATTGGGAGCTCAGGATACAATCCTAAAACTCTGAAATAAAGAGCAGTGATTCTCCAAACTCAGGAGTAACATCCTCCACTTTACTATTTAGGAGTTATTAATTCAGCCCCTTTAATTATTTTTGGACTCCTCTGGCTTTGAAAATCGTGAGCCATGGATGTGAGAAGGAAAACTTCTATACAAGTTTTGTGTTTTGAGGTCTTTTTTACATCAATCACTCTTGGAGCTGTAGCCCAAAAGGACTTCAAAGCATCAGCTTATTGATGGACATCCACAACCATTAGTTGTGGGTCAATATATGAATGTCAGATATCATAGATCTGTGACAAACTATGTTTGGGTGCTTAGGTTCAATTTCTTATTTCTCCAGTTAAGGGATGGGAAAGACACTGAAAAACCAACCACAGATGGACATGCTTGTTCAGATACTAACAACAAAATCATCCATAGATGCACAGACTGCATTTGCACCTTGTGTGTAATTAAGATTATTTTTAACGATAGATAGGTTTTATGATGTAGGTGGCCTAGCAGTTAAGATGCTGGTCTTGTTGATTGGAAGGTTGGCAGTTTGAGACCTAAGTACCACATGACACAGTGAGCTCCCATTCTTGCCTCAGCTCCTGCCAACCTAGCAGTTCCACTTTGATAGAATGGTAATTCCAGCTGTATAGTTATGCCAGCCACATGACCATGAAAGTGGCTTGGACAATGCTGGCTTCCTTGGCTAGTAAATGGAGCTGAGCAACACCCCCTAGAGAGAACTAGAAAGGGAAAGCTTTACCTTTTTTTAAAAAAAAATGCCATGCAAATGTACATCTGGGCTACAAATATTGTCTTTTTTTGATTGATTAGATGCAACTATTTTTACAAAACGGGCCATGTGGGGACTCTTGGAAGGAGCGGGTGGGCGGGGCCAGCCAGGAGTGAGTGCACAAAATCTTAGCTAGAGGTTTTCCCAAACCCCTGTGAGCCCCCAGCAGCCCACCCCTGATTTTAGGTCATTTTAAAAAGAAAACAAAACTAGTAAGTTTGATTCTAAACTCTATGTTCTGTTCTGATTCATGCTATTTTGAGGGAAAAAAAGAATCTAAAATCTTTATTTTCACATTTTGTATCTTTCTGGAACTAGATTGGTAAAATTCAGACTAACTCTATACACCCAGAGTCTTTTTTATATGTGAGATATTTATTTATTAGATTTATATATGCTTTCCCTGCAGGAGCTCAAAGCACTTACATAGTTGTCCAATACAACGGTGGATGATTTCATCACATATATAATTTCTGGAACATCATGATTGCATTACAGAAATAATGTCATGAGATTTACTGTAGGAACTGTGTACTTAATCTTTTTTCATCCAGCCAACATGATCTTGAATATAGGTAGGGAGAGTGTGAAAAGAAGAACAAAAAGAAAAACTTGTTGGGGGCCAATATTTTCAACAGTTACCACAAATGTATCTCTGTATATTGTTTACCTAATCCTTTATTTTCTTCCAATTATACAGAAACACTTCTATTATTACTCTTAGAGACAAAAAAAAAAAAAAACCAGCAAACCCAATGTCTATCCAAGAAACAAAATTTTTGATCAGATGTTAGTAAAAATACATAAGCAGCCTAGTCTAGAATACCTTTTTTAAAAAATCTAATAAATCATTATAAAAAAAATTACTCTCTTTAAAAGATCCAGTTTACAACATTTACTGACTTATGTTAAATGATTTAACAGAACGGAAAAGCACTATGTAACTAAAAAGCGAAATAATCATAAAACATATATGTACAGTATTGAGATGATTCTCCCGCTAATGTAGGTGCAACAAATGTCCAAACTTTTAAGTCAGAGAATGATAGATTCAAGAAAAATCAAGGTTCCTGGCTGAAACTTTTCCTGGTTGCAAAGGGAGGATTAAAATACGGCATGTGGTTGAAACGTCCATTCAGATAAGAAGCTAAAATGAGATTGTGGAATCACTCAATTGTTCTACAATAAGTTAAAACATCTCTCAATACCAGCATTCTCTTGCCCAAACCCAACTAGCCCTGCAAACATGTTCAGATCTGACCAGCATTCTTCTACAAAAGAAGATCCCTTTGGCAGAATGTAATAAACACTTAGAAACAACATCTTGTCATCTGACTCAAAATGAGTAAGGCTAATTTTTATAAGGCATAGCTTTGAACCTTCCCTCACTGCTGCAAGAATGGCTAGCAGCACTGAAAGCTTTCCATTAGATATACTAATTGGGTTTACATCCAGTGTATGCCTAAACTGGCCTACTTAAATTGGGAATTTTATGGCCATCCAGATGTTATTTCAATAACACCTGAATGGCCATAAGGTTCTCAATACTAAATATACTTGAGTGGTTTACAAATCAGTGGTGAGAGATGTTGGAGTTTGCAGTTTAGAAGCATTTGGAGGTTCTTGGTTGCACAACATTGACTTATATAATGAATGTGTAGGATATGTTAATTAATCAATGAGTGTTTAGAATGGTATATATGTTCTGTGCTTGAAACAAAAGGCCTGCTGGAGTAAAAGTGAGAAATATATAACCATAATAAAACCAAGGCATAATTTAGAGAGGCACATTAAGCCTACACAAATGAAGGGCCAGCAGTTTTAAGAAGATCTGCAAACTCCTAAGAGCAGCAGGTTAAGTTGCAAGAACTTATTCTTCCAGCTGAAACTCTGAAAGTGTTAGTCCCAGCAATTTTAAAGTGCACCAAGATGAGGAAAGCTGATTTGCTGTAATATTTCTATTCCTTTCAACTCTCAAAGGCAGAACACAAAGCAAAACCAGTTGAAGGAGAATAGATGCTATTGTTGCAATCTTTTTTTTTTTTTAGACAGCTGCAACCACTGTGTTCTCTAAGTTACCTGGGTGTGTTTTCAGAATGCTAAAGGTTTAAGTGTGTGATTGCTGAGAAATGCCAGTATGCAAGTCTCGGCACCCCCCCTCCCTGAGGTGATATTTCTCCAAGGAATAGATGCACCACGTCAAACATCAAGATCTGACATTTGCAACCCTGGGCTGTATCACAAGATGACATATCCGCCTGGGAAATCTTAAGAAAAATGCACCGACAACAGCCGTAGGGAAAAAAAGAAAAAGGAGGAGTCTGTTTAAACCATTAAAAGAGCAGAGAGCAAGACAAAAATTATTTGAATATATACAGTCACACATGCAAACACACACACTCACAAATATTTATGTAATCTAAATTTTATTTGTGAATGAGTTCAATTATTTGCACTGTTGATTGTTTACAAATCTATACACACACATATTGCTTCCAAACAACAAATCAGATTATAAAGGCTTTTGACTTTTCAAGGTTGAACTCCAATCAAGCAACTAGCAAAAACTTTGTTTTTGAGAGGGTAGGAGTTAGTTTGAGTTCAGTGCATGTTAGATCCATTTTCATGATCACCTTGCACATTGAATTCATCAAGCAGTGATTGCAAAAATATGTAAGTACTTATTTCTAACATAATAGCATAAATCAGATTATATGTTGAAGCCGGTAAAGTTTAACATTAGCATTTTTATTCATACAAAATAAGTCACACACAGTTTTAATATAATGTAGTTCAGTTCACAAAATCAGTTATTACTAGGGTTATTTTGTTCTAATCCAGCTGTGGGAAAAAATCATATGCAATAATATACCTTGCAGAGCTTTTTGAAACTGTTTCCAGAAAGTGTTGCCACAGATGTTTGAAAGTGAAGCATATATCCTTATGTGCACAATTGCAAAAGCTTAAATCCATTTAATTTTTCTTTCCCAGCTTGTGTAAGTCCTTATATCAAACTTCATATCTAATTAGCTATTGAAACAATAAGTGACTGTTAGCTATTAGGAAACAGTCATAATAAAGCTCATTTGAAGGTTTTCCTGTGGAAAAATCTTCAGGGTGTAATAAGAAGTTCAGCTAAATCACTGAAGTATCACATACGAGATCTGTATCAGGTAACATCTGGTTCAAATTATAGATTCAATTCAGAAAACCAATCAAATTTTATTCAAATCATTGATATAAAGAAAGTTCGATTTGATATGAACATGTCCTAATCAAATTGGCTGGATTAGATTTGGATTTCCAAACCAATTCAGAACAAGCTGTTTTTGCCCATTCACAAAAGCATCAAAATCCTCTGAATCAGTTCAGAGGTGTCTGATTTCATGCAGTTTAGTTCAGAAGAGAAGATTGAGTATGGAGATGTTATACAATTATATTTTGTGCAGCACTGTTAACTTCTTCAGACTGTAGCTGGGGATAATGAATATTATTGATAAGTGCTATTGATACGTTCCCATACAGGCAACATTAGTACACTGAAAAGAAATATTCTAATATACTGTAGAACTATTCTAATATAACAACTCTCCCTCTCTCTGCTAAGCCAATTGCTTATGTATAGCTAGGCTCATTCTATAGAAAGACTCTATAGAAGACACTCTCTGGATCAGAAAATTGAAAATGGTTGTGAAAACTGGGCTTTGAAGAAACAGGATAGAAAGAGTCTTGATGCTTTGAATTTGACAGGATTGCTGGGGGCGGGGAGAGAGCAAATTAAAAAATGAATCATAAATCAATCCAAAATTTCATTCACAAATGACCAGGCTCAAACAATTATATTTTGAACTTATTATGTGAATAATAATAATAATTCTCAAGCTCCCTTGAGAATGCTGGGAAAAGTTGAAGGAAGTAGAAAGAAGAACCAAGAACAAGGTGGATGGAATTGATTATAACAGTAATGAACGCTCCAATGAAAAACTTAAAAGGTCAACTTGAAAACAGATCATTTTGGTGAGAATCAATACGGCTGCTAAGAGTTAAGAGACTTGACAGCATTAATAATTTATCAGTCAAGGAATGACTTATATAGAGATAATAGATGGAATTTGCTCTGGAATTGATTGTCTCATGTCATTTTTTTCTGACTTGGATTCCAGTTGCATTGGATCACAGCAGTCATAATTTTTTTTACCAACATGGATATGGTGGTTGGGAATGAAGACAGTTATTGGGGAAAGCTTCTGTAATTTATAATTTTCCCCTTATCTGTTTCTGTGGCTTGAAATTCTTTGCTTCAAGACCTCTAAATGCGCCTAGTTGTACATACTTTCTGTATGTAGCACAACATAGTTGGTAATACACTACTTATTTTCATTTCGTACTTTTTAATTGCTAACAATTTGCCAAAGCAATGTGGTTTGGTTGAACTACGATGAATTGGATGTTAGAAATCTCTGCACAACCATAATGTGGAATTTGTGATGTATTTATTTAATTAGATATTTACATGCTATTTTTCAGCCCTAGACATCTATACCAACATGCAGCAAGCAACATGGATCACAAATACCATACACTATATTCGTGAGACCTTTTAGTCAATTACATATTATATTTACACAACATACCATGCTTTTTTTAAAATTTTAATTTGATTAGGGTTTCCTTTTCTTTATTCCGATCCAGAAAAAAGATTTAATTGGTTTTGACTTTTTGTGGATCTTTTTGCACACTAAAGAACAAGATAGTTTTTAACATTCAATGTGCCAGCTAGGAAATGTAAAGCTTCAGACTTATCATTTAGTGACATCACCAGACATCACCAGGGAAAATTTCAGGATTGGTTCTGCAGAACCAGGAAGGAATCAGAATCCCCAGCCATTAACAGGAGATCAAAGCAGTTTTGGTTCCAAAGATCGACTGTCAGCCACACTAAATCTAAAGATTCTTTGTAACCCAAAATACCTGGACTGGAGCTGTTCATAACATATTCAAACATTTTGCCCCACTCCAAAAAGAGGTTAAAAATCAGGCAGCAATTATTCAAATAATGTTCTTTACAAAGCTGTTTGCATGTTAAATGACAATCTATCCATTTATTTACTGTAGAAGTAATAAACTGTGTTCGGCTGACAGGAATACAAATGCACATATTGGCGAGAACTTCAAATCCCTCCCATTATGAATCTGAAATGGCCAGTGTAAACAGATTGTGTAACACCAGCTTAATATAGTTCAGATCTTTTGCTTCTTTTCCCATCCTCCATAGAAAATGTTGCTACTTGAAAAAACTATTAGAAAGATCAAGATAAGATGTGGCACAAACAGGAAAAGAATTGCGGATTATACTTCAAGCCTATGAAGCAATGGAAAAATACAAGGCTGTAGGCAGGGTCATTTTAACAGGTTCCAGTTGAAGTAGGATTAGTAGCCAATCATCCTGGGCCAATGAGCTTGATGATCTGAAAAGAATCTCCAGACCTTGAGGGCTGCCTCAAAGAACGTTGTCCTCTCTGGGACAGTTGAAAGATCACTTTTAGTTAAGTTAGATGTTTAAGTGCTTCAGTCTTCCTTCAGTGAGGGAACCTCATCCATTCTGGTATTAAAATCCTTGTACTGTGGAACACCCAGCACCTGGACATCAAATATATTCTTCATTCCAAGGATATTAGGATTCTTCACAGAGCAATTAGGAAAAGAGCTCAGGGAGATTAAAGAGCAGAATGAAATTCTGTTATTGTGACTCAAACAGGCTGGGAATTTGGGGGATGGGGGGGCAGGGGCGGGGAAGAGTGTAGTTCAAAACTTCGGAAGGTCACCAGATTGAAGAAAGCTGCTCCAGAAGCATTTGTTATGAGTGAGGGGAGATGAGCATCGACTTTTGGACTTGGTGAATCCTGACCCACTGCTGCATCCCACCTGACCCAAGCCACAGGGCTATGCCAGATTTCAAACTGACTGAAATCTAGAGTATATAAGGCAATGTGAGAATTGCGTACTAATAGTAGGAGTAGTAACTGGAAAAAAAAAACAATAACAAGGCATTCTCTGATGTGTTTCCTTTTTAGAAAGAGAAGAAAATTTGCCTCCCAATTAGTTTTTAAGTTTTATCTAGCTGAGACTCTCAATTTACCCACAGTTTAAAGTTAGACAGATTGTAGAGGTGAATTGAAGCGTGTAAGAAACTTGGAATAACTATGAATTATTTTGGCTTTAATATGTGTTTTAGCCATAGTTTGTTTGTTTATTAAATTTTTATGCTGCCCATCTCTCTTACAAAATGACCCTGGACAAATTAATTCTTAGAAAAGATTGCTTTTTAAATTTTTCTTCATTTTTCTTTTCTTCATGCTTTTCTTACAGCATTTCCAGGGATTCCAATCTACATATCTCCTTGCCAATAATCAATATTAAAATACTAAAGTGAATTTTACCTACAGATACTCAATTATATTTTTTTCTTATAATTCTTTATATGTCCCAGAAAAGTTGATATATATTCAGTGACTCGAGAATTTAACTATGGCATAAATTAGACTACATTAAATTTTGAGTTGATTTCCATTTGGAAGCAAAATGCAGAAGCTGCTTCTTCCTCCCACTATTGTCCACTGGCTGCGTGACTTTGGGCCAGTCATTCTCTCTCAGTCCAACTGACCTCACAAGGTTGTTGTGAGGAAAATTGGAGGAGGAAGATGCGCTGGATATGCTTTGGGTTCTTTTTAAAAGTTAGCCCAATTCAAAAATAAGTTACAGCCTTCTAGCACGTATTAGTAAAGGTATGTCATTATAGCCTCCTAATGCTTTGAGAGTAATAGAGAGGAAGGGGGAAACTGAAGACCTTTTGAAATACTACTGCTCTTTGATTGTATTATAAGTGAAATAATATTTGTGCTTTCTTTCTTGTCATTAATGTAGGTTTTTGGGGGGTTGGTTTTTTTTTTTTTTTTTTTTTTGGTGGGAAGGGTTGTGGAGGATCCTTCCTTACCAATGATATAGCATTGTCCCAATGTTGAGTCGTGCAGATATTGATGGAGCTACTGTGTTTCCCTGAAAATAAGACCCTGTCTTTTATTTTTTTTGAACCCCGAAATAAGCGCTTGGCCTTATTTTTGGGAAGGTCTTATTATTTTGGGACGCATGGAGCAAGATGGGGCTCCTTTTGCCATCTTACCTGATTTCCAGTTCTGTGTTTAAATAATTTTGGGGAGGGCTTATTTTCAGGGGGAGGCTTATTTTAGCGCATGCGCTCAAAAGCCCGATTGGGTTTATTATCAGGGGATGTCTTATTTTCGGGGAAACAGAGTACTACCAGTGTGCTCCCAGTGAAATGGCAATCCTTCCCAGCCATTCCAACTTTTCCTTCCTCAGGCAGTTCAAGTTCAAAACCTATATTTTAAACCCAAAGGTGCTGTTCAAAAGGCAACTGGATTTTCTTGGTTTTCTTCCTTGGAAATGTTTGGCTTCTCATCTTGAGAAACCAAGGAAGTTAGAACAACACCTTTGGGACAACCTTGGCCTGGATGATTGAAAATCTCCATAGACATATACTGTATTAAACTGACTTACCAGAAAATGGTAAGCTAAAAACTTCATTTTTAGAACCAGAGGCTAAATCTGGAAACTACTTTAGATATACCACATGTTACATGCCCCCCAGAATATTCTGTACTCTTGATGTGACACAGGCATTTGCCATGGTTCACTGGTATTTTATAATAGACTTTTCATAGCAAAGACTGGCATAATCCTTACTGACCCACTTTTCTCTGAGCTACATTCAAACTGTTGGTTGAGTTCTGCTTTTCAACTAAGGATTATTATATAGTTTAGAAAGACTAGTAGCTGGTGATTAAAATAGTAGGTGAGAATCTTCCAATTCCCATTATATTCTCTTCTCAAGCTGCGGAGGAGGTGATGTTTTCTAAACTCAGCAGCCTAATAAGTATTGCTGATGACTGTCCAATCTAAAAATTTGTTTAGGAAAATAAATGAACATGATTTGTGATCAATAAGGTTTTCCCAGTGTTAAAACATGTCCTTTCTACATTAGATGAGTTATCCCTCCAGTCCAGGTTCTAGAACTGTCTTCTTGTATTTTCTGCAATCTGACACCCACATAGTAGCTTGATTTTTTTTCTTTCTTTTTTTTATTTTATATTTGATAATATGTGCTGGGTTTTCCCAACAAATTAGAATTTATGCCAATTTAATGGAAAAATAGACACATATAACAAAAAATGGGAATTTTTCTTAACTTTTCATCAAACTTTTATTTTCCATTTTTCACTCTATAGTGGCTTTTGTGAAGTTTTCAGGAGTTCAACAAACTAACTGACCACATCTATGATCAAAGAACAGAACTATGGTTGACAGAGATACCTCTCTCTCTCTCTCTCTGCAGCCATGTTTCTGTTTTTAGGACTTACCAAGGCACTGTGCAAAATTTTCAGTCTTATAGTTCTCATCAGAAAAAAATAATACAGATGTCATTATCCAGGCAACTCTGTTGAGGATTTTTTAAAAAAAATTGACTAGCTCTTACAGATGCATATCAATCACTTTCAGTGACCTTGCTGGGCATTTTTCATCTTTTTTTTTTTTTGTGTGTCCATTTGCTGTTTGACACAGGAGCCAGTGGTGTAACTGCTCATTTAATACCAGACAGTGTAATACCCTTGCAGCTTGGCATGCCTGTCAGGTTGATTTCATTAGCACGATAAGATGCATAGACTCCTTTTTATCTCCTCTGTTCTCCTTCTCTCTGTCTTTCTCTGTAATTTGGGTCTTTAAAGTCTTTGCTGTCTCCTGATCTGCAGATAATTGTTTACTGTAATACTAACCAGGAAAAGAGCTGATAAACTCCAGATGTAGCCAGGTCGTCAAATTCACTTTCTTTGCTCTATGCCCATGGCTATGGACCTCAGATAACATTTTGCCACTGTCTGCAGTTCTCTAAAACTGTGAAGAAAACTGCCCTCGTTAAGATGGACAGTGATTAAACGTTCGCCATGCTTTTGAGTAAAAGGATCTTTTCTTTCATGCTGCAAACAGCACAACATGCACACACACACTGTCTATTTGTTAGAATACTCCCTCCCCCTCTCCTGCCTCACTTAATTCTCTGTCATTTTCACATGCTCTATTCCATGTACTAATCTCATTTTGCACTGATAGGAACCAGCATGCAATAAGGTAGCCCTTCGAGATCAAAGGGATGGATGTCCCTCCCCCAGTCAAGAGGAGTCCCTTGGATTTTTAAAAATCAGTGGATTTTCTTACAAAATGTAATTGATGAGGAACAAGTTATTCCAAGAAGGGGCCCAAATAGAATTATTTTTTTTTTATTAAAAAAAAAAATCTTCGAAAGCAACTCCTGGTAAGTTTCCTCTTCCATCTTCTTCACTGTTTCGGGGTTTGTTACATGTTTCATACAATATGGATTCTGTATGGATAAGACCAGTGGTGGGTTTCCTCCGGTTCGCACCGGTTCTATAGAACTGGTAGTAAAACCAGCGGGAGTCTCCGCCCACCAACCCCGACATCATCAGAACACTTCTGCGCATGTGCAGAAGAGTGTGTGTGCAGCCCCGTTGTGAACCAGTAGTAAAGATCAGTAAAACCCATCTCTGGATAAGACCACATTAGCTTAGTGGTTAAAATATTAGTCTGGGATTCAGATTGTCACTTAATTACAGATTTCTCTGGATGATTTCAGGCAAATTGGCTTTCTCTTAACCCTACCTACCTCACAAGTTGTTATATGGATAAAATGACGGGAAAGCTCCATATAATCTGTGACATGAATATGGAGCTTTCCCTTCATTTTATCCATATAACAATTTGTGAGGTAGGTAGGGTTAAGAGAAAGCCAACTTATTATTATGTTATATTTGCTCTTTAAGTCAGTTATAATTTCATAAACCCAGGGATATTGCTAAAGGATCCACCAATCTCTTTCCTGGTTTGGAAATTATGGTGTTTCTTTTGTTTTATTTTATATATAGGTGGAACATGGAAAAAGGTAGAATAACACAATCAGTTTGTTATTATTTAAATGAGGAAATGGTTTAACTCTTATTAAATGACTTAATAGTGGTTATTTTCAAATTGATATTGCAACTACATATAGGCTATTCATCCTTTCCTTCCTTGGTATTGAGTATATATTCATTAACCAGTTTCCTTGGCAGATGGGGGTTTCCTACGCTACCCTCAGCCCCATAGCTTCCATTCACACTTTCTAAATCCTCTCCCCCTTCTAGAATATAAACTGAAATCTGCATTATTAAACTTTGATTGGCTGTCCTAATACCAAATCATCACAAATTGCCAAAAACAGCCAAAGAGAAAACAAGTTAAAAAGTGGTGATGGTGGCATAGAAGGTAGAGGAAATGGTTTTGAAGGACAGATGGAAGATCCAATACAAAGACAAGGTCAGATAAAAGGGGTCTGAGCCTAGGCCAAGAAAGTAGTATGAGTAAACATCTAAAACAAGCCCCTCCCCCTGCAGTCTTCCATAAGAGTAAAAGGGAAAAATATATCATTGAGTTGTATTAGATGTTTACTCATGCTACTTTCTTGGTCCAGGCTCAGGCATACAGATAAAATGTGTGTGTGTGGGGGGGGGTGTTAAAGTGTGGTGGGCAGTGTATTCAGACTTTCAAAATTCTGTGCTATAATTTTGCAGGTAGTCCTTGCTTAATGACCATTCAAAGTTACAATGATCTCCAAAAAAGGACTAACAATCCAGATTTGAAGTTCTGACATTTTCTTCCAGTCACATGATTGCATTTTTGGCCCTCAGTGACTGACCAATATTTATGGTTGATTGCAGCACCCTGGGGGGGGGGGGGTGTCACATGACACTGATTTACAATTTATTTTTTATTTTTTTGCTGGAAACAAAAGTAAACTTTTGTTTACTTCCGATATTTAGCAAAATGGGTTCACTTCATGACTGCTGTGTTTGCTTTACAACTACCATGTTTGCTTAGTGCCATAATACACACACACACACACACACACACACACACACACACACACATATATAAATAATAATAATAATAATAATAATAATAATAATAATAATAAATAATAATAATAATAATAATAATAATAATAATAATAAAATGGATCAGTCACATGATGGCCCACTCGATGATCAGCACGACTAACAACCATAATCTCAGACTCAGTTATGGTCATAAATTGATGACTATCAGTACAGCAACAGTAGTATGGATCTACATGGCATTGGTTTTCTAGCATAGTCTACCTTGAAGGGCTGACAGGTTGTTATGGTTATAATGTCAGGTTTAGACACCTTTTATTTTCTATGCATTTATTGTGGCATTGTGCATCCAGAATAACTTGGAGATATTAGTTATACAAAGCAATTGCCTCATATGATGTAGAATGTTGATTGAGTTACGGTTTATAATTGTTCTATACAATTCTAACCAGCCACATTCTATTAGTGATCCTTATTTTCCTGTAAGTAATTATACAGAAGACAATTAAGCACCTACACCATATTGTAGTGACTTATGTCACCACATAAGTACATAAGATTTATCTAGTGACTAAAGTGACTGCACTACATAACACTTATGCAGTGACTAAAAAAAAAAAATTTTTTTTTGCAAAGTAGGCTAAAAGAAATAAATTAGCATATATTAGTCTTACAATAGCAGAATATATCCATGAAGGCTAATTTCTCTTTCTTTCTCTTCCTTGCTTTTGCACATTATGTTTAATTAAATTTCTTTCACCCAGTAACATCTAGAATCACCAATGTCTATTGAGGCAGGAGAAGGAATTTATTTATACAGTGTTCTTCTATGAGTGAAACAGCCCATTGGAGGATGGTGTTCCTGCTCCCCCTGCAGTCTTCCATAAGAGTAAAAGGGAAAAATATATCACTGAGTTGTATTCGATTCCTGATGACCACACGGACACATCTATGTAATTTTCTTAGGCAACATTATGGAAACAGTAAGTCATTGTTTTCTTCTAGAATGTTTTCTCAATTTCCTGATCTAGTCTGCAGACCTGGTGGTCTCCATCCAAATGCTAATCCAGGCTGATCCTGTTTAGCTTCTTGAGATCAGACAAGGCCTGTAAACTTCCCACATCTACTCTGGAAGAACAGGTAATTCTTTGGAGTAAGTTGGGATATCTGCAGGACTATTGGAGGAAACAGAGAAAGAAAGGGGAAAACAAATTGTGTGAGAAGAAATTAAATTATGTTTCATTTATTCCTTAAATCCACATTTTTTGCAAATAAAGTCAAGTTTGTAGAGGGTTTCTCTCCTTTATTCATTTCCACTGTAATTGAATGTGAAGATTATGTTGAAAGAGATAATTCTGTACATGTCAATTCTCTCTCCTTCCTCTTAGATAGCAAAAGATAAAGCAACAATAACAATATAAGAAAAGTGTTGGCAGAAGTAGTTGTACAAACTTTTTTTCCCATCTTAAGAACTTTGAAAATAATTTATAACTTAAATCTTCCCCTGTTGCACTGGTCAGCATTAAATTGAATGGGAACATGACTAGTATATTTGGTTGTTTGCTTGAAAGTGCCATGGCATAACATGATGGCATCATCAAACCAAGCACATAGTCCCACTTACATTTCCATGTGCCAGCTTTCATGTTGGTAGTTCCAATATAAGATGAAGCCATTAAATACATTAACTGGTAAATGCAATTTTTTTTGCACATAGTAATGTTGAAAGTTTATTTTGTCAACACTTTTGGCTCACTTTGCTTTTAAAGTAGTTATAGCTTATTTGGGTTTATAGTTAGGTCATGTTCTTGTTTACTAGATATTTCTTGAGTATTTTTAATTGTACTGTAATAAACATTGACTGACTGACTGAATTGAGTTTATAGCAAGACTGGTAGATTTGTGGCCATTCAGTTATTAGAATACATACCTCTACAAACATTTTCTAGCACTGAATGTGTTAGTTAGCACTTCTGGGAGTAGTGTGTGTGTGTGTGTGTGTGTGTGTGTGTGTACAAAAAAAAAGCAAACTTAAATAAGATAAAAATTAACACAAGCTAATATAAAGAAGAAAACAGAAAAAGACCAAAGCAAAAGCAAAAAATGCAAGAAAAGGATCAGTGAAGAAAAATATAAAAGAAAGAGGAAAAAAGATAAGAAGGTGGGTTCTGATATTCTTCACAGCAGTTATAAGTATGAATATGTTATGATTTCTCTCCCTAAAGTTACATATTACTCTTCTTTATATAATCCACATTGTCTAATCATCAAAACCATAAATTACAAACTTTTTCATTTTTATGCAAAAAATTCATAAAAGTTTCCCAGTCACCAATAAATGTAGGTTATGACTTTTCTCTAATTAAAGAAGTAGGGAGTTGCAGTTTTACAACATATGGAGATTCACAGATGTAGCTAATGTTCATTGCTTTATGCTATTTCTTCATCAGAGACTAATTATAAATTCAAGCATTTGCTGAGACATACATTGAGGTAGATAAGGTATTCAAAGAAAAATAAAAATAATTAAGTGCTTGAGAGATACTGAGAATTTTATTGTCCACGGGTGACCACATATGGGTTAATTGTGAATAGATGAAATTAACATTTTAAATTTCTCATAGCCTTGAATGTAAACCAATCTAATTTATCCAATCTATCTTTGTTCAGTCTAAACCCAGATAACAATCCAGTAATGTTGCTTATTTCTTAGTATCATTATTTTAGGTTAAACTTGCAAAAATATTAATCCTTCTGTAGAGACTCAGCTAAATGATAATTATCTAATAAAACAAAATATGAAAAACAAAATATCCTAGGATATTCCTGAAGGCTTCTAGGATCCTCTATTCCTTAGAATTTATAGCTTTTTCTAAAAGGCAACAATAGGAATTTCAACAGAAGAATATTAAATTTACACTGAATGTTATACCTAGAGAATATTGGTGTAAGATATTCTATAACTGATACATTAGCCCAGTTTTAATTACTAAAATATTAAAATAAATATTAGAAAATGTTATTTTCTAAAAATTGATGGAAATGTAATAATCCGGGTGGATATTTTTTCATAAATGGTAGCAATGCTATAAAGCTCAATAATTTTGAAAAAATATTAATATTAGAATAAAATAAATCTTAAAAGTTGAATTCCCACTTCAACCTGTGATATTTTTTTTACTAATCTTTATGAAACCAGATGTTCCCATAAGCTACATTGAATTAATTTTGTACATGCTAACCACTGCAATGATCCTGTATGCCTTTTATTGGAAAGAATGTTTGATCACTTTTATGGAAAAACAGTTAACTACATTGTGGGAATATGACTCAATGTCTAGATTAATTTTGTATTTCAGGAGTAATTCCAACATAGAGTTTAATTCAGTTTAAAAAATATTTTCCTAGATTACAGTTTAATACATGGATCTGTGCCACATCCAGAATTAGGGTTTCTGCAAGTAGAAAGTGCATATTTTAATTTTAAATTAGATTTAGACTTTTACTAGTATGGATAGAATTTATTGCAGGTAATAATTGAATTTTATGACTTATAGTGTGTTATAGTTTCTGATATCTACACTTTGCTTAGAGTTAATATTGATTTTCAAGCTTTTAAAATGATATATCCAGTTATTCAGATTCAATTAATGATATATTCGTAAATTATAATGACTGTAACATACACCTAAGCACCTATCTAAACACCTCTTAATGGACTGTTCAAGATTTAACCCCCTTAACGCCTGAGGAGTCCATTAAAAATCGTGAAACGAACAGGTAATTTAAAAAGGAGAGTTTCTAGCTATTTCCATTAGGAAAGCTCATATATGATGGTAACACTTTACTAAAGGAAGTAATAGACAAGTTGACTTCCTTCATTAACAAATAGTTTGTCCTATACCAGTCCAGCACTATATACCTAGAGACAAGTCTATTCTTAAGAGGTTTTATTGCATTTTCAAATTTTTTTTGCACAGGCAAAGTACAAGCAGTGCAAATCTTCAAAAGGGGTGATATTAACCTGAAGGCCTAAAGGTTTGGTCCCTGACCACCTGTTAAAGAGACAACTTTATTTTTTCCTTATACTGTAGTTCTACATCTGTTTCTCTGCAATACAGTTTGAAATAGGGTGAATACACACAATGGAGCCAAACATTTCCATTGCTGAGCAAGGCAGTTGTTAAGTGAGTTGTGCCCTATTTTATGACCTTTTTTGCCTTTTTTTTGTGTTAAGCACATCACTGCAATTGTTAAGTGAATCTGGCTTCCTCTATATTGACTTTGCTTATCAGAAGCTGGCTGGGAACGTTACAAATGGTCATCACATGACCCCCCCAGGATAGTGCAACTGTCATAAGTATATGCTAGGTGCTAAGTACCCAAATTTTGATCATGTGACTGTGGAGATGCTGCAATGGTTGTAAGTGTGAAAACTGGTCATAAATCACTTATTTCAGTGCTGTTGTAACTTCGAATGGTCCTCAACAAATGGTTGAGTTCAGTTACAAATACTGAAACCCAGCCAGGTCCCTTGTTCCCGAGGGCCCCATGGTAGCCTTCTCCCTGTTTGCCTTACGTCTACATCATTGCGTATTAGAGAACTGCAAATATAATGGCAGTATGTATAAATAGATGAAGCCTGCCCGAAGCTCTTTGGTTCTGACAGTGCTGTTAGATGGAGTTGGATGTCCTTTTGTGGAGGTTGGATGACTTTTGGATGTGTGTGTGTGTGTGTGTGTGTGTGTGAGAGAGAGAGAGAGAGAGAGAGAGAGAGAGAGAGAGAGAGATGTATATAATATAATGGACCCTAAGTCAGTAAATCAAACTGGCCATGTGTGTTAAGCAAGTGCATCTTCCCATCTTCCCATCCTCCTTCCCTAGTTTGTGAGATTGATAATGATAAGAATTTAGCAGGTTTGTTGTAAAATAGAGGTAGGGTTAATAGCAGGACTGGTATTCATTTACCTTCGCTACCGGTTCGCATATGTGAGCATGCACACGAGCCTTCTGCACATACGCAGAACATCAAAAACGGGACATGATGATGTCCGGGCAGATGGGCGGAGCCGCCCATAGCTACTGCTGCTGGTTTGCCCGAACTGGATAGTACCGGCTGAATACCACCACTGGTTAATAGTGACTTACCTTGTTTTAAGGTAGGAATGGCAACTCATGTATGGCTCTCAGACAAATTTCAAAAGGCCTTTATCCGGCAGATTTTTCTTAATAAAAGAAAAAAAAGAGAGAGAGAAATAGTAGCTTTGATTTCACCCACCATCAGCATCCAGAGAACCCCCTACATCTTATTCATTTAGTGTATTAATTTGGTGTATGCAGCTAGCCTTCAGCTGACATTAAGTTGCCTACCCCTCAAATAAATTTCCAAATGTCAGCAGATGGCTTCAAATACATGGAAGTGCTGTACAAATGTTGTTGTTGTTTCTGTTGAAGCTCTGAGCCCATCCCTGGCTTAGATCGTATGTCTCAATTTACAAATGCAACCCACGCCATGTAAATTTCACTTTGCTCCTTGGCCGACTTTATAAGTAATAACAGCAAGTACTCACAAAGTATAAATTAGCCAAGGACAATAACGTGTCAGATTGCCTCTAAGGCAGAAACAAATGAATAGTTTGGCTTATTAATCACATGCCACCTTAACCTTTGATGTCTTGATGTTCCAGTTTTGGTGCTCCATTAAGCAACCTTGAGTGACTGCTGCTGCAACCTCCACAAAACCAGAAATTGGGTTGGCAGCACATTTTCAGGACTTCAAAGGCAGTAATTTACCCTGAGATTGTTTCATTAAAGCACCCTTCCCAGTGTGAACAGCAATAACAGAAGAATCAAGATCAAAGAGCTTCCATCTTTTGAGATTTGTTACATAGAAAATTACATGCTGAGGGTGTCTTTTTCACAAATCATCTTGCCTCCCATTCCATGAAGAATGGTTTCAATTAGACCAGAAGCCTCCTTGACAGCTTAGAGGGTTATGATTGTCATTAACGTGGGAGTGGAGACTGTTCTTCTCCCTCTCGCCTTTCCCCCACCCATCTGTAAAGCTATTCAAGTCTCTGATGTGCCTCTAGAGTCTAATTAGAAACAATTACACTGATAAACTAATTACAGGCAGTAGTATTTCAGATTCTGAGAAGATTTTTTTTTAAAAGCCGGCTTATTATTTTATAGAGTTATTTGGATTCTTTGTCCATGTTCCCCTTGGCAGTCTGACTTCTCAGATCTTTATTCCACAGCTTCCTCCTGATGTGGAACTGCCACAAGAAAAACTTCAGCAAAGTTGTGTGGAGACAGACTAGGTGGCGCACACGTGAAAGGGCTTCTGGCAAAACCCTTGACTGATCGCCCGCTTGTTGGGATGCAGCTAACAAAAGAAGGGAGCACACAGTTGGATTTTGTAAAGATTTATTATTGCATTATCAGGCTCTGAGCTGCAGACAGATTGTGATTTCCCTGCCCAGCTAAATCAGTGATTAGCAATGTGCAAATAGCAGAATCTATATTAATAAAGCAATGATGTAAATCATCACCTAAGCACACTACAGTGGAATGTCTATAATCTTCTGGGAAGATTATATGGTTATATAAAGTAGTAGTATTATACAAAGCCCTGCCACTCCATCCAGACTCTCCCAGTGTTGTGATTGGAAGCAACACAACCATTTGTAAAGTTATGTCATAGATAGAATAATAGAGTTGGAAGGGACCTTGGAGGTCTTCTAGTTCAAGCAGGCGACCCCATACCATTTAAGATAAATGATTGTCGAGTCTCTTTTTGAAAGCCTCTAGTGATGGAGCATCTACAACTTCTGAAGGCAGGTTGGTTGATTGCTCTCACTGCTAGGAAAGTTCTAGGTTGCTTCTCTCCTTGGTTTGTTTCCATTCATTGTTTCTCATCTTGTCTTTTGGTGCTTTGGAAAATAGGCTGACCTCCTTGCCTTTGTAGGAGCCCCTCAAATAGTGGAACACTGCTATCATGTCTCCCCTAGTCCATCTTTTCACTAGACTAGACATAGCCAATTTCTGTAACTGTTCTTTGTATGTTTAAGCTTCCAGTCCCCTAATCATCTTTGTTGCTCTTCTCTGCACTATTTCTAGAGTCTCATCATCTTTATTCCAAGTGTGGTCTTATGAAGACTTTGTAAAGCGGTATTAGAACTTCATATGATCTTGATCCTATCCTATCCTATCCTATCCTATCCTATCCTATCCTATCCTATCCTATCCTATCCTATCCTATCCTATCCTATCCTATCCTATCCTATCTTTTTCTCTTTTCTGGGATGCTCTACTTCAATGCCTTGAACTGAAGTTTCAAAATAGTTCAATAATTTGATGGCAATTTTGCTTCATGGAAAAAGATGTCTCTGCAAACATCCCTCTTATCAAATGGCAGAACTGCTCCAGCCAGATTTTCCAAAGAGAAGTCTTGCTTTATTTGCTTCTTAGATTTACATCCCATGTGAAGACAGAAGCTTATGTTTGTCTTATGCGAGATCTCCTTTTTTTTTTATTTCCATAAACTTCCTATGCAGTTGATTCTGAGAGGGCCTGGCTTACAGACACTGATGAGTTTCTACAGTTGAAGGAGAATTTAAGCCTGGTGCATTAGCTTTACAACACTGAGATACATCCTGAAGGAGCTCTTTGACTGAAGCCTCATTAAATGAAAGCCTTCTTCGAAGCTCCATACAGTCTTACAAAACAGTACATTTCTTTCACTGCAATTTCAAAAGAATATTCCATTCCCTGGGACAAAATAATTGTAAGACCTGTCACAATATGATCTTCTGACTCATCCCACTAGCTTATTATAATAGTTAAAAAGAAATGATGATCAATATCTCCTGTCAGCCAAAAGGATGGGGCAACATTTCTATTACTGAAAACAGCTGTTGTATCATGTTGTGTCCTTTTATTTATTTATTTATTTATTTATTTATTTATTTATTTATTTATATCCCACCTTTATCATTTTTACAAATAACTCAAAATGGTGAACATATCCAACCCACCTTCTTCCTCCTATTTTCTCCACAACAACAATCCTGTGAGGTGAGTTGGGCTGAGAGAGAGTGACTAGTCCAAGTAAAAAGATTATCACTTCAGAAATAAATGCTATATAGTGCTGTTTATGCATCATAGTGTATGATGTGTGCAACTATGAGAACCCAACTACCTCAAAAGATGGAAAAATGATGCTTACAAGTATGAAAGCCATTTGTGTTTTGAAAGAAAAATCTAAACTCATTTTAACTTGTATTTCATATTCTTGACGAAAAGCAGAAAATACTATCCTCTGTATTGGTTATAAGAATACCGTGGAAGCTTCAGTAGTTAAATATTTCCTATATTTTCATGAAAACAGCAGGTTTCTGCTTCCCCTTTTAAATCAGCCTCAGCCTTATTCCAATACGACGTGTATTTCTGTAATGCTATTATGGATATTTTAACAGAAGTATCCTAAGTAAGAAGGCAAAACATGAATGTCAAGATGCTGAAGTGAAGAAGACTGCCCTGGCCAAATGCAGTTTTATCTGCTGGGCAGTATACTTGTTTTTCCTTCTTCCCACCAACCTCCTGAAGAAAATATTTTTCTGTTGATTGGATGTTTGTAGACAAGAGGGTGTTTTTCACCACTGAAAGGACTGTAAGAGGAAGGAGAAATTGACTTCTAAGGATGCTCATTGTCAGAATTTAATTTCTTCCCCTCCCAGTGACCCTTTTTGGCAAAAAAGGAAAGGCTCAATCTCTCTTTTTTTTTTTGCTTCTGAAAAGTCCCCAAGGGTAGGATTTGTATTTCAAAGACATGCAAACATCCTCAAAGCCCAATGCCCTTCTCCACAAAGGTTCTTTCTGAAGTTAAGGACAACCAGTGAGAGGATCACTGATGCTGGTGAGCTTTAACTCTTCTCAAATTTCCACAAGTATCTAATTGTCTCTAGCCATTCTTGAAGTGTGGAAGACATTCCATTTCACATCAGGGGAGATAATCTAGTCCTTTTGTAAATTAGACAGCCACCGAGATCTAGTTGGGGTTCATGAATGTGGAAGCATAATTCTAACTGGATGAAGAACCATGCATGTAGCTAGCTAGTTTCTGAAAGATTAAACTCACATAGGCCTTTTAGAAAATTGAGCTCATTTTGTTGCTGAACTACTTACAGGGAAATGGCCATGGGTGGGCAAAGACCTAGGCTGCATTCTTCTGCTCACTGACAAACAACTGATATGCGTGTTTGGCAACCCCCCCCAGTAACTTCACTGTACATTACTGATGCCCACTAGAACAGGTAAGTAAAGTAATACCTGTTTATTTTTCCAGCTCATTAATTGGAGGTCAATAAAACTATCATGATTAAAAATCTTTTAGCAACAACTTAATCTAAACTAATTGATGCTCTATAGAAATACTTAAGATTTATGATTTGGTTTTAATTTAATAAACTTAGACTGTACATTTTTTTGTAAACAAATTAACGATCTATTATATGACATACAGGGTTGACAAGGCAGAAATACAGTAAATTCAAGTAATATAGTCCCTCTTCCCAGGAAACTCAGTAACAAAATATCAGTTTTTTGAAATTATACATTCTAAGGCATGTATTTTTAGGTGAGTGAAGAAAGGGAGAGGACAGTCTTATACTGAATATATTAAGTTCAATTGGAGATTTCAATTTTAGTGTACCGGGAACTGGATGGAATTATCTAAACACTGCTTATTTCAACTGGTAGTTGAAGCAACGCAGCTGCAAGTACTGAAGATTAGTTTTAAACATTAGAAGAAGGCACAGCATGAACAGTACCCCAGGTCAAATGTGGCATACAAGTCACAATGCTTAGCTTTACACATTAAACCAAAACCATACAAGTCATATGGCTTAATGTGATTCCTTTGGCAGCGATTGGTCTTGGATCAATTTTGCAAGGGTTTTAATCTATATGTGTGCTAGCATAGTGCAGGCACATTAGCACTCAGTGAGATCAGCAGCTTCCATGAAATGGGGACCAAATCGTTGAACAATATAAATACATAGCAGCTTACTGTAAAAGTACTTTTCAAGAACTTGACCTAACTAATCATACACATTTTCAGCAACTTAAAAATGGTTCACGCATACTGCCTTAAAACAATCCATTCATTTAACTCCTTCACCAGACTTAAGGTTCTGTAAAAAAAGACATAAAGAATGCTGTTTTTGTTTCTCTTTTGGAACTTTTTGATCTTAACTACAAGAGATTGACACCAAAGCTTTATAATTCAAGTTTTTATAATTTTATTTAATTAGCAATGCTGATGTCCAAATCTGTTTTAAATTTCATAGTATAATTGAATAAATGTACTCAATGCATTAAAAATTACAGATTAGCAACAATGTCAAGAATCCCATTAAAATCCAAAATATTTAAAACAGTCAAGAACCACTACAGACAATAGTTTCTCTGAAGTCATGTAACAGTGGTGGGATTCAAATAATTTAACAACTGGTTCTCTGCCCTAATGACCGGCTGAGTAGGCGTGGCTCGGTGGTCATGTGACTGGATGGGTTTGGCCAATTCAACATCACTCACGTCAATGGGCACTTTGCCTTAGCTGTTACAATGTAATAAGGGTTAACCAGAGAGGCAATTTCTGTAAGCAGGGCAATAAAGATTAGGCTAGAAACAACACCAGAATGTTTTCCTTCCTGCCTTCCTTACAGGATTAGCTCTGTAAAGTGGAAAAAAAACAAAATAAGATTTCTTCCAACAACCGGTTTTCCGAACTACTTAGAAAGTTAACAACTGGTTCTCCCGAATAGATGTGAACTGGCTGAATCCCACCACTGCATGTAACACTTCAATAAGATTAAGATTTCAATGCAGAATTTTGGTTAGAAAGTTTGATGGGCTCCATCTTCAAGATTAAAGAAGGGCAAAATTGTATTTTACAGATGAAGTCCACTGGAAATCCACTATCAATGGACAACATAGCTTTTTGAAAGTTCTAATACATAGGTAATCCTTTAAACTGTTTTTTGTTGATCTTTTTTTCCAATGAGAGATTTATGAATATGTGGAATTACACCTCCACCAGCAATTGGTGCTTTGATTAATGAATCCAGTTCTTCATCACCTCTTATTGCAAGCTGCAGATGACGAGGAGTAATTCGCTTTACCTTCAAACCTTTAGATGCATTCCCTGCCAGCTCAAGAACCTCAGCTGTGAGGTACTCTAAGATAGCAGCACTATACATCACAGCTGTAGCCCCCATACATCCATGACTTGTCATCCTTGATTTCAGGTGCCGGTGAATACGACCAAGAGAAAACTGTAAACCAGCTCTCTGTGAACGGGATACCATCTTGGTTTTCATCTTTCCAGGGTCCTTCCCAGCTTTTCCTCCAATCATTTTAAACAAGGTCTGTCCATCCGTGGGAGGAGAAATGAAGAGAATTGTTTAGGCCAGGGGTCAGCAACCCGTGACTCTGGAGCCGCATGTGGCTCTTTCATCCCTCTGCTGCAGCTCCCTGTCACTTTTGATAAGAGTTTTTGGTTAGGACAGGTAAAGGAAAAAGGACGCCACGCTAGGAGGAGACTCTATGGTGGGGGAACTGGACTTCTGGTTGGCAGAGGAAAAAGGATGCCACATTAGGAAGAGTCTCTATGGTGGAAGAACTGGACTTCCGGTCGGCTCCAGAATTGAATGGGGGGCTTCCAGTTAGGACCTTTGTGGCTCTTTGAGTGTTTAAGGTTGCTGACCCCTGGTTTAGGCCAATTGAAGATGACTACTTTTTGGTATTTCGATTACCGCTGCTGCTATTTTCCGACAGCTCCATTCAAAACTTTCATGTTTGCCAATTTTTGAAAGGCTAGGTACTTTTAATGATGAAATTGGCAGATCTGATTGCAACTTCATATGGAAGAGATGGAATTGGTTCCATGATTTTTTATATCAATTGGTCAGGAACTACAGAACTGCAGAACAGATTCCTTACCACACTGAATGAACACGTTTGGATTCATTCATATCATAATTACCTATACACCAGAGGATCAATTCCAGCAAACTCAGTGAGAAGGGCAGCATAGAAATTTAATAAACAAACAAATTTAAACAAGTACATCCCTATTTTACTCATGAGAAAGATATGTGTGTCTTTCCCATTTTAAAATCAGTGGTGCCTGTTTACATTTTACATACAAAATGTTTACATTTTGACAGGGTTGTATCCAGAATACAATAAAGTCTATAATTCTTTGTCTAGACTATATCTTTAACATGCGAAAGTTCTGAATGCATATATTCGCTCATTTGGTATTGCACTCTAAACTGTACCCCAATTTGGCTCAGTGTTTGCAGAAATTTAATATTATGGTCAAATCAACAGGCCAAATATGGTGATTTCAAACAGCAGGTCTCTTTTACAGTTAACCAAATACCCCATCCACTAGAAAGACTGTGATAGAACCCCAGTTAGAACAAATCTGACAATCTTCAATGGTCTCTTCCATAAACAGTAAGTTAAAAAGAATCCAGGGATGATATTGCAAACAAAATTTGTGCAGCTGTCCTTTTTATTTGTGCTGCTGATTGCTGGGTCTTGCTAAATAATGGCAGATGTAGCAAAAGGGTATCTAAATACATTTTGGTAATGTTTGCAAGGACCATGAATGTTTCCTGGATCATTCCATTTGTTAAAATAAAAGTCAAATGCTTTACAACTGTTTTCAGGAAAGGAAGAAAGTCATGAGCCCAGATCAGTCACCTGACCCAACCTTTCGCCCATTTTTGTCTCTTTCTGATTCTGCTTTGCTAATCGTCACTTCTTTTACCCTCCATTTTTTTCCCCAGTTGGAAAAATTTGCTACAAACATTTTTGCCTCAGGACAGAAATGTCCTAAAAAAAGGAGGAAGAAAACCTCATATTTCTCCATCAATACGGTAGCTAGAGAATTGCAGAAAGGGACAGTAAGCCTCCTCACTAGCTAGAAACCTCTTTGAGCCATCTGAAGCCAGATCTTTTAAATCACAGACTGGGCTTGAACCCAAACAAAATGACCTTTGAATAGGAATAAGCCAGTCAGGGATATCCAGTGAGGTAGATTTTCAGGTTTTATAGGAGCTGGAAGAAACTCCTTCAGTTCCTTTCCTTTGTCAACTCACAAGCATAGTATTCCTGGGTCCCTAAAGCAATCATAGTTCGGAGTTGGGTTTCATAGCCTGGAACAACCAGTTGGCACTACCTACAGACAGAATCAGATGAAGAAGTACTTCAATACCTACCCTTCAACTCATCTGAACTCCCAATTCTGGGATACCCATGGCTTGTAGAAACCAAAAAGTACAGTTTACATCCTTGCCAAAAAGCATATCCCAACTATAGATAGGACATCTTAGCTTCTCCTTCATCTGTTGAAGTCTCCATTTAATGCATTTAACACTACCATTAAAAGACCAGAGCTCTTGGTACAAGCTTCAAAGAAATGGTGTTCCTTTGCCTTTTCTTTCTCTCCCTCTTTAATTCAGAAACATTTTCTCTCCATTTCCAAGTGAAGTGGTGCCTGTGCGAGCAACAAGTGTTTCCCCTTACCATTTTTGTGTGTGGATGTTGGTATGGTCTATGAATTCTGCATCTTGTAAATTTTTGTTTCTCTTTGCTGTGACAGGAAGCCTCAAAATTCTAGCTTTGCTTATTGTATCATAGTATAAGATTATTTGTGTTTCTGCCTTATCCTTCAGCTGCTCTGCTATTTTCTGAATTCCTTGTCTTTTTTCACTGAATAAAATTTATTCAAATTTTCCATAGATCACTGTTTCTTATTTGCTTCTCTTGTATGCTACTTATCCTTCTGCCCCCCAAAAATCAATGGCGTATTATCTGATTTCCCAATTAGAGTGTTATTAGTCTCAAGTATTATTTAATATACCGTATTAATGGACTTCTGGAAATCATATGTCTGTTTAATAACACATAGTATAGGGTACCAAGAGAATTAGTACTGTGGGAAATTCTGGTTCATAATATTTAATGAAAATATCACAAATAGTAACTGAAACACATGTAAACACTCATCAGCTTAACTATACATTTTAAATCATTATCTTAAACCAGGGGTTTACATTCTGAGGTCCTAGGGTTGTATAAGGCTCTCCAAAGTTTTGGGTGCGGTCCCCAAATGTTTATGTCCAAAATTGATAGTGAATGTAATTTTTAATACTTAAAGGAGAAAGAACACAATACATAATCATAAGAGGAAATTCATAAGCATGATAACCATACCACAAATTATATTGTGTAATTTAATTGTACTTAAACACAAATTAATATAAAGCCAATTTTGTTTCCATCCCAATCCCATCTACTTTTTGATGAGTGATTGTTGGCACACTACTCGATGACTGAGTGCGGTCTTTAGTTCACAAAAGAGTGAGAACTTTTAATGGAGAATATATGAGATGGAAATAAAATCTGGACCTGGAGTGAGAGACTTAGATCTTTAAACAATATCTATCCCACCAACTGTGTGGGGAATGTCTAAAGGTATGGTGTTAGAGATACCACTATGTGGTTCTGTTTCCTCCTGAACTGGCAGTTCCAGTTGTTATGTATACTGGACAAGCAGTGAAGCCTTTGGAAACTCCAGTTTGGGGTTCCATTGAGTTTTGCTTTCTCCCCCATGTTGTTTAATATCTATCTAACATTGCTGGAGTGGTCATCCTTTGGTTTGGGGTGAGAATTCATAAATGTGCCAGTGATGCTCGACAATACATTGTCATCCCAGGGAGGCTGTAAATAATATGGAAATGTTGACCTAGTTGACCTCACACTTGAGGGTGTGAGAGATTGGAGGGATAATAACCTCTGATTAATTCCAAGCAAGATGTAATTCTTGTTTGTAGGTGATCAGTATGGTTTAACATCAGTCCCATACTTAATTTAGGATGTTATCATGCTCTGATTGAAAATGCAGGTCATGTTTGTGGTTCCAACTGAAGTAGAAATGAAGCCTTTTGCCAGGGGCAGACTTTCTTGAACCAGCAAGCTCTTACATCTGTGATGCATTCCATTACCATCTCACACTTAGACTACTTCAATGCACTTTAGATAAGGTTACTCTTAAAAACAACTCTGAAGCTGCCATTGGTTCATCATAATCACCCTCATCAATATCTACCTAATGTTATCAAAAAATACATTTTTATGTCTTCATAATTATACATAATTATAACTTTTATCAATAAAATTAGTTTTAATTACAATTTAACAACCAACAACCCAATCAATATTTACAATGATGACAAACACAACCATACATATACAAAGGAACATACTACAATACTGTAAACATATTCATAATCCATAATATAAAGACAGTCACTTCTCATGAGATGGGCAGCTGTACAAATTGGATGAATGAAATAATCCAAGCTTTAGCAGCTTTACTAATAGGAAAAAGCAGCTTTACTTGGGTGGGGGGGGGAGAGGGAGAGAAAGGTTTGTTAGTGCTGCACCTGTTCTTTGGTTGCTGCATTGCTGTCAACAGACTTCCGAGTCCCAAGATGTAAGTTAACATCTACAAAGCTTTACACAACTTAGAGCCCTAATACTTACAGGATCATCTCTCCCATTCCTGTTTAGCTCAGCTTGTGTATGCATATAAAGAGAGTCTGCTGAGGATCCTTCACTCTTTGTGAGATGAAAAGGGTGCGAATCCAAAGGCATGCCTTTTTGGTTACAGACTTCTCTGCCCCCTCCTTCCCGTGTAACACATTGCCCTTTAATTCAGGGAGGCCCCACTCTGCTTGCCTTCCTGAAAGCTTTTAAAGCAATCGTGTTCCATTGAGCTTTTGATGTGGACGGTGGACCTGGTCCGCCTCAGTAGGTGTCCTTTTGAGAACTGATAGTTTAATTTTCTTCTCTATTTTCTGTGTTTGTAGACAGCATTTAGTACCTGAAAGGTATGAATAAATATTCTTTATGACATAATCAACCAGTAAGTCAATCTATAAGCAGAGGCCCTACCTATTTTGCCCTTGTCCCCATAAAAATCTGTCAAGTGTATCCTTGGCCACCAAAACATTACCAAACCTTGCTACATTGGAAGGAATGTGGCTTTGATTAATCAGGAAATTAATCTATTGCAAACTTTCCTTTTCAAAGGCCATTTATTTTTCCTTTTGCTGCAAATGAACACATGAAACTCCTTTATGTTTTGCCCCAGTTGTACTTTCCATTCCAAGCAAGAGTTCATGACTATTTTTCTGTTTTTGCTAGATTCTAACACTGTGTAAGAGCTGACTTGGTAATTGAAGTCACATTTTAGTGTTTAGTGAAGGAAACCAGTGCTGTATACTTAAGTAAATTCAGCTCTGCTATATATGTTTGTCAGCACTCGATTGCCAGCATGATGATGGTGATCAGATGTTGTTTGAGAAGTTGGATATGCTGATTGGTTTTGATAACTTGAAATTAACAGCTGGATGTATAGCTTGTAAATAGTCGTTGTGGTGAATTCTCACATCCCAGCATAATCGCCTCTTCCTGCCGAGACCTCTTTCATGATTCCCAACTTTGTGGAATCATCCCCAGAATCCAACGCTTGTGGCCTTTTTTCAGAAGTCAATGAAGTTTTAGACTTGATTAAGTTGGATGTATGGGCGACAATTAACATTTGCACATTCTGGTGTAACGGCTTCATGTGTAATGGTTTTATATGCCTTAGTGGCTTGTATCTCATTGACCTTACTCTACATTCTTCACTGAGGAGAATCTTTCTTTCTTTCTTTTTCTTTCTTTCTTTCTTTCTTTCTTTCTTTCTTTCTTTCTTTCTCTCTCTTTCTCTCTCTTTCTCTCTTTCTTCTTTTCTCTTTCTTTTCTCTCTTCTTTTCTCTTTCTTCTTTTCTCTCTCTCTCTCTTCTTCTTCCTCTTCTTCTCTCTCTCTGACATACAGTATGCATGGGTGATTTGTCAGTGTGCTTACAACTCAGAATTGTGCTTCTTGAGTAAAATGTATAGTTCATTTACCAGTCAATTTACAAACAGACTTCTGCTTATTGAATAAAAAGGATAGTTAATTTTGAAAATGGCAGGGATAGATAATATGGAAGAATAACTTTTCCTAACCTGTTGATGTCTATATATATTAAGCCTAGATGCCCCTATCCCCAGACAGCATGACCAACCTGTATGGAAGACATTGGAATGGAGAAGTATTCATCAGAGCTGCATGAATAGTCTCCAACCAAGAACGTCTTTAGTGTCACATCTCATTCCCAGTAATTTGTGTCCCATTCTGCAGATAAAACAGGCAGAAATTCTTATATAGATATTGTTCCATTTTGTCCATCCTATCCTTATTCATCATGGACCAATCCTGTTCCATGATTCCTGACCCTATGAAAATATCATCCCTATTTTTCAATCCTATTCTTCCTTGAAAGAGTGCAAAGGACCATACTCATTACATGTAATCCTAAACTTATAATACTTCATTTAGTGACTGTACAAAGTTACAACATCACTGAAAAAAGTGACAGTTTCTCACACTTATGACCATTGTAGCATCCCCTGGTCGTGTGATCAGAATTTGGATGTTTGGCAACTGGTTCATATTTATGATGATTGCAGTGTCCCAGGGTCATGTGATCACCTTTTGTGACCTTCTGACAAGCAAAGTCAATAGAGAAGCCAGATTCACTTAACAACCATGTTACTAATTTAACAACTGCAGTGATTCTGGCAAGAAAGGTCACTTAACAACTGTCTTGTTTAGGGACAGAAATTTTGGGCTCAATTGAAGTCGTAGGTCAAGGACTACCTGTGTTTATAAGAAACTGACATACAACCAATGTGCTATGATTGCATAGAAGGGCTGATTGGGTGAGTCAATCTTCCATTTAACTGACCAACTCCGGTGTAATGGCAGTGCATTTTTAAAATTTATTTATGCATTAATATGATCCCCTCCCCCAACTCAGACCTGTGAACAAGTGACCCAGTTTGTGGGGAAATGCTGTTTTCTAACTCCATTTAGCTGCTCTAAAGGAAGCTGATGTCATATCCTCCCTTTAATTGTTGTGACATATCACAGCCAGCTCCAGGAAAGATATAATCAGGAGGCTTTACTCAATCCCAACCCCCTCAGCCTTTTTAAAACTATAACTTCCCCCTATAGTTATGTTGGTTGTAGAAGTAAAAAAGAGAAGAGGGAGGGAATGCCTAGAGAAGCCCCACTGTCATGTGACCATTTTAAGCCACTATTCTATCCTGTCTTAGAAGTGAGCTGGATAATTTCCCCCAACCCCATCCCAAAATATTCTTTGGACAATTCAGTTGATGGGAGGAGTTAGTTTAGCCATAAAGAGCACAAAGATATTTCAGGCTAAAAACTAACTCCCTTTGGGTAAATGTCCACAATTAGTTCATATAATATGCTTAAAGCAGGACATGCTTACAAAACTATATTTTGTACACATTTATGATTTTAGAATATCTCTCCCATATTTTTGAACATTTAAAAAAGTTACATTTTAAAAATATAAATATAAATAATAACAATATCAATATTAATATCTGTATGTTTTATTTTACTAGCTATCTGACAAAAATGTTTAGCCAGGTTCTACTTCTATTTCTCCAATCAGCCAGAATATGGCTAGACTCTGTGGGTCTAGGACAACTTGGCACAACCAGCTCGATGTGGTCAGCTCACTGCCTCCAGCTTGCTACTGCCAGCTTGCCACCTCCAAATCACCTCTGTCAACTCACTGCTGCCAAGTCGCTGCAGGACAACTCCACATGGCCAATTTACTGTGTGGACAACTTGGGTGGATGGAAGGAGAGCTGGTGGCTGGGTGAGAGAGCATATGGGCAGAGTGCAGAGTGGCAGTAGCAGCCCGGGGCTTTTCATTGTACACCACTGCTGCCACCAAGCTCCAGGCCAAAGAGGCTGGAAATGGTAGAGGTGGGTGGGATGGGCGGCAGGGAAGAGGCAGCAGCTGGGACAGCCCATTTTCATACCCCTGCTCCAACTGCTGGCTGCACTGTGTTTTCCCATTCCAAGCTTCTGTCAATAAACTAAATATCAATTGATTTTGTGTCCAAGGTTTCCCAGCATTGCTCAAGGTGAGGTGGGATAGTGAGTTCTAGTTATTTTCATTTGAGCATAATTTCATCTTAGATTTTTCCTTTGTTTTTGCTCTATGTTGAACCTGCATCGCCTTCCTTCCTCTTCTCTTACCCTTCCTCTCATTTACCTCAGTTTTTCTTTGGTCATTGGGGGACACATTTCTATAGAAATGTACATAGTGATTAAATATACACTTATATTGCCTTTAAATAAACCTAGAGTTCCTTCCAAGGAAGGGTAGTTTCTCTTTCAAAATGGACGGATTTTTATTTTAGTTTCAAAAGGTGTCTTTTTGAGCATAACAAAAGTGATGGGTGAATAAGAAAGAACTGCAGTTACACACATGTACTGTCTGTTATGTCTCCACTCCTTGAACATTCTCAATTCTTCTTCTTCTTTAAAGCACAACTTTGTGACAAGGAATGTGTTTTAAAATTCAGATGGTCCCAAATTCTGTCCTCCTCATTTCTACTTAGAAGCCCTTGACTTGCTGGCTTACTTAGGAATATTGAGAACTGCTACCCAACAAAGAGTTCAAGTCAACACTGTATGCTTTATTACCTTTCTCCTGGGCTTTTTAGGCTTGTTACCACCCTTTGGTATTACTAGTGTTCCCTACATTAAGAGAGACTGTCTACTATTTTTTTATTCAACAATTCACTTGTCAGTGGGAAATTCCATGTGAAATGTTCCCCTAAAAAAGTCCTGTATTATGTCTGTAGGTATCTTGAGAGTCAAAAGAAAGCCCATCTTAATCATTACTCCTCAAGATTAGCACAATAACAAAGCACAGCCATGGAGACATGCCATCTGAAAGGACTAGTTTTCAAGCCAAAACAAAGTCTATTTAATTTATCCATATTAGAGAAGAATCTTGATCTTAGAAAAAGACTATGATAGAATAAGGCACATTTGAAGACAAGATAAATATAGACAGTAATCTAATCTTAGAGTAGGGAGTACAGCTACTGATGAAATGTTAAAACACATATGTGCATACGCACGTACATGCACACACAGAATATATATATATGTGTATATATTTCAGTATATTTCAGAATTACAGGCGGCACGCCCTCCTGGAATTCTGGTTTTCACAGTCTCTTTGCTTGTCAAACCTAATATCAAGTGAAATAACCTAATTTGACTTGGCAAAAGCTCATACAATATGGGCTTGATATCTGTGACACAGTCTTTTGAAGTTTCTTATAAACAATGTTTTCTCAGCTTTGGAACAGGGAGTGAAATAATAAACAATGTTTCTGACTCCAAAGCTGCTGCAGAAACCTGCTGATCAGCACGCAGCTCATCAGCAAGAGCAAATCTATGGTTAGGCTTCCATATAGGAAAACAATGCTAGTTACACTCAATCTTAGATGTGGCCATGCACAGTGTGTTAAAGATGATGCTTTGCTGGGTCAGCACTTGGCAGACATTAACAAGTAGCTTTGACTGAGGAACATGATCCAACCCATTCTGGTTAGGAAATTAAGTGTAATTTAAATGACCACAAATTTGGATTTTCAATCAATGCAGAATTTTGCACTGTCGGTTGCTTACATTTGAAGTAGTTTGTCAAAATAGGAAAGTTCTCATTTATGGATTGTCAAATGCAATGTGGAGAATCTGTATTTATATGTAATGTTACTGATGCAGAGGGGAACTTGCTACTGCTTTGTGCTTTTTGAAATTATTAATGGACTAAAACAAATTATATTGTTGGTGATAGTGATGATGGCAGTAACAGATTCTCTCAGTTTTATCCTCATAACAACCTATCCAGACAATAAGGCTGAGAAATAGGGATGTCTCGGGATTACTAAATAAGCTTTCTGGCTAAAATCCAGTCTTAGAAATCCCAATTCAATATGCAAAATACTGTATTATATTACCTCTTAATTTAGAGCTGTGTTTCTCAAACTTGGCAACTTAAAATGCATGGCCTTCAACTCTCAGTATTCCCTAGCCAGCCATGATTTAGAGCATGATTTCACAGGATCTAGGAAACATTGAATGGAACTGCCAAACCAGCATCTTCTGCTAATTTTAGTGCTCTTTAAAAGATAGTTCAGAGTACAATTTGCACACCTGATCAGAGATGCCCAGAAAAAAAAAATAGTATGCCTATTGGGACCGTGTTTCCAGAACTGATTTTTTTTAAATGGACAAATATTGTTATGTTTTTGACATTTGCATATTAGTAGAATAAAAAACTCTTATGGTAGTGGGTAATCTCTTTTATTCTCTTTATTTTTTTGTGTGCTACTAAAAGTATTTTTATCACGTAGTCTTTAGTCTGCAAATAGGAAAATCAATCTCTCCATGTTATACAGCAGATTTGCTGTGTACCTATTTGTTTCCTACGCACAAGTTACCAAAAAAAACCTCCAGTTAAAAGGACCCCAGGTAGAAGAACTAAGACAGTAATTTGTCTGAATTTACTGAGAGTTTTCCTGTCCAAATGTAAGCAGGATGGACTTTGCATAAAGAAAAATAGACAGTAGAATTATAGACAAAGCCTACTCACTCCCCGTTTTAAGACATTCCCAACATCAATCCTTTTGCTGCTTAAAATGGATATTGAATAATTCACTAGGGCTGTAGCAGCTCTGCTAAGTGGGAATTTCCCACACCAGAATTGGGTCCTTATCAAAAACTTCATCAAATTGTACCTTTGTACATTTTCTATATAAATAATTCAAGGCTGCTATTGCCAGACATAGAGAGACATGGTGGCTCAGTGGCTAAGACGCTGAGCTTGTCGAACGAAAGGTTGGCAGTTCAGCGGTTCGAATCCCTAGTGCCGCAAAACGGGGTGAGCTCCCATTACTTGTCCCAGCTTCTGCCAATCTAGCAGTTCGAAAGCACGTAAAAAATGCAAGTAGAAAAATAGGAACCACCTTTGGTGGAAAGGTAACAGCGTTCTATGCGCCTTTGGCATTTAGTCATTCCAGCCACATGATCATAGAGACGTCTTCGGACAGTGCTGGCTCTTCGGCTTTGAAACGGTGGTAGCACCGCCCCCTAGAGTCGGGAATGACTAGCACATATGTGTGAGGGGAACCTTTACCTTTACCATATTGCCAGACATAGTAAAAGGCCTAATGTTCTGATTCTATATGGCTAGGGGAGCACATCTCCCTAGAATTTATGGTTCTGTTTCCAGTGATAATATATGTGAAATGAAATGTCTTCAAAAATCTGACTGGAGATTTCATCCCCCAACAGAAATTGGAAACCAGCAGAGAGAACTCTGAAATGAACAGGGGTAAAAGTGTTAAACGAAAGTAAGAAGAAAACTACTATGCCAATAACACCAAGTCTTCTGAAGTTCTCAAATAATTCTTACTCCTTTCTATAGATATTCTTACATATCAACAAGGAACGCAGTTAAAGGCAGTAAACGCAGTTAAAGGCAGTAAACGCAGTTATCATTGAAGAAAAGGAAATCCAGGGAAATATCTGCAAGTTTTAGCAAAGTGGTACATCTTCAGAAAAAAGGTATGGTTCTTTGGATTTTTGTAAACTGGACAGGTCAGTGATTCCTCCTGCCTTTTTATCTTCCAACAGATATCTTCCAGAGATAACAGCTACTAATAGTCTGATTTTCCTCTTGGTGTAGAAATCCAGTTTTGAAATCTAGTCTAGCAATTCCATAGAGTGTGCCAGATTTCTAAATTGGACGTTAACCACCCAACCACCACTTGGCCTGTTGACTTTTCCTTGACTTGTTCTGTACCCTGAACTAGAAATGTTATTTCAGAGGCATATGGTTGAGCTCAATGACAAATAGTGCTGCATTAGATAGCAACTTGGACTTAAATGCCAAACAGGCAAGAATAGATCTTAGCCATGGAATCTCACCTTTCATGTGTTTTAGGATTCTCCTTCTCTTAAAAGAAATGGCATGGATTTTTACCTTCTTTTACAAATTTACATCCTGGTATCAAATATTTCTATGCCCAATTCCCGGTAAACCTAACTATTGATAATTGATAGATCGATAAGGAAGGAACAATTTCCTTTATTACTTTCAACAGGAAGCGTATTGGTGTTCTTTCCCTGTAACTCAATCAGGCTGAGAATGCCATGCATGTTTTTAAATTAAATGGAAATTAATACTGTCCAGAAGTTTAAAGTCAAAGATCAGCAGGACTTAAAAACAGTGGATATCTGGTTTCATGCCAGAGGCTTCCTTTTCGGTGGAAATGACAAGAATCTAATGGCTAAAGGACTTCCTTTAACTCTTAATGAATTAGAGGAAAAAATTACCTATAACCAGCAAAGATTTACATTCGAACAGCTGGACTCAAGTAAAACATAGAACCATGGTTGATACTCTCTCATATTTTGTACATGGCCTCGGGGTACTTTATGAGCAATAAGCTCTGTACTCTAAACTCATCCTTAATCATGAATGGTGCCACTGATTTCCAGGGAACTCATTATGTGAGTCAGAAAGACTAGCTTCAGAATTTTTTTTGTAAAAAATGTCTCTAAAAAACATTCCATCAGATTTTCTCCCAAGCCATAATAATAACAAAACCACAATCAAATTGAGAATTCTAGTAAGAATCTCTGTAAGCAGGTTCTTGTATGCAAGTCGTTTTACTGAGAGTGACCAAATTTGCTGGAAATTCTTGGGATAGTACTCCCACACATTCAGGGGAGCAGGAGTAGGTAAGGGGAAACTGCCCTACCTATTATGATGATATGTTCTTCCAATGAACGAAGCTCAGTAGCAATCTTCCTGTATTGAAGAGGAGGCATATTTTAGTTACAGACAAAATCCTTTGCATGCAAAAGTGGCCTGACATTTCATTTTGCCAGATGGACAGATCTTCTAGTTCAGGTCACTTCTCCGCAATGTCTTCCAGACACATTGTGTACCACCTAAGATGTCAGGGTTCCAAGTAACACCCCCAGCAGAAGTAAAACTCCAACACAGGCATTTTCTTCAAAGTTCCATTTTATTAGAGTTGTCATATTAGCACATCTGGGAAAACCCAAATCTGAAAGCCCTCCAGGTTTCCCCACCCAAATCAAAATTCCTTCCCCTGCACCCACATGTCCATCACATGGTCCAATCATATCCCCGTCGCACCTAGAGTTACCAGTCACGCCTCTCCAGGTGCAAGCTGAACGTCCTTGACTCCCAGGGAAAAGAATGTTGTTATGGCTATACATTTCATCCTGGCTCCATCCACTCCCCCTCCTGTTTCCCACAGCATGCCCATCCACCAAGTGAAGATCCAAAGTAAAAGATGGCCTCCAGGGCTGACAGAAGAGACTGGCCTTTTATCAGCTCAAGAATGGCTGAATGATGCTAGAAGATGCCACTAGTCACTAGTGGGGAAATTTATTTATTTAATAATTTTTTTACACCACCCTGCTCCCAATGACTCTGGATGGTTTTTATATAAAAAAAATATTCTGAACAACAGAGTGATAACAATAACAACAACAACAACAACAACAACAACAACAACAATACGCCCTACCTGTATTTGAAAAGTTGTGGGAACATAAAATGGAAAAAGTTGTAGAAAATGAGACAGTGAAGATCTTGTGGGACTTTCAAATACAGACGGATCATCATTTGGAACACAACACATTAGTTATCATAGTTATTGTGGGCCGAAACATACAATTTATTGATATCGCTGTACCAGGCGATACCAGAATCGAAGAAAAAGAACTGGAAAAAATCATGAAATATCGTGACCTGGCCATAGAAACTATACAGTTATGGATGAAACATGTAACAGTGATACCCCATTGTCATCAGGGCCCTTGGTACCATGTCCAAGAATTTTACAAAATACATCAAGAAATTGCAGCTTCCTGCAATAACACCAGTGGAACTGCAAAAAACTGTGTTACTTGGAACATTGTATATTTTAAGAAGATACTTGGTTGACACCTAGGATGCTGGCAGCAACCAGTATTAACCATTAGCACAAGTCAATCATATTTATGATACATTTAAATGTTCAGTTGACTGAGTTTCATGTTTAATGAATAAAAGAGATAATAATAATAATAAAACAAGGAACAGTCAATGGCAAAAGCCGGCAACATCAAGATGCAAACACATACTACCCAGAAGGGAGGTTCAATCAGTCTTATCAAAGGCCTATGTTATGAACCAAGTCTTCAAGCCTCTCAACAAGATGAGTGCCATCTGGATTTCAGGAGAAATCTTATTCTAGAGAACAGATACTTCACTAGAAAAGGTATAGTGAATGGATCAAAACAAATTACATTGTTGTTGGTGATCGTGATGAAGATGGCACCAATAGATTCTCTCTGCTTTATCTTCATAACAACCTATCCAGAGGATTAGTCTGAGAAAAGGGATATTTCAGGATTACTTCCTAAACTTCTTGGCCAAAATCCAGTCTTCGAAATCCCAATTCAATATGCAGAATACTGTGCTATATTACCTCTTAATTTAGATTAGTATTTCTCAAACCTGGCAGCTTAAAATGTGTGGCCTTGAACACCCAAGATTCCACAGCCAGCCATAATTTACAGTTCCAAGACATTACAATAGGACTTTGACAGCATCACTTGACTGGCCAGGGGTTCAAATGTTCAACTGGGTATCACTGGCATATTGATGACACTGGACCTTATGTTGTTGAATGATGTTGCCTAGCAACTTCAGGTAGATGCTGAATAAGAGTGGTGAGATTGTTCAGCCTTGAAGAACCTCGTACTACAGGGGTCTCAAACTCAATTTCTCCTCCTGCCAACATCAACTGTAACTGAGCACAAAGATAGGAAAAGAAACACTGTAACACTGTGCCCCCCCCAACCCCTGTAGTCAGTCTAAGATACAATGGTCAATGATATCAAAAGTTGCTGAAAGGTCATGAAAAGTCTGGATAACTGCAGCATCCCAGGGGAGGGTTCTACTTACCTTTACTACCAGTTCGCAACCAGATCGCGCATGAGGGCTTGCTTTGCTCTTGTGCATGCCTTGCTTCTGCGCATGCACAGATAGCCGATGATGACATCTGGAGCGGTGGGCAGAGCCTCTCACTGGTTTTACTACTGGTTCTTGTGTACCGGTCCAAACCAGGGGCAACCCACCACTGCAGCATCCCCATTTAGGCCCTGACAAAAATTATCCTTAAGTGTGAACAATGCTATACTTAGGCCTAAACGGTTTTTTAAAGATAATCTGCTTCTTTCTGAAAATTTCCAACATTTTCCACAATCTTCCTCCAAAATGGGAGTTTGAAAAATGATCAGAAATTAGCCAATAGAATTGGGTTTGGTGGTGATTCTTAAGAAGGCATTATATTACTACCTTCAAGGCAGATGGAACTACTCTCTTACCTAAGGATGAGTTCATCATTGCTTGGACCAAACTACAAATCATCTCCCAGAAGGCCTTGAACAACCAGGTAGCCCTTGACTTTAAAACAAACCTACCTTGGAGTTACTTATGGCTACTTACAGATGGTTACTTACAGATTTGAAGTTCTGATGATTGCCCCCCCCCCCAACCTCTGTGGGCACATGACCAGACTTTGGGTGTTTGGCAATGAGGCTGCATTTATGGCTGTTTGCAGCATCCTGAGGTCACATAACTGTGTTTTCCAATGTTTTTGCCAAAAGCCAGTATTTACTTCTAGGTTTCAGCAAAACTGCACCCACTGGTTTGCTTAACAACTGTGATGTTTAATGATTGCTGTGTTCAGGCTCCATTACAATCATAAGTCGAGGACCACATGTATTCTAACATATTGGTTGCCAGATTTACAGTCCTTGGGATCCTGTCTCCTTCAAGATTTACAGATTCAAATAATATGGCAAGACTCTCTCCCTCAGCCAGCCAGACTCCAGCTCAGAGAAGATTTGAGTGATTTTATTTGACAGATACCTAGAATAATCCTCACAGAAACCCTGTAGACTGGCTCTTTTGAAAGGGGAAAAAAAATCCAGTCATTTTGAACACCACTGGCCACTTACCTACAAATGTAGTAAGAGCAGAAAAATAATTATATTTTTCCATTCTTATTGCCGTGTATCATTTCCAGTATTGGTTCACTCCAATGGCCCTCTAAACATTGTTTTCTGTGCTTCATCTTCCAGCACATCTTGGTAAATCAGAGAATCTTCTGAGATCATCGTTCAGAAAAAATCCACACAGGAACTATCGAATTCAAAGCACATTTTCTGCAAATGATCTGCCTGTCAGGAAAAAGCCCAAGGTTTCTCTGAAACTCAATGGGGTGGATTAGTGTCTGGGCAGACTGATAGGTCCAGCTTCCATGCCTGAGAGGGAATAGTACTGGAAATCTCAAAGGTGATTAGGAATGGATATGGCCATAACAAAGGACAGATTTTAGTGTCTTCTGCTCTCAGATTATTTTGCAATTGCCTTGAGACAAAAAGCAGATCCAATTTCTCTCTGTATCCAGGTCTTACTTTGGTTATGGATGATCCCTCCCACATTCCTCCCGTCAATTTTTTTAAAATGCACATGCTGTTCCATTATGTTTATCTTATTAATTTGCATTCTGTTCCATAGCTTACTTCAGTGTGAAATGGTACAAAATTGGATACGAGAAATAAACCACAAATAACACAAGGCAGAGGGACTATTAATTAAGGCTCCTTTCAGAGTTGCAGAACATGTTATGAATATTGGCTAATAAACTGTTTGCAATCTTATCCTATTAAAGGCTTCTGTCTTCCATGTTGTTCTTACCTCAAGCCTGGATTATTATCATACACTGTATTTTACATGGGGATGACTTTGAAGGCAGTTTAGAAACTTCAATTAGTCCAAAATGCAGCGACCAGACTTTTGTCTGGTAGTTGCAAGTCAAAGCATATGTCTCAGATCATATATCAATTCCACTGGCTTCTATTTGCTTCCATGGCCAATTCAGAAGGCTGCATTTTGCTTTTAAAGACATACGTAGTTGAGAACCAGATTTTATTAGGGATCACTTGTTCCCATCTAGGACAGAAGGGAATTAAAACCTATGGCAGAAGCCTTGGTCTCAAAAAACATAAGGGTTTCTTTCTAGTAAACCATAGCCATTGTTACTGCTTTTTTCCCCAAAAGGAACAATGTTGAGTTCAATCCCTTCCACTGCAAAAAGGAACATGCTTCTTAAAAGACTTTTAGAATAATTCTTGTGTACCAGTTTAATAATAATAATAATAATAATACGGGTTGCTGACAGCAGCCCATATCAACCATCAGCGCCAGTCAATAATATTTCTGATACATTTTTAAATGTTCAGTTGACTGATTTTCATGTTTAATGAATAAAAGTTTATCATCATAATAATAGTTTTTATTATGGTCACAGACCAGCATTAACCTGTTTACATTACAATTTATATTCTTGTTGCAATCATTTTTTGTTTCTTTGACTTAGCTTTAAATGTTAGTTGTGTTTTGAATCTACAATAAGGAACCAGAATCAGAAGTTGAATTTGTTATAAATATGTTAAAAATAATTTTCTTTACAGAATACTTTTGGTACCATTTCCCTGTTTATAGGGAAAGGTAGGAAATGGGTATCTCTACAGATAGGTAGGAAATGGGTATCTCTACTATAGAGCTGCATTTCCAAATGCGTGCTTTCCGCTGAACACAATAAAGAACTTGTACGTTTAGATTTGTTTCAGATTTCTGTCTCTGTGCATTTCTAGGCATTTTTTTCCCTGCGATGTAGATATTAAATACTACATGCAAAGGAATCACCATAAGATTATATATAACAGGGTTATAAAAATATATTTATGAATTTTCAAATGATTGGCTTAACTGAAAGAGCCCGCTTTCAATATAGTATCATGAACAGATACTGAGAATGCCCAATTTAAATCTGTTTTATTTTGTCTGAAAACAGACTTGCTGAATTGTATTGAAAAGGGCTACATCTGTCAAAAATGGTGTAGGGTCTGCTTGGGAAGGGGGTTGGACTAGATGATATACAGGGTCCCTTCCAGGGGTGAAATCCAGCAGGTTCTGGAGAACTGGTAGCGGAAATTTTGAGCAGTTCAGAGAATCGGCCAATACCATCTCTGGCTGGCCCCTGTAGTGGGGTGGGAGTGGAGATTTTGCAGCATCCTTCTCCTGCCACACCCACCAAGCCATGCCCACAAAACTGGTAGTAAAAAATTTTGGATTTCACCACTGGTCCCTTCCAACTCTATTAATCTGTAATCTCTGTAAATATGTGATCACTGATTTGATCTAGCATTGCCCAACAGTTTTACCTGTTACTGAAATCGTGTCTTTATTCTGTGAAAATTATGATTCTCAGCATGAGGTTTTGTTGGTTTCCCTGCCCATGACTTCCATAAATTCATTGGTTTTATCATGGTGATCATTACTCTCTGTATCCTGTGATAAGAAAATGACTCAAGGAATTAAAATAATTTCCTTCATGTGTTGATAAAGTTGCAGATTTCTGCAAGATTTCATCTTCCTGAACTACTAGTTAGTTGGGCATTCCTTCCAAATGAAGAAGTATGAAATATCTTTCCTCGCTTTCCATTTTAATTGGCCTTGTCCACAACATTCCCATTTCTATGAAATTTGTTTTGATAAAGATAATGTGAGTTGTACTGTCAAATGCTAACATTGCTATGGGCTGGAAAAGGGAAAACAAGCTGAAATTAAATCCAGACTAGAGGGAAATGCCATTGGTTATTAAGAAACTGGACATGGACTGAAGTTCAGACTGCTGGATGAGGGCTGCAGTCTTCCCAAGACAGCAGGTCTGCAGTTGGGTATATTCTTTGATCCTCAGCTGTCTTCAGTTTCATATGTGGCTGCTGTGCCTATTTACATCCTTACACTTAGGATCCGAGCTTTGACTGTTCCTGAATTAGTTGAATCTGTTTCTTCATTTTGCAAAACACTTAGCATTTGATACTCTTGTAAAAGAGTCCTGAAGTCCTGAGCCACCAGGCCAACAGGGCCTGGTGGCTCACCAGACTGATAGCATTGTGATTAACACCAGCTGTCTGCAGTTACTGTAAGTTCGAATCTCACCAGGCTCAAGGTTGATTCAGCCTTCCATCCTTTCTAAGGTAGGTTAAATGAGGACCCAGTTTGTGGGGGCAATAAGCTGACTTTGTATAAATATACAAAAGTATGAAGGCTATTGCTTAATGCATTGTAAGCCGCCCTGAGTCTCCGGAGAAGGGCGGCATATAAATTAAATTAAAAAAAAAAGTTGCAACTGGTATAAAATTCAGCAGCTAGTCTGTTAAACTAATACTGGGATCAGTGTGGCCTGTACTAAAAGATCTGCCAACTGCTTACTGGGAACAATTTGAAGTGCCGGGATTGATCTTTGAACAATTTAGTGCTGATTACTTGAGAAACCTTTTTGTTTGGTGCCTTCAAGTCAGTTTTGAAAAAGCCCTTGCAGTTTTCTTGATAAGATGATCAGAAGTAGTGGTTTGCTATTGTCCACTTCTCAGGGATAAGAGAGAATGACTGGTCCCAGGCCACCCAATTGGCTTTCTGGACCCAAATTCACAGTCTCCCAGTTTCTAACCCGATGCCTTAACACTGTACTGAACTGGCTCCCACTTGAGAAATTATGTCTCATATTATGAGCCTGTCTTCCAGCTCAGATTTGTAGGAGGGGCCCTTTTGAAGATGCCTCAGTTCTTCTTTTGATGCGTGGGAGTGGTGCAGTTCTCCTGTGCTGCTCCCAGCCTATGGAAAGCACCCTGTTAAGTATACTTGGCTCCCGCTCTCTGTCTTTGGAAGATCAGCCAGGTTTTTAATTCTTAATTAATAAGACTACTCTCTTTGATCAGGGTTTTAATTGTTAATTAATTTTGAATCAGCGGGAATGTAAGTTTTAAAACTTTTTGTTCCTGTTAGCCTCTATGAGTATGCGATTGCACAGAACAGTGGAATATAAATTGGACATAAAATTAAATGAATAATGTGCCAAATGCAGGCTCATCCTAGTTTTATGTAATGCAATTACAATAAACGCTGTCTTATTTTTAGCTCTTCTGTGAGTCACTCCAGCATGGTTTGTCTTTTTAACTGCTGAGTTGGATGTTTACAGTGAGGTTTTTCGCTCAACAGCTCCCTTCTTAAATACCATTCAGATTTCACAACAGTGAACACAGGGAGTCACTTATTGAACCAAACTACTGAGAAATCTTGATGTGAGCCTGGCTGAGTCTTACAATGACCTCTAGTGGACTGATGGCATCAAACAAGTCTATCAAACAAGTCTATCAGCCTCCACATTCTCCATGCCTCTTGCATGGCTGGCTGGCTGCCTTTACAGACACTCAGAGATTTATTGTATGATGACCAACCCATAGTCATGGCATCCATTGCATTGTAACTGATAAATAAAGGAAGGAACTACAAAACTCAGGGGTGGTAGAGAAGAGTATGGACTCAGACTTAATAGATTGGGAAGGGCTAGCTTGCATTTAACCCAAATTGACATTTGGTATATAATTTTCTATGGGAACATCTTCCAAATGCTTGGCTTGTGGCAATTTGCAGCACCTCTCAGGGCCAAGATCACTGGTAGAAATCTCTCAACTTCCTTTCTTGACATTTTCGAAGGTAACCAAATCAGCCTTTAAAAAAAAAAAGTTAAATGTCTGAGTTTCTCATGCCCTACCAGGAAAATTTTTATTCACTGAATGGGGGGGGGGAGGGAGAGAGAGAGAACGAGAAAACAAGCTTTGCATTTTTGCTTACTGTATTTCTCTGTCTTGTAGCAGACTGGAAGAAGACAAGGGGGGTGGGTGGAATCCCACAAAGTTTACTTCTGACTCAAACCTTTTCTAATTACAAACAGGTTTTCTTTATCTAAAACTCTCATGAGCATTTACCCAATCAGCATGCTACTCCATTACCTAGGATTAACTTAGTTTCAATGTTTGGGGTTTTCCAGCTATAATTTAAAACTTGACCTTATTTGAGAATCAAGGGACTGATCACTATCTGGAGCAGTCTTTTTACTTAACCTAAGCTCCAGATTCACGATAGGCAGAACAGGGATATCTGCTTAGCAAGGACTTTACGTGTTTTAGGTATAACTTCAAGCTATTTTCAGAGGCTACTGAAGCAAAGCAGGTGGGGAAGAGAGAGCAGCAAAACTGATCACTATTTTATTGGCATATTAGTATATGCTCCAATCAATCTCCCTAGTCTTGATACATGGAAAAAAATAAACATATAATAATGGATTCTTTTTATTATCAATAAATTCAGACATCAAAAGCTAGACATATAAGCAATAATGTTGGTATAACAATAAAAGAAGCCCATCTCACAGGCTTGAATTACAAATTGAGGTCTTTCTCAATATTTATTGTGAAATCTGGGGTTACAATGGTATTTCCAAATTCATCCATTTAGGAAAGCCAGACTAGACTACAAAAAAAGATGTTGAGACTTTGGAAAAAGTTCAGAGAAGAGCAGCTAAGATGATCAAAGATCTGGAGACTAGACCATATGAAGAATGTCTGCAGGTTTTGGGTCTGGCTAGTCTAAAGAAAAGAAGAATTAGGGGTGACATGATAGCAGTATTCCAGTATTTGAGGGGCTGCAACATAGAAGAGGGGTCAACTTATTTTTCCAAAGCACCAAAGGGCAGGACTAGAAACAATGGTTGGAAACTAATCAAAGAGAGAAATAACTTGGAATTAAGGAGAAACTTCCTAACAGTGAGAACAAATAACCAGTGGAACAGCTTGTCTTCAGAAATCATGGAAGCTTCATCACTGGAGGTTTTTAAGAAGAGGCTAGACAGTCAGTTGAAATGGTATAGGTTCTCCTGCTTGAGCAAGGGGCTGGACTAGAAAACCTCCAAGGTCCCTTCCGACTCTATTCTATTCTAGACTAGACTATGTTCCTGTTAGATTCCAGTAGACTTCTTTGATAAGTCTTCCAGGGGCCCGTTTTCAATTTTATTAATTTTTATTGTTTATTATTCAAATTTATTGATTTTATTCAATTAACTGCAAGCTCTTCTTTTCAAATCAGTTCCATGATTTATTCTCATGATCTACATAATTACATAGACTTACACTACATAATTCAATAGAATGAAGATATCTTGATAGCCATAGTTACAGCTGTATGGAATAGAGGGTTGAATTCTTTTTATGTTCCTTATGTTTTACTCCATTTACTTGGTCTACTGTACTACCGGAACAGGATAGCCAAATGACTATTTGTGTATGATGAAGTCATCACAGAAACATGGCAGCTTACTTAACATACTTCCTCTTTTTATTAGGCCAACTTCTTTGCAGATTTTTGTGACTCCATTTTATTTTCTCCCAACCATTGTCATATGGCCAAGCATAAAAGCCTCTTGAGCTTCTGAGCGGAAAACTCAGAAAGCCAGATACAAGTCTATTAAGACTGGATTGTTACTACCCTGTTTCCCCCAGAATAAGACATCCCCTGATAATAAACCCAATCTGGCTTTTGAGCGCATGCGCTAAAATAAGCCTCCCCCCCAAAAATAAGACTTCCCCAAAAATATTTAAATGCAGAGCTGGAAATCAGGTAAGATGGCAAGAGGAGCCCCATCTTGCTCCATGTGCCCCAAAATAATAAGACCTCCCCGAGGCCAAGCGCTTATTTCGGGGTTCAAAAAAATAAAAAACAGGGTCTTATTTTCAGGGAAACACAGTATTTTTTTTTCTGAAAGTAGGTAGTTACTAGCTATTAATAATTTGTTAAAAGGCAGTGGTATTTTGTAATTAGGCAATGCTACCACTGAAAGAATTTCCATGACAAACATGTTAGCAGCCTAAAAATCTACTCCAAGTTAAACCAGTATAACAAGTGGTTAACAATGGTTTCTTTTGAGTTGGCATCTTATCGTAGGAGCAGAAGCAGTGACATGACAGGCATTGCTGTCAAAATAAAAAAAGGTGACAGGTTTAGCAAGGGAAAAAGTTATTAATAAGACTACAGGTAGTCCTCAACTTAAGATTTTTTATTTAGTGACTATTCAAAGTTACAATGGCACTGAAAAAAAGTGACTTATGACCATTTTTCACACTTATGACCATTGCAACATCCCCATGGTCACATCATTTACATTCAAATGCTTCACATATTTATAACGGTTGCAGTGTCCCAGGGTCACGTGACCATCTTTCGCGACCTTCTGATTCACTTAACAACCATGTTACTAATTTAGCAACTGCAGCAATTCACTTAATAAATGTGGCAAGAAAAGTCGTAAAATGGAGCAAAACTCACTTAATAAATTTCTCACTTAGCAACCTCTTGGTTCAATTGTTGTCGTAAGTCAAGAACTACCTGTACTAGGTTTGGGTGGAACAAAACCCTGAATAAGCATCAGATGGTATATTTTTGCTACCCAGGTCTTTGGGTAGCCCAAGTCTTTGGCCCTAATTACAATTCTTGATGACAACAACAACAACAACAACAACAACAACAACAACAACAGTAATTTCTACCTCTGCCCTTGTGACTTTTCCCCAGCACCATTGGAGATGCAGCCAATTTCACTGCAATGGAAGTTTTTAATGAGCAGGATCAAGTTTCAAGGTCAAACCTCTTCTCAGCTCTGTGTTGCAATCCGTGGCACAGGGTAAAGATTCTCTGCAAGAGGCAAAACCAGTTGGATACGTCCATCATGCCCCAAGGCTCAAAAATAATTCTTTAAAATACCTTTGACATTTCTTTTTAATCTCGTGATATGATATCGCTGCTCTATTTCCTCCCATTCTCCCTTCACATTAACTGCCCACAACATATTCTTGAGATTTGTTTACTACTGATTTAGATATCTTGTTATTGAAATAATTATCTTGATTAACACTAATTGCTAATTATTAATCTCACAGTTATAAGCTTCCCTTTTCTTGTGCACATATTTGACATTAGTCATTCTGAAAAACAAGGCACGGGGCAAAATGTATAATTATGAGGCACAAAGGACTCAAAGCTAAAGCAATAAAAATCAAAGAGAGGAGGGTGGAAAAAAAATGCTTTCAGCATTCCTGTATAATAAATAGGACTTCCTGTGTCACAAAGAACTTTATGAGAAGGCAGAGGTAGGATTCCTGACCGCCCCCTCCCCGCCCAGGGAGAAATGGTGAAATTAAACCCCTGCCTTCCAGCAAAGATGGCATTTTGAAACTTATCTACTCCATGCCAAACGGCTGTTTCAAGAAGGCAAGGAGACAAAGCTGAAGCTTATGGCTCCACTTTGAAATTAATATATTTTTAAAAGGCAAGGCCAAGCTTTGAAAAGAGAGTGAGAAATATACAAAGAAGATACGGGAGGCTCCTTTGCTTTCTTCCAGAGGAGGTTTCACTCACATAACAGTAATAAAGCCCAAGTGATAGATCCTCCTAACCAGTGGTGGGATTCAAGTAATTTAACAACGGTTCTCTGCCGTAATGATTTCTTTCAACAACCAGTTTGCCAAACTGCTCAGAAAGTTAACAACCGGTTCTCCCGAAGTGGTGTGAACTGGCTGAATCCCACTACTGCTCCTAACTCAAATCGGTGCTAGATTGTGGAGGCCTCTAGCCAAAGCTGATTTTAAAAAAAGATCCATCAATCCATCAGGCATCCAGCACGAGCCCAGTCTTCTCTCTCAAGGATTTGTCAGGGCGATTTTTGAATAGGCAAACAGAATATTTAGAGTGGACTGGCTGATCAGGAAAGGTATAAAGTTTCAGGAGAATCCTGACAACTGACACCCCGTCTCAAACTGTCTCATATTTAATGTACGTGACAGCTCATATTTATTTTTATGATTTCAGTTTTTATGACTGCCCATTCATTCATGAGTCTAGTGGCTAAGAAGTATTAAAAGAAATATTTTAATTTAACAATTAAAGTGGATTCATAAAGTCACGCCTGATCCTTAACAATTACAATTTCTCTCTCTCTCTCTCTCTCTCTCTCTCTCTCTCTCTCTCTCTCTCTCTCTCTCTCTCTCTCTCTCTCTCTCTCTCTCTCTCTCTCCAATAGAATTGTTTTAAAAAAACAAACATTGCAATCTCTTCTTTGTGTATATAAAAAGTAACATCATTGGATGGGCGAAAATTTTGCCTACAATATAGAATTGGAGAAATGGGAAAAACTATGGGAAATAAACATTAAATTGATTCTATCAACAGCATTCAAGGAAAACCAGTTAAAAATGGTTTAACCGGTTAAACCAGTTAAAAATTTTAAACCAGTTAAAAATGTTCTACAGATGGCATTTTACACCAGTAAAATGTTTGCTAAACTTGCTAAAATGTTTCCTAATAACTCTCCAAATAGTTGGAAATGTAAAAAAATTCCCCGAACCTATTACCATCTCTGGTGGACATGTCCTAAGGTGAAAAAATATTGGGCTAAAATTAGAAGGTGGATAGAAGAGATAATTGGTCACGATGTGGACTTGAAACCAGAGATGTTTCTACTGGGGATATTGAACAGAACCTATTAGATATTTGATTATGCATATAATTACAGCAGCAAGGATAGTCTACGCAGAGTCCTGGAAAAATGAAAAGGTACCAACAGAGGAAGAAATAATTAAGAAAATCCTGGACTGTGCAGAGATGGATAAATGATCGAAAGAAAGAAAAGAAAAGGAAGATACAGAATATCAAGTATGGACTATGTGGTACGAATGGCTGGAGATTAGGGAAAGTAAAAGTGAATAAATGATGTGACAAATGTGTAAAATACTATAAATGAATAAAACTAGAAATAAAGGGATGACAAAGATAAAGATAATAAAGGACGAGAAAAATGGGGAATGTAGAAAGTGGAAAGTAAGAGGAACGAAACTGATACATAAAAAGAAACACATATTGTGTGCCTACGTTTTGTTAGTTGTGTTGTATTGTGGTTATAAAATTAATATTTTTTTTTAAAAAAAGTAACATCATTGGTATCAACTTTAAGCAAGAAATAAATGTACCCCTTTGAATTGTTCATTTTTACTCTGTGTATCACAGTCCTTCTCATTCTTTAGGAAACACAACTATCCAAGACGGACTTCTGCAGCCAAAGTGATGAACAAAGCCCAGGAATGCTGTTGTCAGTGCTCTCATTTTGCCTGCACAAGGATAATCAGGTTTAAAAATAATGTATGTGACCTCTCTTCCTTTCTTGTGAGCCTCAAGAGTGGTCATGACTCTCTGTCTGAGAAGCCTCAGTTTAGAGACTTCTGTTATTCTTCACCTTGGCCCTGTGTCCCTGAATGATTTCATTCCAGATCATGGCTTTCAGCCACAGGAATTTATAGTCAGTTGAGATTACATCCAAATGATGAGATACACCAGTAATGTCCTGTTGCAAATTCCATCCGTACATACCATATCCCAGCACCTTATCCAAGGAAATCTTTTAGCAACATTCACATGATGCACCTTTGGTCACTTACTCCCCCCTTCCCCCTCCCCAAAGATGCCTTTTTTTTTTCAGGGTCTGTTCAGCAGTTCCCAAGAGTCACCATTAACTCGAAGGCACAAAATAAAACATTCCAGATCTACGTAGCTATTCCAAATGCTGTCCCTCTGTTCATTTTGAATCTCAAATCGCCTGTCTCATGCTTTGCTTGGATGTTTCATTATGCTTTTGAGTTGAACATGTCAGAGATCCAGCCTTAACTTATTGCCATTTATGTACATTAGGTAATCCTCGACTTACACCGTTCAAAGTTACAGCGGCACTGAAAAAAAGTGACTTGCGAGCATTTTCCACACTTACGACCTTTGTAGCAGCCCCATGATCATCTGTTCAAAATTCAGATGCTTGGCAATTGGATCATACTTATGACTGTTTTGCAACCTTTTGACAAGCAAAATCAATGGGGAAGCCAGAGTCACTTAACAGCCCTGTTACTAATTTATCAACTGCAGTGATTCATTTAAGAACTCTGGCAAGAAAGATTGTAAAATGAGGCAAAATTCACTTAACAAACGTCTTACTTAACAACAGCAATTTTGGGCTGAATTTTGGTCATATGTCGAGGACTGCCTGTATTCTCTTTGTAACTTCTGCATAGCCCTTAGAACAATGCTGCCTCTCTTGCCAGTCAGCGGATTGTCTTGACCATTGTTGATTATCTACCTTCTATCATCAGGCTGTTTTGATTCTGCTTTTCAAGAGTATAACATGCAGGTCTGTCTCTTTTATTTTCTATGCCTCAGCTAAAATTTTACTCCAGAACCTGATCTCAGTCCCTCCTGCCATCATTTCCACAAATTTCGTCCTTTTTTTACTCTGACCCCTCTGTCCAGAAGTCTATAGCAGAAAAAAGGTTTGCCTCTTGCCAAAGCAATCATTTGGATTAAGAGTGATTAGTAGGTCATTTAATAATTAGCAGGTCATGTATCTATATAGTGGGTACATATCATTGCTTTTTCATTACTAAATTGCAGGAGTTCAGGAGGTGGGGCAATCCTTTTTGAGAATGTAGCACGTGTAGAAACTTATTTCATCTCTTTTTTTTTTTTTTTAGTTTAACTCAATGACATCCACCCACAATTATGCCAAACCCTTCCATTGGAAATGGCTTTCTCTTCAATTCTAGTTCCGACAACTTGCTTGCTCTTACATGCTCTTCAAAGCTTTCTAAGACACTGGTTGACAACGTGGTGCGTTTAGGCACTGCCTTCTCAAATTGTGCCCACAGAATCCCGCCCGCTAAAGTAAAATTATATTTAATAAACAGAAATGCTCCAAATCACACAAGAATGCAAATCTGTCTGCTCCTCTAGATCCACCCTACCAAACCTTCCAAAATTTTTTCTCTATAAATGACATTTGATGTGCCTGACATGGGTGCCCTTCAAGGGATGAGCTCTGTCTGGAGCATTCACACCAACCTCTAATCTCTCTTTAGTTATTTGCTTGTTGCATTGTATGTAAAAGGGCACAATTTAAACAATTATGGTATATCTCTGCATAGAGGACTACCATATATTCAATGGCAGATAGGGAGGATTTGATTCTTGCTGTTTAGGCTGAAATTGTTTCCAAGAATCAACTTGTGCACCATTCTTTGCCATATGACATGGGAATTCCTTCTCTCATGCAAGCATGCTTAGAAGCCTTCAGGCTCTGGCTCCACATTGGTTTCTGAATTAATTAGGAATCAGAAGAACAATTAATATAAAATGAATTAATTATCAAGTGGAACTAGCAGGGTCCGCCCAACATCAAAAGGCCCTAATAATGCTGATTAAAGGGATGTTATTGCTTTCTGAGTCATTAGTCTTTTGCAACAACCCTTGCTGCTAGATCAGAACTTGTAAATGAGAGTGCCTATGGGGAAAATTTATGAAGAAAAAAAAAACTGCTTTGTAACAATTCAGGTCGTGACTGATTGGCAACAGACTTCATACAGGTGTTTTTTGCAGCCCCGCCCAAAAATGTCATGGACCAACTTTGGGGTTTTTGTTTTTTGTTTTTGCATGCAAAACTCATGTCTTTTTTTCCCTAAGCTATAGTCCTTAATCTAGTTAACTAAATAAATTGGACAGTTATTTAGTTGACTCAGCCTTCCATCGTTCTGAGGTGGGTAAAATGAGGACCCAGATTGTTGGGGGCAATATGCTGACTCTGTAAACCACTTAGAGAGAACTGTAAAAGTACTATGAAGTGGTATATAAGTCTAAGTGTTGCTGCTGCTGCTGCTGCTGTTACATGAAGGATGTTCCTTGGGGTCTGAAAAAGAGAGGTAACTGGTGTGTGAAAGGAATATGTTAGCGCTTCAGAATGATAAATAGTTCATTGTTCTCAATGTCTCCAAAGTCACGGTGTTTAGAGGAAGGAATTGGCTGCACTTTCATCTAGGACAGAGACTGAAGGATTATAATACTTACCCTGTATGTTACTTAAATTTCATATACAAGTGTTGTGGTCCACCGGCAGCCTGTGGAGCTGGCAGCAGAGTTGGACAATGAGGAGGCTGGGAGGAACATGGGCCAGTCCTGGTGTCTGGGGAAGGCTCGGACGAGGGCTCTGCGTCGGAGGCAGAGATGGGGCCAGGGCCATCTGGGAGTTATGTGCTGACTCTGGAGCCTCCAGAGTCTGACGTCAGCAAGGCAGAGGAACAGGGGGAGCCTGTTCCCAGTGCGCACATGCACAGAGCTGCCAGAAGGCAAGAACAGTTAAGACAAAAGGGGCGACTTGAGAGTAAGGCTTGGAGATGATTGGTTCCTCCCATAAAACATAAAGGAGGAGCAAAGGCACCTTTGCAGAGTGAGCCTTTGCAGGAAGCAACTTTGTTCATGCTGGTTGGTTTAAATTCTGAAGCTCCATTTTTGACTCTGTGCTCTGTGTGGCCTTGCAAAGCTACTTGCCAATTAGGTCTTTGGCAGAGTGTCAAGGGAGATAAAGGTGGGAGCTTATCAGCCTTATCCCGAAGGACTGTGGCAGACTTCTGTTGGACTCTCTACAAACTATTTGTGGCTCATCATAGCCTATGAATGAACAGAATTCACAGCCGTTGAAATAAAAAGAGGGTTTTTGGGACTAATTGTGTGCTTTTTACTGTCTCAGGAAGCCTAGGTCAGAACAACAAGCACAATCAGATTGTAAAGTTTCCCTTGGCATGTTCTTGATCACACATTCAGTTTATCAGTTGTTTGTGTGTAGCACATTGTCTAAGACTAGGAATGAGTCATGGCAGTGACATATTGTTTATTCCGTTACCTGGCTCCAATTCCCTCACTCCATTTGTGTATCTGGGGCTCTAAGAAAGCTTCTGGCATTGTTCAGATGTTAATCTATGGAGTTATTATATATATATATATATATATATATATATATATATATATGTATATGTATATGTATATGTATATGTATATGTATATGTATATGTATATGTATATGTATATGTATATGTATATGTATGTATGTATATGTATATGTATATGTATATGTATATGTATATGTATATGTATATGTATATTTACATATATAATTATAATTATATATATATATATAATTATATCATTTTTGTTATATTATTATAAAATACAAATAAAATGAAGATAATAGGGAAATGGGTGAGGGAAAAAAGATGGAAAGAGAAGCATGTCATAAGGGGGAAAAATATCTTCCAACTTTTTTCAACTCAGTCGAATAAAAATGAAATACAGTGTCAACCCATACTAACCATTTCAATAACAATAAACTTATCTAATCAGTAAATCCCAAAGTCAATATTTCATTTTTTTCTGTCTTGAGCACAAAGTCTAGAAGTTTCCAAGTAGAAACAAAACTGGATATATTCTTTTAATTAAAGCAGTTAATTTAGCCATCTCTGTTAATTCCATCATTTTTTCCATCCATTCTTCCATTGTGGGGTTTGTTGCATCTTTCCATTGTTGCACATAAATAATTCTCGTTGCAGTCAGCATATACAATAACAAAGTTCCATATTTTGTTTCAAGTACTTTGTCCAGTAGCCCCAAAAGAAAAGTTATTGTGTAATTGTTCTGTGAACAGAGAAAAATAATCACTTAGCTGAACTTGGCTTATCTGAATGAAACTTGGCTTATCTGAATGAGAGTTTGCTAAGGGCCCAGATCTACTTTGGGTTTTTATTTAAATGAAAAATGTTTGACAGTATTTTATACAAGTTTGATATGATCAAGATTTGTTTGAGGAGAAGATACAGATTTACAATTTTAATCCCTTCCTTGTGTGGTGGGCAGTTTCTATAAACATTATAGTGTAATGGTAGCCTTTGACATGAATTATGTTGAACACTAGTGTAGGCGCTGTTGCTCAGTGCCATCGAAGTAGATGAGAAGTATATTCATTTCCTCATCTTTCACCCTAAAGTTGGATGGGCGGCAAATGAAATTCAATTGTTTGTTGGTCCTTGGATTTGTAAAATAGAAAAAGGAGGCTAGAACTTTAAGGAGATTGAAATCAGAAATTGAAAACCCCCAAAGCAGCTAATTCTAAGTATAATGGAAATGTATGGACAAAATTTTGAGACTTTTGAGGGAAAAAAGAAAAAAACTGGGTAGTTGAGATTATGATTGAAGATAATCTGGTAATAATTACCACCTTGAATCTGGTTTCTCATTATAGCTCCTGTACTGATGGAACTAGAAAATACCATTTTTCCCCAGTTGTCTGGCTTGTGTAAGGAGTCTGTGGATAGTTTCATTTCCGAAATAAATTTCTCCTGTTATTTGTTAAACAAATCATAGTAGCCTGATTCATACATCATAGACCCTTATGAACAATGGACTACAGACCATGATCCATGTTAATGTATCATGTTAAACTAAAATCGAACAAAAGTATATGTGAGCACGCTCACGTGTGCGCCAGGGGTGGGTTCTACTTACCTTTACTACCGGTTCGCAAAGGTAATAAGCTTCTGCACACGTGCAGATCGCCAATGATGACATCCAGGGCAGTGGGCAGGGCCTCCCGCCAGTTTTACTACCAGTTCTTGTGAACCGGTCTGAACCAGGGGCAACCCACCACTGGTGTGCGCCTTCCTCACTTTGTGGGTGGGGAACAAAGCCAGAGAGTGAGATAAATAGGACAGGCTAACGCCAGGGTGGACAAGCCTAGCCTGTGGTCGGAACTACCCGTTTGCCCGAACTGGTCCAAACCGGCAGCAGCCCATCTCTGCTAATAAATAATATATCAAGTTATTGTAGTATCACAAAGACATTTGAGCTTTACTTTTTAACATTCTAAGACAGAAGAATTCCAAACCTGGTTGCCTCTAGGTAGGGGTATGTGTGTGTGTGTTTATGTATATATATATAAAATTTTTAAAAAGTGGGCAACATTTTAAGAGTTGTTTTCTGAGATATGAAAATCACTTGAGCCCATATGAAATAAGTTTTAAAATTTGATTGGTGGGCACTAAATGAAAAACAATTTCTTTAGTGTCAGCTGCTGGCACCTTTTAAAAAAGATCTTTGTTGTGGCCATAGGCAATGCAGCTGATGTTCTTCAGCATCTTTGGCTCACGTATGATTTGATTCCAGAATCCATAGAAAATGCTAACCCCAGCTCTTACCTCCACAGGCTTTCTCATGGTGGTAACAACAACATCCCACATTTCTTCCCAGAAGGCAGTCAAAGCAAGTAATAATAAAATATACAGTAGGCAATTAAAATATTCCTTCCTTAAAAAAAAAGGAAGAAAAGAAAAAAAGTTTTTTTAAAAAAAAATCAGAAAGGCCTGGATGAAAAGGCAGATCTTGATTCCTTTCCTAAAAGCAAAGAGAGAGAGAGAGAGAGAGGGAGGGAGGGAGGGAGGGAGAGAGAGAGAGAGAGAGAGAGAGAGAGAGAGAGAGAGAGAGAGAGAGAGAGAGGGAGAGAGAGAGAGACTTTTTTGGAAATCCTAAGAGAGAATAACTTGGGAGCATCACAGTGGTCTTTCTCCTATGCACCCAAATGATACCAATCGCCAGAGTGGTGGGCTGCTGCCGGTTCGGACCAGTTCTAGCGAACCGGTAGTTCTGACCATCAGCTGGTACCGCCCACCCGCCCCCACCCTATCCTGTCCTATATTTCCTTCTTTCTGGTTCAGCTGATTCGCACAGCACAGCTGATTTCCGCACCTCCACTGTTCTACTGACTGGGGCTGCCTTAGAAGGTAAGCTTCAAATTGCTGTACTTTGAATGCTGTGCACAAAAGCATGCGCTCACAGAACTGGTTGTTAAACTGGTTGCAGCCCACCACTGAATCCCCATCTCCATGAAGCAGGCCAGAAAGAAACCACCTTGATGATAGTAAACGTTTTCAAGAAACCCAATAGAACAAATAGAATTGTCTCCCACCAGATTTTTCAGAACATATGCATAAGGTGACCAAAGCAGACTCAGACCCATATCCTGGTTCAATGCCTAACTGAATAGGTTTGCCCACTTCAATATCTTTGTCAGTTCTAAGGCTGGTTCTTGTACATGCTGTCATTTAATTTGATTTATTTTATATTTAATTTTAGCCTCATCTTTTTGCTGGGCTCCTTGATTTTTATTACTAGGGCTTGAAAATCCTTTGCATTTTTGGCTATCAGAGTGGTGTTATCAGCATAGGATTCTTCCTCCAATATTAAAATCATATTCATTTTCCAGTCGAGCTTTCCTTAATACGTATTTATTTGGCATCTAGGTTGAATAAATAGGAGAAGAGTATACAGTCTTGGTTCCCTCCTTTGTCAACCTGGAGCCAGATTGTTTCATCATGTTGTGTCTTTACTTTGCTTTCCCAGTCTATTTAAGGTGCTTATAAAGACAATGAGCTGTCCTGGGATTGCTATTTTTCTGAGCACTTTCCATACCTTAAGGTGACTGACACAATCAAAGGCCTTTCTGTAATCACAGTACATAGTGACTTCTTTTTGACATTCTTTGGCTTTTTTAATTATTCAGCATACATCAGCAATGATATTTCATGTAAAGCCATCTTGAACATCTGGCATCCATGTAGGGCTCTAGTCTGCATTGGATGACCGTAGTATGCAAAATTAAGAATATTGTAAAAGTGTTTGCACTCTCACTTAAGTCTCTCTCTCTCTCTCTCTCTCTCTCTCTCTCTCTCTCTCTCTCTCTCTCTCTCTCTCCCTCCCTCCCTCCCTCCCTTCCTCCCTCTCTCTCAGAATAGGACAAGCAGCTACCATGATTACATCCACATCAGTGGTGGCTTGGTCCCGGTTTGGTCTGGTTCTATAGAACCGATAGTAAAACCGGCAGGAGGCTCCACCCACCTGCCCCGATGTCATCACAGGTGATCTGCACATGACGCATCATCTGCGCATGATGTCATCATGGGTGATCTGTGCATGTGCACGTGCGGTCCCATTGCGAACTGGTAATAAAGATAAGTAGAACCCACCCCTGATCCACATATTCTGTCCAAAATGGAACTCCAAGCCAAAACAAATCTGAGTGATTTTATTCACAAAATATGATGTGGAAAAGTAATGCCATCTATTCTGCTATGATACCTGGGCCTGGCAAAGCAAGAAGCAACAATCCTATTACCAGATAATATATTTAGGTAAACACAATGAACGTGCCACCAAAATTCAGCAGGAGAAATGGGCTTCAAACAGTGAATTTCAAGAAGATGCTGGGAGAAAGACAATCAGGATTTAAACCTTGGGTCATGGACGTGGAGACACATGCACACATACACACACACGCAAACAGCTAGGCAGTTAAGAGTTTTTAGAAAATGATTTTCTTTGTCATTAGGGCTTATTATATGCAACAACAGCAATATGTCTACACAATTCTTGACTTTCCCATAGTAAACCTTGAATGCAATTTGAATTCTTAGAAAATTACTGCTCTGGTTGAGGGTGTAACCCTGACATCTGTGATGGCAGAAATGGAGCATTTGTTGCATCTCTCACCATGCAATGTGGGCTCAACCACCTTTATTTTGAAATTTCAGTAAATTTCTATTTGCTGTCATACTTTATTCTTCGCTGTTTCCCTGCAAAACTAGGAGGAAAGATGACTTACTTCTGCAAAACAAAACAGTATCTGTTCTCTAAGCCAAACCTTTTCCATATACCAAGAGGAAGAAAGAAAATCCCAGAGTGCGTTCAGGAAACCATTCAAAATTGTTATGCATCTGGGCAGGTGCATTCTCATTGGATTTAGTGTAGTACCAGAATTCTGCTTATTAAGCAGAAGATGAAGACAGACAGGAGAGTAGATTGTGCGTTGCCATATATGTACAAGCTTCTCATTACAGAGCATTGTATTAGAGCAGCAAATTGTGATAATATACCCACTACCCTGTTAGAAAGGGTTTGCCCAACAGGCAAAATGCAGGTAGATCAGTGGTGGGTTTCTACTGGTTCGCCCCAGTTCAGGCAATCCTGTAGCGGCGGTGGAGGGAGACTCTGCCCACTCACCTGGATATCATCACAGAAGCTCTGTGCATGTGCAGAAGGTTCTGCACATGCGCAGAAGCGCCATGCATGTGCAAAGCAAGCACAGACTCGCACACTCACAGTTCCGAACCGGTAGTGAAGGTAAGTGAAACCCACTACTGAGTTAGACAACATTTCTGTAGTTGGTTAGGGGAAGTTCTCCAATCATGGTTTTTAGACTGGAGGACAGAACAAGAGAAGACCTCTTATTTCTATTCCGCTTCCCAATTATAAGGGCTTCCATTTGGAAAAAGGACTGGTGATAGAATTCATGAGCTTATAAAACAGAATTCTTGTTATGCTCTTTCATTAGCATTGTGCTATTGAAATGTAGACAGCCTTATTGATGTAGTATCTTGGGTGTGCTTTGATAAATTCCTTTATGATTTTATAGTTTCTTTAATTAGCAGCACTCATTCATTTAAATAAATTATGAGGTTACACATGAATTATTTTGTCCTATTTTTATTTCTTCTCTCAACATAACTTCGTTTGCCTTGCATCAATTGCACAACTAAGCTACTGCACTGGTCACCTGCTTAGCTAGGTTTTTTTTAAAAAAAAAAACACTGGACTAAGTGCCCTATTTAACAACAAAGACGTTTCTCCCACACATGGTACCTACAAAAAAGTCTCTCTGACAAATAGCCTTTTAATAAGTGAAGTGAATGCTGATGAATAGCTGAATTGCAGGGCTTCATTGCTCGGGTGTTTAGAAAAGGTTATGCTTGGGGGATGTAATACTATGGTTTTGGTTTTACTTTTTGTCTTTTCTCAGGCCATTTATTTAGTCCTTACATAGGACTTTTAGATAAACATAAAAAAACCAGGAAGCAATTTTCTTATCTTTGCTTGAATCCCTGGACAGAGTATATCTTAATGAAACATAAAAGAGTTTTTACTAAAAAGGCAAAATTAGGGCTCAAGTAGCAATAGGTTGAGCCAACTCCTTGGATGAGGCTCAGTCACAGACTTCTATAAGGCTCCAGATATCATCCTGAGAGAATCCACATGCTTGACTCTTCCCCCAACGCATCCTGAATTCCAAGACTCAAAGCTACATGAATCCACATTCCAGGCTAATTCACCTTTTACTAAGCAAGTCCAGTAGGATTTCCTACAGATCATGTAATAGGACAATCTAGGTATTCATTGGTCAATTTCACAACTGAGGACCCAGTTGTGGGGGCAATAAGCTGACTTTGTATAAATATACAAAAGGATGAAGGCTATTGCTGAGCACATTGTAAGCCGCCCTGAGTCTCCGGAGAAGGGCGGCATATAAATCAAATTAAAAAAAAAAAAATCTGCCTCCCAGTTAATTCCTCTCATTCCTGGGTTGGATGAACTTGCTTTGTCTTCAAGCAACTGGTAAAGAGTAAAAGGCCAAACTGTTGTGCCATTCCAGCAAATTACCCTTTGAAGGGTAATATTCCTGACACATTTCAGGACTAAAGCTGGTTTGTTTGTTTTTTTAATTGTAAATAGAAGCTGATAGTTTTTGATTCCTCTCTGCTGGATTATTTAATATGTGCATTGATTTGGGAATTTAGGCTGATGTAGTCTTTCTGCTTACCTGGTTGCTAAGATAATCAAAAGACAGACACGGACTATCCTTCTCTTAGAGGTGTTACAGATGGATTCTATATGCTCAGTCTGAGGTTTATGAATGTGTGTAAATTACATTAGTATTAAATCTTGTAAACCAACAAGAGCAACATATCTACTGTTGAAATATATAATGATGAGGTCTATTGAACAATCCTAATCTGCAGATACCCTCTGGATTGCTGTAAACCATGTTCTGTTTGGTTAAACCATGTATAACCCTTTCACATTTTTCCACTGCTTTCTCTGTGTTTTTCTTACTCTGCCCCCCCCACCAAAAAAAAAAAAGAAAAAGACTAGAGCAAATATTGAATAGGTCTGTTCTCTGGAAACATCTGTCATCCTTGTTCATATGAATGTTAATAATTCTTAGAAAAGGATAGAGTTGCTTTTGGAATGTGGAACCATCCCTTTCAGTCTACCTTGAAACTAGATCAGTCACCCAAAATAAATCAATTAAATGAAGTTTACTAATTGGTGGTTTTGCCATGTTAATGGTTATGTTTCAAATGTAGGCCTCATCTCTTTCAAGCCCTGCTCTTTTTGCTCAGGATTGACCATACTCTATTATGGTAATACATAGAAATGTAATTTTCATGTGCTACAAGGCACCATCAGAACCAAGAACAGGGTTCCGATCTCCAATAAAGGGCTATGTTTCCCATATTATACATTGAGTGCTTAAATGTGAATAAAGAAAGATGTCTGAAGAAAAAAGAAAGATAACTATACCAATGTTATGGTAATAATAGCTAGTTATACATCACTTTGAAGTTTAGAATATGCCATCAAATTATTATTTCTCTTACACTGCGGAGTAGGGTTTGGGGTTTTTGTTCCCCCTCCCTTTATTCTGATAACCAATTTATTCCATCATATGTCCTTGAGTTCAGTGGTGGGCTCCAACTGGTGTTACCACCAGTTCTCTTCGCGCACGCACTTTGTGTGCAATCGCCACTCCATGCAAGCGCATTAGATTTCTGCCCAGCTGAGGTGCAGCAATCCACTCTGCTGTGCCTATCAGCTGGGCTAAAAAATGACACATAAAGGTACGTATAATACAGCTCACAGTCATAGAGAACCAGTTTGCTGACGTCACATCATTACCACTACCGGCTCGCCTGAACCGGGCTGAACCAGGAGCAACCCACCACTGCTTGGGTTGATAGTGAGGGGAGATCAATTCCTACTATTCAGGCTCTGAAAAAAACTGTAAACTAAAAAACAAGCTAGAGGTGGGTTTGGGTTTTTTTTTTTTTTTTTTTTTTTTTGGCTTACTTTCCTATGCAGGCTGTAGGAATCCAGGAGGCCTGGGCATGTTTGGCCATGATTCCTCATTGGTGTCTGACTTAATTACAAATTGAAACAGTAATTCATTCTTAAATAAATTAGTTATGGTTTCATTAAGTGCAACAGGTGTCTTGCATCTGTAGTGTAAGTAAGTCATTATAAAGCCCATCAATTTTGGCTACACAAAATGCCAGTTGAGAAAGAAATGGAAAATTAATTTGGACTGTCCTGCAGGTATTGGTGAAAAATCATGTTGGTGGCATTGCGACATAGCTGGAAACATTCCCATGGAATAGAGCTTCAATTTAGCTGTTTAAATTCTAACTATGGCTGTAGGCAACTATCATTCAATTCACAGTATATAAGCAGACTGTCATAAAACAATGCATGGGACTTTCCTGTGAGAATAATATCCTCCAGTGAGAATATTATCTTAATCACTGCCAGCATGGCATGAATTTCAGGGTGCAGATGTTCCTATAGTTTGAATTACTGCAGACACTAATTTAGAAATAAGAATCGATATAGCAATAAATATATTCCGCACTCCTACACTCAAAAGGATTTTATCCATGTAAACATAGTTGGGAATCTTGGTCACATGGTTGTACATATTTAGGCTCTAGAAGACCTGGTTGCAGAGCAAGTTTTTTTCAATTTTAGATCTATTTGCAAATAAGATCTAGGACTATCTCAATCCTGTGTCCAAGCTTTCTGATAAGGAATATGCATTCTCAGCATGCACTGAATGCTTACTGATTGTTAGAGGAAGACTCATATATCCAGAAAGGGGGGAAGAAGAGGAAAAGAGGAACCTATTAGAAAGCAGTATAAGCTATCAACACCATAATTGATATGGCAATGATGTTGAGGGTAAAACTTCCCTCTGCATAGTAGGCAACAGACCGGACAGCAAAGAGATACGTTTCTGGTTAAACACACAGATACTCACAGACTCTGAACGGTGAAAAAAAAACATTCTTTACTCAGTGAAAAAACAAACTTGGTTTCTCAAAACAATGATAACACGTCTTCGAATAATCACTCTCCAACACAAAACATAGTTTGCTTACAGTTCTCTTCAGTCACACACAGTCCCTCTTCAGGAGATCAATCATCAAATAGCAGGAGCAGGAGCTCCCGGGCTTCCTGTCTACTTTTATGGCTGCCTGATAATAGCACAGCCACTCATTCTTCTTATATCATTTAAAATCACAAACATAGTTTTTCTATATATTACCTACCCAACCGTAGGATAAATATCCAACAAATGATATGTTGTCATAAGGCAACCTTATTTGGTAAGCACCATTCCATAAAACCTAGAACTGTAATGACATTACAGTTCCTAGAGCAAAGATACCTTGCAGTCATTAGGGGATGGAAAGTGCAAAACACAAGTTCCTGAAATATTTGGCAATATTCTGGCTCAAAATCTAGATCTCCCCATTAGTTTTTCCAGTAATTGATGCTAGGACAGGGGTCTACAACCTTAAATACTCTAAAGAGCCATTTGGACCTGTTTCCCACAGAAAACACGGGGAGCCACAAGACCTTAATGGGTGTGGCCAACTCGACATCACTCACTTTCACAAGTCACATGAACTCCCCTAGCCACACCTACCCAGCTGATCATTAGGGCAGAGAACCTGTTGTTAAAAAACAATGGGAATACAAAACCCTTTTGACATCTCTCTCTCTCTCCCTCCCTCCACCCTCCCTCTCTTCCCCCCCCCCTGTATTTCTCTGTCTCTGCCCCGGCTGCTTCTCCATCCCCTGCCATCACCCTTACCTTCTCAAGCCAGGTGAGGAGTGACTAGGAGGGGAGGGCGAGGGGTGGGGCCAGCCAGTGGTGGGATCATCCAACAGGGAGCCACAGCAGAGGGCCCAAAGAGGCACATGCAGCTCCAGAGCTGCAGGTTGCAGACACCTGTGCTAGGAGATAGATTTGGGAAAAGAGGATAAAAGTGAGCCCAGAAGAGACTTGAACAAATAGCAAACCTTCACATTTCTTACTAGGGACATAATAAAGATTATGTGTCTATAATAAATTGAGCAAGCAAAACAAGAAAATTCTGGTCTGATCCCAATTAAACATCAAATCATCTCATTTTAGGAAAGCTCATTTCCTAAATAAAGTGGGAACTCTTTCCTCCTCATCCTTGTTTATTTGAGATCTGTCAACCTACATACCCACGCTGAGGCTGTCATCCACATTCCACAATGGTGACCACAGGAAGTAGATTAAATATTTTTAAATCTCATTCCATTCTGAGCACCGTATTTGAGATCCACAGCTATTGAAAAAAAAATCTTTTTTGCTCTCTGAAGATTCCCAGCACAGCAGAAGTTATGTTGGTTACATATTGCTGCCTAGGGTGTAACAAATGAAGAGTAGAAACCTCACTAGAAATTTTTTTCCCCTTTTCACTGACGTCTGAATCTTTTTCATAAATTTCCACCCCAGTAATTTCCAAAGGGGAGTATGTATAAAAGAGGAACTGGTCATGTCACATGTGGTTTCATATTCATTTTGCCATCCAAGCTTCCAAGGCTGGGGAAGACCAATAATCTAAAGACAGGCTTATAGACTTTGTGTCTAGACCTTTAATTAAAAGTAGAAGATAAACTATATAACATAAGAACAAACAGTGCTCATACAGGCATTAGATACCTGACACAAACAAGAATTTTGTAATTAAGGACACTGGTCAAGAAATGAAAAGCAGCAAATATTCGTGACAGAGTTAATCAGAAAAGGCATTCTCTTTCAGTGGTCACCACATAAGCAAAGCATTCTGTTTTTTTTAAAAAAGAAGAACAGAAATTGAGCATAACTTGGTACCGTGTTTACTCACTGGGTCACAGCAGAGGTTAAGCAAAAATTTGTTTTAAGAAACCAAAAGAACACACACCATATGATTCAGTAAGCCACATACCACATGTTGTTAAAAGTAGGAGAGAGAAAGGTTTCGATGTTTTCGTGGCTGTGTCATTTTTTCTTTGAAGTGGGACCGGGTGCAAATCTGACAGCTTTAAGTTTTGACCATGTATTGTTCATGCTGATTGGCAAGGATCCTACAGCTGGGGGCACCAGTTTTCAGTGCACATTTCATGTGTTCGGTGGTAATCAATGAATCCTTTTGGAATCTGTTTGGATGCCCTTCAGCTCAAACATGTTTATTTAGTGAAAATTACATGGAGTACCCTGCTGGAAATTGCATTTAGTTTGGGTGACCACATAATAAGAAGAATGTGGCGCTTGATTGAAAAGGAAGCAAGAGAGAGGAGCAAAGATGATCATGGGTTCAGAATGCAAGACACATGTCAAGAGACAGCAAGAACAAGGTTTATTCCAAGGAGAAGATTAATAGGGTTTTATAATTATATATGCTCCTTTTCCAGTGCTGGTTTGTCCTACTTTGATGCTAACTTATTCATGTCATCCAAAAGATCTACAGTTTTGACATTAACATGAAATAAAATTGGTGCTGGTTTTTATTCAAGTAGGTGAAAGTGAGTAGGCAGAGCAAGGAAGAATTACAGAAATACGGGGAAACCTCTAGCCTTTGGACCAGATACCTCTCCTTGGACCACATAGCACTGAATCAGTTCCAAGGCCCAGCTTCTTCCTTGAACTTCACCTTGGAAAAAGACAGAAAAGTGGGTTCCATTTTAAGGATTTTTGGCTCAGAGAGGACTCTTTATCGAGCAGTGCCATCTTTTGCCACTACTCTGTTGTTTCTCAAAAACATGGTTGATCAACAAGGAGTGGGGCAGTGGTTAAATCCAATTTTTTTTATTACCGGTTCTGTGGCCGTGGCTTGGTGGGTGTGGTGTGGCTTGGGGGCATGGTTTGGTAGGTGTGGCAGGGGAAGGATACTGCAAAATCTCCATTCCCACCCCACTCCAGGGGAAGGATACTGCAAAATCTCAATTCCCTCCCCACTCCAGGGGAAGATTACTGCAAAATCTCCATTCCCACCCCAATCCTGGGGGAAGGTTACTGCAAAATCTCCATTCCCACCCCACTCCTGGGGGAAGGATATTGCAAAATCTCCATTCCCACCCCACTCTGGGGCCAGCCAGAGGTGGTATTTTTGAACTACTCAAAATTTCTGCTACCGGTTCTCCAGAATCTGTCAGAACCTGCTGGATTTCACCCCTGGAATGGAGGGTCAAGAAGAAATATTTGTTCTCTTCATCTTGCATCTTATTCATCTGTGATGCTCCTGATTTTTTCCAGACTCTTTGTTATAATTTTGCCATTTAGTCCATACAGTGGACTAAAGCACTGTAATTAACATCTGCTGCTTGCAATTACTGCAAGTTCGAATCTCACCAGGCTCAAGGTTGACTCAGCCTTCCATCCTTTCAAAGGTAGGTAAAATGAGGACCCAGATTGTGGGGGCAATAAGCTGACTTTGTATAAATATACAAAAGTATGAAGGCTATTGCTTAACGTATTGTAAGCCGCCCTGAGTCTCCGGAGAAGGGCGGCATATAAATTAAAGCAAAAAAATAATAAAATAATAATAATAAAAAAAAAACATGCAAGATTGCAACCACCGTTTTCTGCAATGTTTGTCAAACTGGCCGGGAATTCTAGGAGATTTGGTCCAATAGTAGATAGGGGAAAACTGAATGTTTCCCAATTCAAACAGGTTAGGACAAGAAAGGCTATTCTGTTCATAATGGACAAAATCAATATACATGTTTCATGCAATATGCAGATATTAAAATCACCCAGACTTCACAAGGGCACGAATTCTCCCACTTGTCTTTCTTTTTTCCATGTCTTCGGAAGCAACTAATTTAGTTTCTTTTCCACAGTTTTGCCATATGTTAAAGCTCTCCCTGTTTTACTCTGCTTTTTAACTTTGCATTTGTAATGCAACTTAAATATTCTGTCATCATTATCTATGACCTTAATAGCTAATTGTCTTCAATTTTTCACTAATGAGATGCCACAGTAAGGGGTAATTAAGTTGGTACAAGGAATATAATTTGGAACAGTTCTCCCACAAAGATAATTGAGCTTCTTATTTCTCTGCTTGTTCTGGTCCTTGTTAATAGCTTAGTATAGAATGGTTAAAGTTCTCCACTTATCTCTTTAATTTCCAGTTAAATGATAGGATGCCTCAGATTTTATTTGCAAAGGTCTGTACAAGAAGCATGTTTGCAAATGGACTTTCAACTGCAACAGATTTGTTGTAGTATGACTGATCAGACAGCACAACTAAGAAGCATCTATATCCAAACAAAAGCATTGGCTGACATCTTAAAAAGCTTTTCTACTGAAAGTGGATAAACTTTGACGCCATTGAGTTTTAAATGTGGTTTGGATGAGATTTAATAGTATGGTAAGCAGTTTTTAAAAGGGTTTCCAACTGTAAAACTGTCTTGTAATCATTTGACCTTTGGCATTTTTCACAATTATGACATACTAATAGAAACTGCATTTTATTCAGGCCTCATCCTTAGAACACAATTTACAACCACTGGTTGATTTATACGGATTAGTACTTGGAATTCTGCCACTCCAAAATCCACAGGGTGTTGTCAGATTTTTGAATCAGCTTACTCCCAATTTGTATTTCATCCCTTATTTGTTAGAAATTTAAATTTAAATTTAATCACAATTATATGTATTATTTATTGGTTGTAAGGGCTAATGACACAAACTGCACCAATTAGTTGTTGGGACAAACTGGAAAGAAAGGAATTTAATTAGTTCAATTAGTTGAATTAATTAGTTAAATATTCTGGGGTTAAATATGGCAGCAAGGAAGAGAATGAGTATACAAATATATTGAGTTTGTTTGGTGTTTTCATCATCTTGAAAGATGTTAATAGAATGTTTGATACATATAGTGTTTTTCATCCAGGTAACAGCTTTTATTAAAGGCTGTAAACATTACACTAGATTGTGCAATGTTGCACTGCTAGAAATATTCAGAATTGTTATTGTTTTTAGCTCCAGAAAAGGACCCATTTCTGGCTGAAACATTCTAGATACATACATATTTAAGCAACACTACAAAATTTTATCTTTTTTCCCCTTCCTATTATCACATGTTATCAGAAACAAATCTGTGCTTCCCAATAAGCATACATACATTCATACTTAAAAAGTAATGCATTAAATATGCCAAAATGGAGTCTGAGAATGTATCAAGTAAAATTTTGAATGTTTATCAGCAAGTACTTACACCTTTCATTCTTTCAGACCAACCACATAAAAGCAAATATTACTGTCAAAATTTAACATGGACAGCAGTGGGAGGTGTAAAATTTGTACTAATATCTCTCCTGTTTATATGAATACTGTAGAACCTTTAAGGATTTCTGACTTGTTGGCTCAATCTGAACTGAGTTTGTTGCTAAGCCATTTGTATCATGAGAGATTTATGATTGGTAAAAAAAAATCAATAACTATTTTGTTATTTTAGGATAAGAAGAAAATAATTATTCGATTTTTGTAGTTACGAATGAGAAACTTTCCTCTTCTTAGCTTCATGGCACCATAAGTAATTTTATCAGTATTTTTCCTTTTAATTATATGACACAGTTTCATCCTGTAGAATATTGTTTCGGGGAATCTCTAGGGAGCCCTTGAAATTGATAGCATCCTGGTTTAATTTTGGCCACATACATGTTCTGTAATGAAAGAATAAATTTGCACACATAGAGGAACTTACACAACCTACTTGAGATAGTCCTCTAGTATTGAAATTGAATAGCATTAAAATTGAAGAATTTATTTAATATGTGGGCATAACCAAGACTCTTTACTGTAGCATGATGTAAGGAGATATGGTTAATTGAGAGGCTACTTAGATTGTTATTTAATTTCTGGAAAAGCCCCCCTTTTTTTTACAAAGTTTATTTACTGAAATGTTTTTGTCGTCGTGATATAAAAAATATATTGAGATTCTAGAAAGAGTACAGAGAAGAACAACAAAGATGATTAGGCAACTGAAGGCTAAAACCTTTGAAGAATGGTTGCAGGAACTGGGTATGTCTAGTTTAATGAAAAGTAGGACTAGGGATGACATGATAGCACTGTTCCAATATCTAAGGGACTGCTACAAAGAAGGGGGGGAGGTCATTCTATTCTCCGAAGCACCTGAGGGCAGGACAAGAAATAATGGATGGAAACTTATCAAAGAGAGAAGCAACCTAGAACTAAGGAGATATTTCTTGACAGAACGATAAACCAGTGGAATGGCTTGTCTTCAACTGTTGTGGGTCCTCCATCTCTCCATCCTCTGGAGGTTGGACAGCTATTTATCCAGAATGATATAGGGTCTCCTGCCTGAGCAGTGGGTTGGACTAGAAGACCTCCAAGGTCCCTTCCAATGCTGTTATTTTGTTATTGTGGTAGTTTGACCTATTAAAAAAAATCTGAACTATAACAGCAATAGCATCTATTCCACTGTCTTTAGTATTAGGAATATTTTTCAAAAATGGATCTTTGAGAAATCACAGCTCAGACAGTCAGTAATGAGAAGCTAGCTATCAACAACATGCTTATGTTACTAATAAGAATAAACATAGATCAAATGAATCTCTGCCTTATTATCCCAATCAACTATAATGGATGCATTGGTGATTTGTTTGTAAGGTGATCAACTCACATGATTCATCTGCCATGCCTGAGTTCAACTGATGCAGAGAAACAAACAAACAAATATAGAAGGTTAGAAATGAGTACCAGAAGTGATAGAGGAAATGGCCTCTCATACTTCTAACCATGGGGGAAAGAAAAAGTTCAAATCCAAATCCTGATGTCTGGGGGGAGCCAAACTGTCTGACTTAGTCCTGATAAGTGGGACCACTAATGGTTTGGCCAGACATCCTTCCCTAATTGACGTAGTAGTTCTTGCCTCAGGATGGTTTGAACTACATCAGAAACAAGCGTAGCTTCCTGGCTCAGCTTTGAGGTAAAGGGTAGCAGTTTGGATCCAGTCAAGAAACAAACACTGAATTTTAATTCACTGTTCAGTAAGGAGAAATGTTTTTAGAGACTCAGAGATGAAGTCTTGAAGTATATAAATTCCCACCTTCTCCCTTGGTAGGTATATTTTCCACTAGTTTTTTTTCTTCTGCCAGTTTCCCTCATTTCCCCTTTCCTGCATTCTCTCCAAAGTACAAATTGTGAGTAGGAAAAAGGAAAAAGCAGTATTTGCGGTTAAAGTTGAAAACTGGCTCTAAGCCATCTTGATTTTCTAAGACCCCTTCTGAGAAGTAAGGACTGCTGCAATCCAAAATCAATGTTACCCTCCTGTGTATCCACTTTATTGAGCTAATTTAGGATAACCTAAGAGTTTCTGCAAAATCCCTGATGACCACCAATGGCAGGAGAGAGAGAGAGAGAAAGGAGCTTGCATAGGAGCCGTGGTGGTGCAGTGGTTAGAATGTAGAATTGCAGACTAACACTGCCCATTGCCAGAAGTTCGATCCTCACTGGCTCAAAGTTGATTCAATTTCCCATCCTTCCAAGGTTGGTAAAATGGGGACCAAGATTGGTGAGTGTGATATGCTGACTCTGTAAACTGGTTAGAGACTGCTGTAAAGCATTCTATATACACTGTTGTGAAGCAGTGTATAAATGTTATTGCTATTGCTATATGCATTTTTGTAGCTCAGATATGGTAGCCCTAAGCTTGCATTAAGGCTGGAAATCAAAGTTAATTGTCAGTTCAGTTCCTGCTCTAGAGTAAATACTGCAATACTCTGGAGCTTGAGGTAATTCCTCTTAGGTGGGAATTCTTCATCCCAGGTCTTGCAATTTCCACATCTTGCCAAGTGGCGAGATGTCCATGTACCTTACTGCCATTCTTCAGGAGCAAAGAGAAAGAAAAACGTGGCACTCACTTCTGTCCAGAAACTTACAGTTTCTTTGTTTTGTCATTGCAAACTCAACAGAAGTGAGCAAATGGGAGAACCCTATCTGAAGCCCTAACCCATTTGACCTTTAAATCCTCCATTTTGTCTTCTGCTGAGGCAGGAAGGACGCCCACTTCTGTGGTAGTGCAAGATTGCAGCACAGGGTAAGAGGGGTAAGGTTTTTGAAGCAAAGTGCCCTGAAACATTTATTCATTAATGTTGAGGAATTAAACTTTCTCAGAAAGTAAGATGAAGACTTTCGTTTGAGCAGTTCCTCATTTTGCAATGAGTATTCCCATGCATTCTCAGAGGTTGGGTTGCTTAATCTAGGAAACATGTTATTTCAATTGAGTGGAGAGTAATACTCTGAATTCATTTAAAAGATTCAGTATTGTACTAGATTCGGTAACCTATGGAAACACTCACTGTACAATATTTTAAGTAATGAGCCATGCAGTTTTCTTGAGATGATTTAGAAATCTATGGCTCTGGTGCAAATGGCTCTGGTACCAAAATCCACATGACCATGAGGGCAGCATAAAAAAGCAGAGAATGCTAACTCTTGGTTTCATGATAGTCTGGATTTTGAGAGCATGGATGCAATAGCACAATGGAAACGATTGGCCGTTACTTCTGGTTTATTTGTTTTCTGATATTTTACGCTACCAAACAGCCTTGGGATTTCCAGGTAGTCTATCATTCAAGGGTAAAGTTGACTCTGCTTAGAACCTGAGATCAGCCAAGTTCAGTTAGATATTGCTATCTCCAGAGATTCATGACTAATTTTCAAGGAGGAATTAAAATGTATCAAGGGAGGTTCTTCACAGTACAAAGCCAGGAATTCAAAAAGATTCAATTTCCCCCCAGAAGTCTTTAATTTTCCTCTTTTGGTCTACTGTATTTTTCAGAGTATAAGACGCACCTTTTTCCCCCCAAAAAGAGGGTAAAAATCTGGGTGCATTTTATACTCCGAATGTAGCCCCGCCCAGGGTCACAAACAGAGATTTCAGAGGCTGAAAGAAGCCTCTGAAAGAAGCTTCAGAAAAAAAGCCTCAGAAAGGCTTTTATCTAAAATAATATGGCAAGCAACAAAAGAAGAATCAGTAAAGGTTCTAACCAAACTATGCTAACAAATCTGGAGAATGACACAATAACCAACTGATCGGAAGAGGTTAATCTACTTACCAATACCAAAGAAAGGAGATTGAATAGAGTACAGATAGTCCTTCAGAATAAAAACCTCTGAAAGAAGCTTCAATAAAAAAGCATCTGAAAAAAGCTTCAGAAAAAAAGCCTCCAAACAGAGCTTCAGAAAAAAAGGCTTTTTTTTTTCTGAAGCTCTGTTTTGGAGGCTTTCAGAGGCAGAAAAAAAAGCAAGGCACAGAGCTCACAACCAACTAACCTGTTACTAAAATTCACCTCTGAGAACAGCTGATTGGGGGTATTCCAGGAGGCTGATCCACCCACTAATCAGCTTTTTTCTTATTTTCCTCCCCAAAAACTAAGGTGCATCTTATACTCCAGTGCATTTTATATTCTGAAAAATATGGTAATTAGAAACCTATAAACAGGGACGTGGTGGCTCAGTGGCTAAGATGCTGAATTTATTGATCAGAAGATTGGCAGTTCAGCGGTTTGAATCCCTAGTGCTGCATAATGGAGCTCCCGTTACTTTTCCCAGCTTCTGCCAACCTAGCAGTTTGAAAGCACATAAAAAATGCAAGTAGAAAAATAGGGACCACTTTGGTGGGAAGGTAACAGCGCTCCATGCGCCTTCAGCATTTAGTCATGCCGGCCACATGACCTTCAGACAACGCTGGCTCTTTGGATTAGAAACGGAGATGAGCACCGACCTCTAGAGCTGGGAACGACTAGCACATATGTGCGAGGGGAACCTTTACCTTTACCTTAAACATGGAAAACAATGGAGGAAAAGCTAAGAAGAGATGACCATACAGTTATCTGGCTTTTGTAATCATACTTGAAATGAAATAAATTGAAGTTTATTTATACTAGCAGTATGTGTATAATTATTTGTAAATAAAATAAAATAAAAAATAAAACAAAATAAAATAAAATAAAAAGGACCTGGTTTATGGGGGCAATAAGCTGACTTTGTATAAAATATACAAAAGTATGAAGGCTATTGCTTAACGCCTTGTAAGCCACCCTGAGTCTCTGGAGAAGGGCGGCATATAAATCAAAATAAAATAAAAAATAAATAAAAATAAAAAAATAAAATAAAATAAAATATAAATAAGAATAGTGGAGATGACATAGTTTCCAACTTCTACTTTGGAAAATTTCCAAGAAACGGCTGAGCTTTGTCTGAGAATTATCCAAGTACTTAAGCAATCTCAATGTAATCCAATTTGAGACAAATGAATGTTCCTTTCCTCTAACGCACATTTACTTTCTCCAGTGCACATTAGTGGGGAATTCTTCAAAACGGCTTACAAAGTGATTTTCAAACTGAGTTGGTGTACTTTGATTTATCTAGCCAAGTGCTGATTAACTCTTTAACTTCATAAAAACCATGAAATTGTTCCAGATCATCCCACAGTTCTTAATTCCTTTATGCCAATGTGATTGCCGTATGACTTCTCTTCCCCGAACTAATCCAGGCAAAATTAAAATAATTTGAAGGTAAAAAAAAAAAGTCTTCAGTAAAGGAGAGCCACAAGTCAAGAATGCCAAATGATCCAAATTATGTTTTAAACCAGACTAAGCAGGGAAATGGAGAGTGAGAACCACCCTGTATATTTTTGTTATTGCTTTTGTCAGTTCTTAGCTAATATGACTTATTGGTTGATTGATTGATTGAATACTTTTATTCCCAACCCCCAACAGGAATTCCAAATAATGAACAAAATCAAAACACAATTCAAGTACTTAAGCCCACACTTTTGGTCATAAGTTGTGACAGTTGTTAAGTGGGTCACCACATGACTGCACCCAAATTAACAACCCTTTTTTGCGATGGGTTTTTCAAAAACCGAAATCCGAAAGTAAATGCCGGGTTTTGGTAAAAACATTGTAACTTGCAGTCATGTGATTGCAAATGGCTGTAAATGGAAGCCGATTGCCAAGTACCCAAAATATGGTCACGTGACAATGGGGCAGAAGGCAGCCATCACAACTTCAAATCCAGGTCATAAGTAGTCTTTTTTGGAGACTGTTATAACTTCAAATGGTTGTTAAGCATTGGACAAAGGTGTATGAATATATGCACATCTATTCCTACAGATTGAATAGATGATATGAATAAATTGCTGTATAGACCAAAAAAGTCCAAGGTTAGTATTGAGCTGGGATCTATCTGTCTGTCTGTCTGTCTGTCTGTCTGTCTGTCTCTCCCTCTCCCTCTCTCTCGTCTATCTGTCATCTATCTAGCTATTTAGCCTACTAAAACTCTCCTGTTTGTCTTTGTTTCTTTTTTGTAACCTTCAAATGTGTAAAATGGTACATCACAGGGCAACCTAATTATCTCAAATGGGCTAATTTAAAGAATGCAATCCAAACCCAAAACCCATTACTCTGTGAAAAAGGATTGGAGCTTCAGCACTACTGTGTGCTTTGCTGCCACGCTTCCACAGCCATGTGACTTCATTTCTGATGCTCCCTGACAGCTTCTCACAAGTCAATTGGGAAACCAGCTGGAAATGATTGTTGACACTCCTTGCTATCTATAGCAAAGTCAGTGGGGAATCTGGCAAGAAACTGCAAGTCCAAGTCTAGCAAGTAGGTAAGTGGCTGCTGCTAGGTGTGGGAGTGAGCAAAGGGTTGCATGACAGTAGTGGGCAAGTGGGCAGGGAGGTTAGGGGAGGATCTGCCGGGTTGGAAAAGGGTGTGTAGGTTTCTTACATAGATCAGGGAGGGTGAAACAATGCAATTAAAATTATTGACTTAATGGGTTATAGGCAGTGGTGGGATTCAGCCAGTTCACATCACTTCGGGAGAACTGGTTGTTAACTTTCTGAGCAGTTTGGCAAATTGGTTGTTGGAAGAAATCATTAGGGAAGAGAACCAGTTGTTAAATTACTTGAATCCCACCACCAGATTATAGGTTGTATAATCTGCATTTAATACTCAGCTCCATCACTTTCCTTCATTTATAATTCCTGCCCCATTATTTTGGTTTTCTAATACTGTTAGTTGTTAGCTCTATACAAAACATAAACTATTGAAATGCCTCAGAAAAAGAATAAGGATCTGGGTTTTTTTTTTTCAGAATATTGAAGAAAGATTATGCTACAGTGGGACTCCTATAAAAAGCTAGACAGATTCCTCTTATTTGTAGATGAAAGGAAATCTACGTTTTCTTTTCTCTTAGATGCTAGATTTCTCTCTGGCAAGAAGGATTCAAAAACAGAGTACTTGAAAGAATATTATGCAAGGATTCTTGCAAAACCATTAGAGTTGTGTGGATCATTCTAGCTAATTAGCAAGCATATCTGTGGCATTGATCATACTAAAAAAAATTGGCATCACACAGTAAGCATTTCTCATTCTGTGTTGCCAGTACACACACACACACATCATGTCCTGAGAAAAAAGAACAATTACAAACAGTAACTGCAGCAGTATTAGCAAATTGTGTTTTTTTCCCAAGAGCTAAGAGCTTGCTTGGCTTTGAAGCATCTTTTGTTTAAAGTTGTTAAAAGTTTAATGCTGGAGGCTTGCCTTTTAACATGTTTTTGGTGGTGATGGCCACAATGGTTGGGCTGAGAAAAATGAGAAGATTTGTTGTTTTGCCTCTTTTTCCTAGATATTTGTTCTTGGGAAGGATGTCTAAGGGTAGAAGGACAACAACTGCTACAATCAAGGCAAATATGAGGTTGATATTGAAGAAAAGAATTCTGGAAGACAATACAGTCACTGGTGACAGTGAATGGATATCATCACATAGGCATTCATGTTGAGAGTGGAGTGATAATCTAAAATTGGGTTGTTATAAGTTGTTCTCTGGGGTCATATGAGGCAGAACACGGATGACTCATCTCCATGGATCTGAAAACTGTCTAGCTGCTTCAATGGAGCTCAGGTGCCTAATATTTGATGACAATCATTTATTACACAACTGCTCCTGCTAAAGCCTCATAGAGGAATGGACCAGTCTGATTTACATGACTTTCTATGCTCACTTATGTATTTTTAGCTAACCAAGAGAGGCCACTTGGATCAGCTTTTTAATCCATGGAACTTCAAACCTCACTAAAATTAGTAAGACTTTTTTCTTGGCAAGATGTCTGAGATCAGCTTGTTAGTGTATAAGATTGCTCCTTAAGCTCTTGTCATTCTTAGCTGTTATTTCACAACACACGCTCATAAACAAGGAGCAGAAATATTTGTCTCGCTTTCAACATAGACACGCATATCAAAATACAATTCTGCCCAATTTAGCAAAGTGAGAGCTCCATTTTCTATAATCTGCCTTGGCGTTATTGCTCTGCTTATTATTTTATTATCGCTCTGCTCAACTCTGATTATGTGAAACTCTGTGTTGCCAGACTATAATTATTACAGCCCAGCTTCTCCTTTTTCATTTTGATCCTTTGAAAACCTAGTCATTATCCAGCATCAGACTGGCTTCCCAAAATGTCAAGATTAAAATGGGCCATGAAAGCTTAGGCAAGGGTGAGTCACTGGAGCAATTTGAACCAATAAATATCAAAGCCGTTTCTAAGAAGCAAACAATTCATTTGATACCACATCATTCAACAAGTCTTTCAGAGGATTTTCCTCTGTAGGGTTACACCCTGATATTTACATCCTGATCTCTCCCAGTATGCCGAAGTAGTAGTTTACCTCATTAATGTGATGCTTTGTCAAGCAGGCATTTCTTCTTGTACAGCACGCCAAATTGCCTCCTTCTCACAGAGCTCATCAAATGATCTGAAATATCATCCACTCTCACAATGTATTCTCAAGGCCTTGGCTTGTACATACTCCCTTGGCAATTAGTGATATTTTTATTAGCTGATGTGGGCTCTTGGCCAAGAAAAAGAGGTAAAAGCTTTTGGTTCTTTCTTTGCAGATCAGTCATTGGAAGGCAAATGTATTATCAAAACAAACAAACAAACATTTTGCATAAAGCTGGCAATACCAAATTAATACTGACCATAAAAGCTGACCACACAAAAGCCCTGAGAACTTTGTAGTGAAAAGATACAGCTCCTTTCTCAACAGTTTGTAGATTTTCCGAGTAAACTTGACGACAGAAGGATACACTTGTCAGTGGTTTCCTTATGTACAATTACTAGAAAGATTTAAAGTAGATAAAAGAGCTTTTATGTTGAGGACTGTAAGACTAAATTCGAAAAAGAACTGTGTACAAATGATGAACACGTTATTGCTAAAGCATATAAATTTCTACTTAAAATTGAAACAGGAGAAGGGCAAGTGAAAGAATGTAGAATATAATCAACTAAAATGCTGATTATGATATACAAATGGAACAGTGGGAAAATATATTATTTATTTATTTGTTTACAAATAACTTTAGACAGTGAACATAGTCAACACACCTTTCTCCTTCTATTTTTCTCAAAACAACAACCCTGTGAGGTGGGCTGGGCTGACAGGGAGTGACTGGCCCAAGGGCACCCAGCTGAATTTTTGAAAAGATTGATATTTACAATATGTTATATCTGAAAGAGAATGTTTATAAAATGGCATATAATTATTATATGTCACTAGAAAAATTGTTTAGAATGTATAAAGTTATTTCAAATTTATGTTGGAAATGTGGAAACCAGGAAGGAATATTTTATTAAGCGTGATGGTCATACAAAAAAAATTAAACAATTTTGGACTCAATTACATATATTCAGACGGTTTTAAATTGAAACTGGAGGCTTTTCTTTTTGGAGAAATGGATAAATAGATGGAAAAAAGTCATGGAACTTTATTTTTTACACATGAAAACTGCAGTAAAGCTATTATATGCACAAAGTGGGGCAGGAATATTAGACATTACCTATAATGTAGAAATAAATGGTGAAGATGATGAAACTTGCTGAGATGACTGAAGTTGGCAACTTTGATCAGGAAAAATATTTATTTATTTATAAAATTTCGATTTTGCCCACCTCACTCTCAGAGTGTCTCTGGCAATTTACAGCTAAAAGTATTAAAATATATATAAAGGCACAATACATAACTAGTTCAATAAAATGGGACTCAAGTAAAAACATTAATTTTTATGCTGATTGAAAATCCCTTGTAGACTTTTTGTGTGAAAGAGAAATTGTGGGAAAATGAAATTATGATACCAGATTTTGAGGATTAGGAAAAAAAAAATTATAGAAAAACTATAAGTCATGCTGTCACCGTAAGCTAATTTATATCTATACCTATGTTGCAAAGAAAATCAGAAACTGCTTTTTAATACTTTCTTTTTCCTTTTCCTACACTTTTGTTTTTGTTTTTTTCTTCTTTGTTTTCTTCTCTGTTTTCTCTGTTTTCTTTATTCTAAATTCTAATTCTCATTAGTTTTTATCTTTAAAAGAAATAAAATTATAGAAAAAAAGATAAATTTCATCACAAAAATACTCAGTGTTCTTAAACTTCACCAAACGCTTATGGGATCTTTTATTTCATGCTTGGAGTAAGTTTTTTACATACTTTTTAAAAAAAATTTGATTTATATGCCGCCCTTCTCCGGAGACTCAGGACGGCTTACAATGCATTAAGCAATAGCCTTGATACTTTTGTATATTTATACAAAGTCAGCTTATTGCCCCCACAAACTGGGTCTTCGATACTGTATATGTTTAGTGATCAGAGACGCAAGATTCAAATTTTCATCTTAAAGCATAGTCCTATGCTTTAGTCCTACATACATACATATACTTGTCGTTCCCATGAATTCCTCCTGAGACCCTGCTAAAACATTTATAATCAAATACCTATATGGATTTCATCATTTTCTATGAAATTTGCAATCTGGAGTTGTGATTGGAATCTATTTGGTGTACAGTTAAGAATTGGGTTTTTTTATAGTATACTGTAAAAAGCTTTATACCTTAATGTATTTTTCTAGACTACTATAATTAACTGTAATAGGGCTGGCTTAAAAATGACTTCAGCTTATTAGAAAAAAAAATTGGCTGTTGTAATTGCAATGGTAGACAGCCAAATTTGGCAAAGTGGTGGCTCATTTTCCCTTTGAGCCTTTATTCAGGTTGCTGTTCTAATTTAGCAAAACTATATTCATGTTACCTCACAGGAATGTGGGGCTAATTGTGTTTGTTCTGGTTTTCTTGCTTAAATGTGTGCTTTGTGTGGCTCTCCTGCTTTTCTACTGAATTTTTGGAGTATTTTATCTAAAAAAAATTCCACTGACTTGAATTATTGAGACCATTTAATTGGGATAATATCTGATAATTATTTAACTAAATGAATTCTACCTGCTTATTCAGAAACATTATGCTAAATCTGTAATGTTGGCAAGCATCTTCTTATGACGAGTTTTCACTAAAGCCTGAGAAAATATTCCCCTCTATTCATTGACTTTACAGTATAATTGTTTCTGTAACCTTGATTTGACAAAATGTGACAGGACATGTATCATCAGATTTATAACGTGAATGGGATCCTGAATTTTCTAAAGACATCAATACAGCTGATCAGGAAAGAACTGATGTGTACACATCTGATTTTGCTTCTCCCAGTAATATGATCACTTTATAGAAATGGTATCTCATATGCTGAACTACCTACATAATTCTAAATTAACTGTAATCCTACCCAGAGAATAAAAAACATAAGAAGATAGGGAAAAAATCATGGAATGAGATATTTTAAAAAGTGAATTTTCAGAGGTTTCAAGCATTTTTCACAATATATATTATTAAACTGAATTAATATACAATTGTAGGGTCCAGATATTATTCTAACATATAGTTTAAATGCATAGGGTCACTTACAGGAATATGAAATATATTTTGTCTTCTGGCCACTGCCAAGATGTTTCCTCACTTTTTTTAGAGGCTGCACTAAAATATTTATAGTTACTAAGTATATATTGCTTATTCCAGTTAAAAATATTTCCCATTTGCTGCAATCTGCTGTTATTTCACATTATCTAGTTTAAAAAATTATATCACATTCTGTTTGTGTATATAAGAGTATATGTGCTTTAATTAGGCACTACTATTTTATATAAGTTTTAAGTATTTGCACAAGAGGAAAGCAAGCAAGCATGAACAAGCTATAGTCCCATATCAAATGTTACCTTCAGCTTTCTTATTTTTAATAATTCATTGACAGATGTCCTCTGGTATAAGCAAGATACTTTTAAGCAAATATGTCATCTTTCTCAATTATAGCAACTTCTGTCATTTTTAAGGACTCAAAGAAAATGCTTGAAATTACAAGCATTTTTGCTGTTGAAAACTCCAAGATTTAACTTTGCCTAATAAAATATATGGGTAAAAAAAACAAACAGCTTTATTGACTGAAAATAAGTGGCCAAAGTTAATGTTTTAACTTGGGCTGTCCAACCTTGGCAACTTTAAGACTTCAACTCCCAGAATTCCCCAGTCAGCATTGCATAGGTTGGATGCCTCTGCTTTAACTAATCCTGAGGGAAAGAGATGCAAGGTAAAGTTTGAAGCAGCAACAATAGATGGCCTCCTAGCCACATACATTGCATTGTGTTTTACTTTTTTTAAAAGACTAGTTTATTATTATTATTTTCAAAAAAAATATTTTTTTTTTTTTTAAAAAGGAGAAAGGTACCATTCATTAATATTAGTTTTTCTGAGGCAGGATTCAACTTTCAAAACCAATACTGAGGAGGATTTGAAGTAGGATTAAATAGGAGATTAAATCCTTACTTTTCTCTTTCAGAAACAGATTATATTTTCAATGCATGTTCAAGGCATCTATGTGCACAAGAGGGTAATAATGTACAGAATAATGAATAAAAGATGAAAATTTCTGGAGGCACATTTTCGCGTTAAGCAGTACATCACTGAAAATCAGAGTGCTGACTGTTAAATCCTCAATGCTTTGGATCAGAGGATGATGAAGTTTTCCAAAAACCTATTATTTCAGAAGTTAGAGAAGATCACCTCTAGTTCTATTCCCTCTTTCTGATAAAGAAACAAAATTAAACTAAGCCTGCTGATCAGATTGTAAACCTAGCTTGTCCAACTTTCTTTTTACAGTGGCCTCCCAGAAATCTATCGTAAGGCTAGAGATAGGATATGAGCACAATAGCCCTTTCTCACTGATGGTATTGAGCAACCTCTATACCTAGGCTGATACATTATCACATTCAGCCAAAGTAGAATTTATCTTGTATGAAACTGTATTATTGTATTGATTAATTTTATTGCAGCACTTTTTCTAAATTCTAATGCATGCTGTGATGTAAGATAGTGGCATTTGAAGAATCCACTGGAGTTGTAAAGCGAGATACATTTTTAAAGAACTTAATATAAAAATAAGTTATTATTGTTTGGCATACCAGAAATTAAGAATGAATCACAACCACTGCATGAAACTCTAAATCTTGGGCACAAAGTCCTTTTTTCCATTACATGAGTAATGAGCCTCTTATAAAAGAGTCAGTTTGGTATAGTGGTTAAAGTACCAGGCTAGAAACCAGGAGCCTGTGAGTTCTGGTCCTGCCTTAGACATGAAAGCCAGCTGGATGACTTTGAACCAGTCACTTCCTCTCAGTCTCAGATGTCAGTCTCAGATGACAAGCTGGTTGGTCAATTTCTGTCACAACCAATGAATCAACTCTTGGAAGATCTGGGAGGTGGGGGGGGGAAGCAAAAACACAAACTGACTCTGTATTGCAAGGAAATGCTGGGGGCTGGGGGTGTCTCTTATGCTTCCCAGAAAATCACTGGTAATTTTTCTCTTCATTTCCTGTATAAGTATTGTTCATAAAAATGACTGTGGTAGTCCTACACTATATGTTAGAAACAATGTTTTGGAATTTGTCCAATAAAGGATTCCTATTATTCTATTTTTACTTTGCTCCAAACAACATCATTACTTGAATCTAAAAATGATTAAAGTGGAAAAAAGTTCCAAATGTGTGTTAAATCATTGTGTGAATTCTTTAGGTTTCAAATATTTAAAAAAAATAAAAATCTCCGTCATTGCATGAGTTTATACCATTTTCTGAAACATGTTTTCCTGCCAGAGTAAATGGTTTGTGCAAGTATCTGCTAAAGCCAGGGTCTGGTTTTTGCCATTCTTCTTGTTTTTGCTGTTTTCCAGAAATGCTTAAACGGTGCAGTTTTAAATTTTCTCTCCGTACAGTGTCAGTATAAATTTGATGAATCCACAAACTATTATCATTTGAAAATTGCTGACATTTGCCCAAATTGCTATATAATTCACTAAGATAAACCTCAAATCCAACTTGTTACATCAAGTATGCAGTCTCTGAGGTGATACATTGTACAATCCAAGGATACCTGTTTGAGAATATTAAATAAAGAAATTGCCATTATCTGAAATTAAAAGAGCAGAAAAAAGTGGGAGAAAATTGCCTGCTCATTAATCACAGGACTATTTTAGTTCTATTTTAACTATTGTGGCTCATGAATATATAACACACTCTTGAGAAAATCATATTCCACCTTGAAATGGAATCGTCACAGTGGATGGGTCAGTGTGAAAAATTAGTCCTTTATAAGAGCGCATGCAAAGCTTGTTACATTCTAGGAATAAAAAGCAGCTAAACTAATAGAATAGAATAGAATAGAATAGAATAGAATAGAATAGAATAGAATAGAATAGAATAGAATAGAATAGAATAGAATAGAATAGAATAGAATAGAATAGAATAGAATAGAATAGCTTTATTGGCCAAGTGTGATTGGACACACAAGGAATTTGTCTTGGTACATATGCTCTCATTGTACATAAAAGAAAAGATATATTCGTCAAGAATCATAAGGTACAATAATTAATGATAGTCATAGGGAACAAATAAACAATCAAATCATATTAGGAAACAGTCAATATAAATCGTAAGGATACCAGCAACAAGGTTACAGTCATACAGTCCTAAGTGGGAGAAGATGGGTGATAGGAACGATGAGAAGATTAATAGTAATGCAGACTTAATAACTAGTTTGACAGTGTTGTGGGAATTATTTGTTTAGCAGAGTGATGGCGTTCGGGAAAAAACTGTTCTTGTGTCTAGTTGTTCTGGTGTGCTGTGCTCTATAGCATCGTTTTTAGGGTAGACGCTATATGGACACCCCTGTCCCATTTATTTTCCTAAGGCTGTAATCATATGAAAACTGGGAATGACTTTCAATCTGAGCAAGGCTAGGTTAATGTCAGGGTTTCAAGTAATATACCTATAGCAAACAGAACTCCGAGGCAGGTAGATTCCTTAAAGAACAGTTTTATTGGATATATCATATTGACATGGACTGGTGAAAACTGACTCTAAAGGTTCTTGCGGTTTTCACCTAATTAAAAGTAAAGCTTTCCCCCCTTTCCCAAACAATCAGTCACATGATCCAATCAAAGTGCTATCCGGTTGCTTAGAAACTTCACTCCTCCTTTCTTCAGCCACCTGTGGGTATGTCCTTGGTTCCCAGGGGAAACTATTTTGTTCTGGTTACAAAACCCCAACTATCTCTATTTCCCCCTCCCTATCCCTTATCACCATTGTGGCAACACTGAAGCCTCCAAGATGGCCTCAGTCAGGCCAGTTTCAGTTGACAGTTTACTTTTATGTAAAAGGTTCTGCTATAAGGAATTCTCAGCCTGTAAGGATAGAGCCAATGTTCTGTGTTCTTACTTCTGAATGAATGTGCTCAAGATGACTGACTGTGCTAAGTAAGTTTAGATGCCAGCTGTTGAAGATGTTGAATGAATGTGGCAGTAAAATCAATAAATGTAAGTCAAACTGTTCCCAAATTTCTCAACATGTCTTAACTATTTTTGTTCTTAATTTCTCTCAAGAGAAAATGCATAGTTGGAATTACTTCCTCTATTTAAGGAAGTAATTTTGTTGGCTGGAAAATTCCATTCAGTTCTCTTCAGTGCAGAGAGCCAACTTCTTTTCATATCCATCCAGCCAATTGTCCATTTCCTGTGGCATAAAGCTGAGGACATTTTGGTGGAATTAAACATATATATTGAGGAACTTCCTTTGAGAGAAAACGGGAAGACAGTTTCTTAGTGAGCAGAAATGCATTTCTTGGTTTCCCTGCCCAGGGCCGGATTTAGATGAAAAGAGGCCCTAGGCTATTCCACTTATGAGGCCCTTTCACCTATAGTGAAAGTGTAATTTTAATTTTGCTAACAATTTGAATGCAGGGAATGTAGGCCCCTTTTGATCTTGAGGCCCTAGGATGAAGCCTAGTTAGCCTATAGGAAAATCCGGCCCTGTCCCTGCCTTTACAGTGTACTGCATAAAGGGACACATTTTATAAGGGCAGCATCCAACAGTAGAAGGAAATACCAAGATCTGATCTCATATAGAATGAGCCACAGAGGAAGGGGTTACATCAAGACAAGCTTTCTCTGGGTAGACAGTAAGGAAAGTATGATGTAAATATGTCAGCTCCATTACCAAGCTATGAGGAGAAGAGAGTCACTCTGTGAATGGGGTAGGTGGTATCTAAATTTGACAAATAAGATACGCTTTAAAAAACAAACATTTAAGTTCACAATGGACAGAAATTCCGCAGAAGAGGCTCAGATGGACATCCCTCTAATTCACAAGAGTTTAAGGAAGGGGAGGAGGTACAGCACAATCAGAATTGCAAGATTCTTTCATTATGGCCATTCTCAATAAATGTAGCTTTAATCTTTTCCTGTTGTTGATTTCTTGGTCTGACCTAACTGGTGAGTCCAAAAATCTACTAGATAAGCTTATTGATGGTAGTTTAGCTTAGTATTTGTTCAAAGCTTTCCAAAATCAATTGTCCTCCCAAAGTAGTAGGACTAAAACTCCCATAATTCTCTTCCATCCCAGCTATAAAGAATTTATATTTTATGGAATAGAAATGTTTTTCAGAAAACATTTTGATAACCCGATAACCCACTGTTAGTAGAAAGACAGTGTGTCAAATCAACAAGCAAATATCATGTATCTGGACATTTATATACTTTAGAAAAAGAACTTGTTTCTCAATTTAGAAGAAACTGTCCTTGAAAATGATTTGTTGCTAATATAGTCATTAGTGTCGGCACTTTTATATATGAACTTTCTCAATGAAGTTCAGAGATCTCAATTATATGATGATTATATATTGCCTAAGAACTGAAAGTTCTCCTCAAGTGAATTTTGTCAAAGAACCATTTCTGGAGTACATCTAATCCGCTGTATTCTTGCCTGACATATAATTTTTTCTGTAATTAATAGGAAAGGAAATTAATTGCAGCTTCTTACATCTGGGGGTGGCATACATATTCATCCTATGGTTCTCATTCAATGTAAATAACATTATGCAGAGTACAAAAAAAGGAATAAGAAATAGTAAGCCCAAGAAATTATAGGCATGAGATAAGAAAAAGAAATATACTTAAAGTAATTTATACCAACATTATTTGCTAAATTTCTCCATAGCTTTCAACTATGCAAGCTTTTGCTAGCAAATCATGCTAATATAATGACCATATAGTTTTTAGTATATTGACTTTTGTATTTAAAATTGTTTGCTCTTTCTTTTTGAGGATCTCACTAGCTCTATTCAAATGCAACTTTCTCCAGTTTATCTTCTTCTTGACCCTTTCATTCTTTGGTCATATATGTCTTTTGCAATTCAATCAACATTTATTCTCTCTCTATGATCTAACCAATCAGTATATTTCTTTGATTATGATCACTCAGATTTTCATTCATTTAATATCCAATCTTCTTGTCCACATCCTTATTGTACTACACATTCTTCTTAAGTATCCCATTTTCAATGAATTGTATTTATTGTTGCTTTTCTTGACATACCTCACACTTACCAATTACAAAGTAGGCATAAGCCCTCTCTTATTCACAGCCATTTTAGGAATTTTTTTACATTTACTGCTTTCTATTAATGTTTGCATATCTGAAAAAAAAATCTTCCATTTCCCCATCTTTAATAAACATTCTATTAAGATATAAATTTGACTACTTGTTCTTAATGTTGGAGTGAATATGAAATCAGTTCTAATTTCATAGTGAAAATCTTGATGGTCCTAGAAATGTAAAGGAGGAAGTGAACTCCACCATGAGTGCCATTGAACTTGGAGTGGTCAGATGACCGGAGTATCACAAACACAGGTAATTCCCAAATTAGTGCTTTCCTGTTTCTGCACTCATCTGTGCATTTTTAAATTAAAAAGAAAAGAAAAGTAGTATTTACAGGCTCAGTTAAATGCACCTTTGTATATGCATATTATTCTAAGTACAGTGCACATTTAAATATTCATTTTAACATGGATGGGAGCCAAATTGCCTCATTTCAAAATTCAAAGGAGTGAATAATCTGAAAGACCATGTCATTTAGTTCAAGTTATTTATTTGACAAACACAAAGACCAATTTGTTTAAAATGCAGACTAAAAGATTTCCCAATTTATGGGATGCACCATCCTCTACTTCAGGGGTGGGGGGGTTATCCTTGGTGCTCTCTGAGTTTGCTTGTTTTCTTGCAGACGTTTCATTACCCTAAGTAGATAATATCCTCTACTTTAATATTGCATATTCCTCAAGCAGACGTATGTTTGTTATTAATATCCATTGAAAAGGGGATTTATTTATTTACATCTTTATCATAATTAACTCATAGTGCATTATGACAGTATAAAATGTATTAAATTTACCTTGAGATAAGGTAAATAAATAAAGTAGACAAAAACTGTAATAAATAATAAATAAATAAATAACTTTATTGTCATTGTACGTGTATACGTACTATACCCATACAACGAAATTCACTTAACACCCAAAGACCAGGTCCAACGCACATAACAATCCCCAAACACACTCCCACCCACCACAATTCTCCACCCCTAAACCACCCAAACATCCACACAACAGACCAAGTAGTACTGTCCAACAGCTCACTGATGGTGGCCCTTTAGTTCATTGTTGAATGCAATTATAGCTTTGGGATAAAAGCTATTCAGAAAACATGTGGTCCGAGTTTTAATTGTTCTGTATCTTCTGCCAGAAGGCAACAGTCCAAAAAGATTGTAAGCAGGATGGGAAGAGTCTCTGAGAATGTTATGCAACTTTCTCAAACAGTGAGATTCAAAGATGTCGTCCGGGGCTGGTAGCTGGAGTCCAATGATATTCTGGGCAGTTTTAATGATTCTCTGTAGAGAATCCAATTAGCTAAATAATAGGTTAACTCATTTGACAGTCCTCAAAGGCCCACTGGAAAAAGATTTCCATCACCTTCCAGAAGATCACCATTTATAGGCAGGGAAGCTCTCTTAGAGAGTAAGGTGCCATGCTGGAGGAACAGTTTGTTTTCTGGTTTTAATTCCCCTGTCCCACTTTACAAAATAATCTTAAATGAGAATAAAAAAAGTATGGCCTATTCAGTCTTATTATCTCCAACTGTTTAGACTGGTGTGCCACCAATGTTTGGATTACTGTAGAACACATTGTCATCCAGATGTGTTGAAGTACAGGTCTCACCATTCCCATCCAGATGTTCTGACAGTAGTGTAACAGAGTTTACTTCATGTTCAGAAAAGTCAACAATGTCTCACATGTATGAGCTCACAATGGCTATAAGCTCTCTTGTGCTAGTCTTAGATGATCTGTATTTCAATGGTAGGTTTCGGACCAGTTCTATAGAACCGGTAGTAAAACCGGCAGGAGGCTCCGCCCACCGACCCTGACATCATCAGAAAGCTACTGCACAGAACTGCATGCGCAGCGTAAAGGTAAGTAGAACCAGTGGTGGGATTCTACTGGTTTGCACCAATTCGGTAGAACCAGTTGTTAAGTAGTTAAGCAATTCAGATAACCAGTTGTTAGAAGAAATCTCCTTTTGTTTTTTTCCACTTTACAGGGTTAATCCTGTAAGGAATTACAACTTTCTGGTGTTGTTTCCTAGCCTAGCCTTTATTGCCCTGCTTACAGAAACTGCCTCTCCATTAACCCTTATTATATTCTTGGCAGTACGCCTAGACTTACTCGGAGGGTTTTTTTTTTTTTTTTTGCTTGACTTTCTTAAAGGGGAAGGGTTGTTTTAAACTTTTTACACCGCTGTTGGGAGGAAATACTCCCCGTTGGAGTTCTTCCAGCCAGGGTGCAATGATCAGCACTTTGAAGAAATAATTGAATAACGAAGCAGAAGCTTTTAATGACAAGGAACCAAGATGAGTGACATTCAGCAAGGCTTCTTGGCTAGCTAGAAAGATTGACATTCAAACGTGAGTTTACATACCTTTCTGACATTTGGTATAAAACTGGTTTTTGGTGAAGTTTAATTCTGTGCATGGTGATGTTTAATCCTGTGTTTAGTGATGAGATAATTTTCCCTATTCAGCTTTGTTTGGAAGGAAAAATGTTAATCTCTGTTCCTGAAAAGAAGCAGCTTCGGAAATCTGACTAGTTTCTGTGTCTATTTGTTCTGGTAATTGGTTTAACAAGCAAAAGATACTCTGTTTGCTCCTTTGCTTCATTCTGGAGAGCTTAAATGACCTCTCTGCTAAATGGTTTCACTTTATGCGCAAGAGTTGGTTGCTGATAGTTATCATTGCATTTTAACTATTTTAATTCCTCAAGGTGCTCTGCTACCCTGCCTGATTTGTAACTCCAGTTTACAGGTATTTCTAATCTAATGATTGGTATTTAGGGCAGCTTTTTGCAAGCAAAGAAGCTTTTTGTATTTTTCTACAGGTAATCTTTACTTACAACAGTTACAATGGCTCTGAAAAAAATGACTTATGACCGTTTTTCACACTTACAGCCATTGCAGCAAACTGTCATTAGGGCAAAGAAGCAATGCCACATGACCACTGGCTGCACCCACCCGGTCACATGAAGCACCACAGTTGTAAAATGAGTGACACAGTTGTTAAGAATGCTGCAATGGGCATAAATGATGAGCGGTCATAAGTGCAAGGACCAGTCAAAAGTGCAAGGACCTGTCAGAAATCACTTTCTTCAACCCTCTGGGTAGTCCCTATGTGCATATGGACTACTCAGAGAGCTGAAAAAGTTATTTTTGACTGGTCCTTGTACTTTTGATCGGTCCTCGCACTTACGACTGTCCTCACATTTTACATTTTGCGCCCTATCTTGTCACCGTGGTGAAGAGAAGCACTTGTGAAATGAGTGACACGATTGTTAGGAATGCTGCAACGGGCATAAATGTGAGGATTGTCATAAGTGTGAGGACTGGTCAAAAGTGCGAGGACCGGTCAGAAATGACTTTTTTCAGCCCCCTGAGTAGTCCCTATGCACATAGCCACAGCTATCTGGTCACATGACCACAAGCCACGCCCACCCAGTCACATGACCACTAAGCCATGCCCCCAAATAAGCCACGCCCACAGAACTGGTTGTTAAAAAAATTGAATCCCACCACTGAGTAGAACCCACCCCTGCTGTATTTATATGTGTGTAAATAGGTGTCCAAACTTTCAATTAAACATGGTTTTGGTACTATCAACAATTAGAAATTGTTCAGGGAGAAGAGATGGAATGATGACCTAACATCTTTTTTTATGTAACTGACTGGTTTGAGGGTTACTACTATAATTGATCTTTTTCCGTCATGACTTCCTTCCAAGGTCAGAAAACCTGGACCTGGAATATCCATGGGCAGCTTGTTTCCATTCCATTATTTCCCTCCTGAAAGGAAGTTATTGTGGAATGTAGTCTGGATTTCCAGGAGGGAGAAATTCCAGAGGACCAAGAGACAGCAAACTTTAGATGGTTTGGCTGGAAGAAAGAGAGTTAAGACGGCGCCTCCCTAGCAATTCTTAGAGTATAACTCTAACTATGTGAGAAGTTGCTTTAGTTTGGCAAGATTTCTGGCTGTGGATGAGGAGCAGTAAAGGAAACTGCTTGGAAGTAATCCTATGTGTCTTTCTTGGTTTTTTGGGTCTGACAATTACAGAGATGTGGAAAAAAAAGATCTGCCCCACCATTAGGAAAAAGGAGGAAAGTGATTTGGGATATCTTTGAAGAGACAAAATGGGACTTACCATCCAAATGCTTGAATAATTGGGTTAAGTTTGAATGCCATGCTTGACCAGTGTGGTAGGAATCGGGCAATCCTGCTTTGGCTTAGGCATCAAGAGACATGCTGGGTAAACTGGGTAATGGGATCCAGGTGCTGTGACACTTTTGAAATCATATAAAAAAAAGAGCTGCACATATAAAAAGCACTGCACATTATTTACAGTATTCTCTTAAAGCATGGCTTATTATTTATAGGTTTTCTTTTTTCTCTTAGTTACTTTACTTGTGTAACCAGATATTTTTACAGTTCAATAAAGACAGCTCTTGACCAGAAATTGGGTGCGAGATGTCTTAGAGTACTCCAGGTTGTTAAAGGTGTATTAGAACATGTTAGCCATATACATTCTCAATCTGCTGGTTAATTGTGATTTGGTTGGCTATCTACTTATATTCTAGAGCTTATACTATATTGGCTTGTTGTTTTTCTGTACTTATTTTCTATATTCAGAGGAAAAAACCCAAAAGAACCATCCAGTTTCAGTTATGTTAGAATAGAATAATTTTAATGTGAACTGGCTGATAGACTTATTGGGGCATCTATTAAGGACAGTTTTCTTCTATTAAATGTATGTAATATAGCTAGTAGCACTGAGAACAAAAAATAATTACCATATATGCAAGCATGCAGAAATTAAAAGATACTTAAATATGCATGCACACACACACATTAAAATTCAGGTGACTGAATTCCCCCAGACCTGTTTTTAACATGCATGCATATATACTTACATACAGTCTCCTAATATTGAATTCCTTCCCTCATCCCTCTTCTTCCAAAAACATTCCTACTTTGCATTGTCTAAAACTTGCTCTGTCTAGAATTAAGCTGAATAAATAATTCAGATCTATTTCTTCTCTGTTTTAAGCTTCTGGGCACTACTGTATTGGAAATTCTACAGTGAAATTGCTGGTCCCTCTTTCTATTAAAATGTTATAAAGATTTTGTATAACATTTTGTAGAATACTTAGGGAGGAGATTTTCATCTGGACTCAAAAGAAGCGATATTAGTATAAATATAATATAATATAATATAATATAATATAATATAATATAATATAATATAATATAATATAATATAATATAATATAATATAATATAATATAATATAATTAACATAACATAACAACATAACATAACATATAATATATAATATAATATAGGCACCTGTGATTGAGAAAGTCAATTGAAATGTATGGCAAACATCCCAGTATGCATAAATTGTAGTGTCTTTGTGTGTGATTCAATTCAAAGGTAATTGGAGCAAAAAGTAGGAACAACTTGTGAATAGCATGACCTCAGTCTTTGTCAGAACCTTAGTATAAAATTATTCATTAATAAATCACTTGTTAAATAAATCTCATGCTTCCCAGATATCCTGAATCTGTAACCTTCATAATTTTTCATGGCAACTGAATGCATGGAAATTACCTAGCAAAGGATGAAACCACCCGGGAAAGGAAATTATAACTCCAAGAGTTACAACACATAAAAAGAAAAGCGAGAAAGGGAGGCAATATTGAAAAATTTGGAAAGTCTAGGGATACTACTGTCTTATATTTTTTGAATCCTGAAATAAGTGCTTGGCCTTATTTTCAGGGAGGTCTTATTATTTTGCGGTGCGTGGAACAAGATGGGGCTCCTCTTGCCATCTTACCTGATTTCCAGCTCTGCGTTTAAATATTTTTGGGGAGGGCTTAATTTTTTGGGGAGGCATATTTTAGCTCATGTGCTCAAAAGCCCAGTTGGGCTTATTATCAGGGGATGTTTTATTTTCGGGGAAACGGTATGTATGATTTGCAAAACTGTGGACAATCATTAGACAGCAGCAAAGATTTGAAAACTTTGACCCAGAGTTGTATATGATAAAAGACAGAAGGAACAGCTCTTCTACAGAAAAAAGGTGTAAAGAAGAGATAGCACAAATAATCAGAATTGTACATAAAGGATTAAGAAGTTTGATCACTAAGCTAGAGTTCTCCTGAAAAGTGAAACTAAATTGCCCCTAGAAAATATCATAGAGCTGAATGGATGAGAAGCAAAACATCTTCAAAGAAAAACAAGAAAGTCCAGTTGCCTCTTGAAAAAGCATCTTTGGAACACTAAAAACAAAACTGTAAAAGTTGATGAAGTATCAACAGAACTGATTAAGATCTTGTAAAATGATGCCATTAAGATGATACATGTGGTTTATAAGCAGGTATGGCAAACAGATTAATTTATATTCTAAAAATAAAAGTTATAAAATGACAAAGTAGAAATAATACTAGCAATAGCACTTGGACTTTTATACTGCTTCATAGTGCTTTACAGCCTTCTCTAAGTGGTTTATAGAATCAGCATATTGCCCCCAACAATCTGGGTCCTCACTTTACTGACCTTGGAAGGATGGAAGGCTGAGACAACCCTGAGTCAGCCAGGATCAAACTTCTGGAGTAAGCAGTGAGTATAGAAAGCAGTACTGCATTCTATACTGCTTTACTTTTTTAAGCACCATGGCTCTTAAAAAAATAATAAATAATTGCATTTATTTCACATGCTGAACAGAAAATGCTAGGAATTTTACAATTCAGACTTCAACAATACATTGGAGTACAGTGTATTGTTGAATACACAATACAGTGGAGGTTGAATTCAAAACTACAGCACTAACATCTTAAGCTGATGGAAAAGACAAGAGAGTTGTAAAAATAGGCTGTTCATCCTGATTTTGCTTATAATCCATGCCGATGTCTTTTGGGACTCACAGACATCAGCTTGGCCAATATGGGAGCCTTTAGTCTGATTCTGCACAGCTGTTTTTGTATTTTTAATTATGTACAACATGGTTTAACTGATACAGATTGATTTAGGACAAGGGGTCAAACTCGATTTCATTGAGGGCTGCATCAGGATTGTGTTTGACCCTGAGGGCCAGGGGTGTGTGTGATTGGGGGTGGCCATTGATATGGTGGATATAGTCTGCTCACTTGTGTTCAGGGGCACCTGGGGTAGCCAAGTGCTAAACCAAGACTTCACTTCATCATAATCTCCTTCCTTCCTTCCTTCCTTCCTTCCTTCCTTCCTTCCTTCCTTCCTTCCTTCCTTCCTTCCTTCCTCCCTCCCTCCCTCCCTTCCTTCCTCCCTCCCTCCCTCCCTCCCTCCCTTTTCTTTTTCCTTCCCTCTTTATTCTTCTTTACTCTTCCTTCCCCTCTTTCCTTATTTTTCCTTCAATGCTCTCTTCCCATTTTCCCATCATTTTCTTTGTCTTTCGTCTTTCCCTTTCCCCTTTCCTGTCCCTTCTTGCATGCTCAAATGCAAAAGGGGAAACATTTCTCCTTTTGTTTTGTTTTTAGTTTGTTTTGATAGCCCTCTGCCAGCAAAAATGGAGCTCGGGGGTGTGTGTGCCCTGTTTTCATTGGTTGAGGGCTACAGGAGGCTGTTGTGGCTGAAAATGGGCATGGGTGTGTGTGTGAAGTCCCCCACTGAGCTCCATTTTCACTGATAGAGGCCCCGAGGCCCGGTCCTTTGCTGTTTCCAGGCCAGCCCTGCGGGCCAGATCTAAGCACCCCATGGGCTGAATGAGGCACGGGGCCTTGAGTTTGACACCCCTGGTTTAGGATAAGGAACATTAAACATCTAATTAAATAAGTAATGGAAGTTACTAGTGATTTGAGGTTTTAGAAGAGTTGTTCACTCTTAATTGTTCACCAGACCAAAATGCTCTTCAAATTGAGGAATAAAAAATGTGTATATGTTTCCCAATGAAAGTATCCAAATATTGGGAGGGAGGAGAGGGCACTCATTGTCCATTCAGTTTAGGGCTCCTATATGTGCTAAAATTTAAGTTTCTGGTACTGGTTCTAATAATCTTATGAATAAGCTAAGGAACGAGTGACTATGAGCGAATTTTCTATCACTTTGGTACCTTCATTCTTACAAGTAATGCCCCAGTTGATGTGTCTTATTTATACTTTGTGTAGTACCTCCATAAAGAATACATAACTTGAAGACATGTGCAACTATGAAGAATTCTCTGCTACTCTATTTTTATGTTCGTGTATTGTTGATCAACCTGTGTTTTTGTAAGGTAAATATTTCAGTTTCTGCAATCCTGAGCTGCTAGGTCAACCAGCAGAAAGAGTGGAGCCTAATTCATCAATGGTGACATTCCATTTAATCAACAAACTGACATAACAAAGAACACTTGCTCTTCGAGCTCATGCTAATGCCCACTTATTCTAATCAAGCTGACAGACTGAAAACTGAATTATGGATATATTTTCCAAAAGCCAGAAGCAGGCATAAAGAGGTATGTGTGTGTGTACATATACATATTACATATTACATATTACATAAAAGATAAGATAAAGATAAAGAAAACCCTTATTGTCATTTTTTTTTTCCTGTGGGTTCACTGGCACACATTAAAAATGAAATCCTGTTGCCAGCTCTCAGAAGTGTACACATACATAACACACATATAGATATGCTATATACATACATATGTATATACCTATACTTTAACATATAAATACATACAAATATTAATCACTGTCCATCTTGGTTACATAGTGTAAAGTTGAAGCCTGAGAGTTCACAAGATTGATACTGTATGGAACAAAACTGTGGCTGAATATACATATACATATTGTTGATATTGGTTGATATTTCCAGATATTGGTTCATGATATTTTTAAACCTGATGTATACTGTAGAGTACTATATAGCAGTACCTGACATGAAGGTACTAATAGGGCAGTGGTTCTCAACCTGTGGGTCACGACCCCTTTGGGGGTTGAATGACCCTTTCACAGGGGTCGCCTAAGACCATCGGAAAACACATATTTTCAATGGTTTTAGGAATAATTTTATGGTTGGGGGTCAACACAACATGAGAAACTGTATTAAAGGGTCACGGCATTAGGAAGGTTGAGAACCACTGTACTAGGGGAAAGGACAGAATTGAACAAAAGAAGCAACCACACCTGTAAAGGAAAAAGACACTAATGCCTCCCCCATCTCCTTTAGTTAGGTCTATTATTGTTTCAATTTTAACCCCATGCCATCTGTAAATTAAGTCCTTCCAAAATAAACATGGCAGTCTTTTTTTTTTTTTTCTGAAGCCAAGAAAAGACTGCTGCAAACCACATTTCAGTAGGTATGGCACTTTGTGGTTTTAAAGCTTTATTTCTTGATACCCATGTGTATTTTGTGGTTCTGTGGCATGAGGATCACCATTTTTTCAATGTGCTCCAAAAAGGATCATGCTAGAGCACGCTGACCTTGCTAGTGTGATTCACAACAACCACTTTATTGTATTCCTCCAAGTGGGGCTCTTGAAAACTTCAGAAACTTTTGTTGGGCCTAAATATATAAATCAGATTTTGTGTGTGTGTGTGTGTTTCACAGGCTACAAATATTGCACATATAATGCTATTTTTGCTTCAGCTGAGTTAGTTACTAATTTGCTTTAGAAGCAATTATAAATGCTCTTTGTGACCTTGAAGTCCTTAGTTAGCTAATGGATGGATGAAATCCGCACTCACACAGAAAACAACCTTCTTTGTAAGAACAATTGCAGAGGCTTTCATCTGAGTCCCCTGCTTCTGAAGCCAGAATAATGGAGGGGCTGATTTTCTTTCTTCTTTCTTCTTTCTTCTTTCTTTCTTTCTTTCTTTCTTTCTTTCTTTCTTTCTTTCTTTCTTTCTTTCTTTCTTTCTTTCTTTCTCTCTCTCTCTCTCTCTCTCTCTCTCTCTCTCTCTCTCTCTCTCTCTCTTCTGAATTTATTTTGTTGGCTTTTTAATTTGATTAAGCTCTATTGGAACGAGTCTTACACTGTATAGGCTGCATTTTTAAAAAAAAAATCTGAAAAATCTGGTTTCTAATTATTTTTATTAGCCATTTTAGAAAGAAAAAAACCTGATTTCAGAAAAAAAAAAAGTGCCAGTCTTGGTCTAAATCAATCACCCCAGATCTTTAAGATTTGTGAAATATTTTCCAAGGAATTATGTCCTTGTTTACTAACAAAAACTTATAATTAATGAGTGGGGTTTCAGAGGTAAGACTGCTAGATTACAAAACCATCTAGAAATTGCAAATTTGCATTAGCATTAGCAAATAAGGACTACCATTTGCAAGGATGTTGCTGATTTCCCTAAATAGGTCAAAATGGCTAATGGGGGGTGGGGGGGATGCTGGAAGTTGAAATTCAGCAAAATTTGGAGGGCCAGATAGAGAATTCTTTAATCCAATTTACAGGATTCCAGCCAGTGAGAGCCAAGTCAACCAGCAAAGTATGAGTGAGTGAGCAAGTTTTTGACATGAGTGGACAGGGCAGAGTTTGGGAGTATTTTTTTTGGGGGGGGGGGAAAGAGTATTTAAAATGAAGATGGTTATTTTAGAGTTCATGCTACGTGTTTTGTACTTTTGTCTTCTGCAAAAGGGCTGGAAACCATACTGTCAGTTTCTATCTATCAGACGGAGAGCTTCAAATAAGGATTAGGGACTGCACGAATTCACCTCTGCAGGAAGGAGTGGAGAATTGTCTATGGAGATTCTCAGTCATCCAGGTCATAGTTGTCCCAAGGATGCTTGTTTCGCTTCTCCTCCAAGAAGCTTCTTCACCTCAGAGAGAAGCGAAATGTCTTCAAAGAAAAACCAGAACGTCCAGTTGCCTCTTGAAAAAAACACTTTTGGGACAACCATGACCTGGATGACTGACAATCTCCATAGACATATTACTATATTAATTTATTTATTCCATCTTTATTATTTTTACAAATAATTCAAGGAGATGAACATACCTAATATTCCTTCCTTCTCCTATTTTCCCCACAACAACAACCCTGTGAGATAGGTTGGGTTGAGAGAGAGTGACTGGCCCAATGTCACAGAGCTGGCTTTGATACCTAAAGCTGGATTAGAACTCATGGTCTCCCAGTTTCTAGTGTGGTGCCTTACTTAAGATGTTTCACTTCTCCTCAGAGCTGAAGAGACTTCCTGGATGAAAAGCGAAATGTCTTCAAAGAAAAATCAGAAAGTCCAGTTGCCTCTTGAAAAAAGCACCATTGGAAGGAGTGGGGAGATTTCTTTTAGTGCAGGAATGGCCATTTGAGTGAATTTATTTTATTTATTTATTACCCAACTCCCACATAGGTGACACTGAACATGAAAGAACAAACTGAAAAAAAACCCTGTTGGAATGTACCCTCTCATCATCTAGATTCTAGAATGTTAATGTGGAATGACTGCATCTTACGATCATTAAGTTGAGGCACGTATGTAATGCAGACTGAATTTTATGACATTTTTGCAGTGGTTAAATAAATCAGTGTGGCCATTAAGTGAATGCTGCAGATGTTAAATGAATGCAACAGTCATAAGTCTGAACCCTATCGGTGTTTTTTGCCAAAAGGCAAATAATGGCCCAAATTCATCCTCATGACCACAGGATGCTGCAACCAATCATAAAGGCAAGCCAGATGCTGAGCACCTGAACTGCAATCACATTACCCTGGGTGGGTGGCACAGCATTTTACAACTGCCAGAAGTATTTTACACACTGTAAAGTACCCATGTTGGGCCTGTTGTAATTTTGAATGGTTGTTAAGTGTCTGGTCATAAGTAGAGGACTACCTTTAGGCCTTAGTACTTTTTGTTATACAGTTTTTCAATGTAATTTTTGTCAATGATGCCAAGAAAGTTAAATAGTTAGTGTGTCCTTCTTTGTCCCCAATTTTTCCACATTTATCTTCCCTTTCGATTGTCTATGTCCCCCTCTGCCTGACCTTAAGTCAATTAGAACCTTTGGTTACCTTTTCCAAAAATCTTCAGGGCATCTTTTGTGCTTCTTTTTATTTTATTTATTTATTTATTTTTATTAAATTTGTATACCGCCCTTCTCCTGCTGGACTTTTAGTTCTTAGCCACATTTTTTTCAGTTAGTTTGACCAAACCAAGTCATCTGGTATCTTTATTATAAGAAGTAGGCCATAAGCCAGCAGGTAGAACTTACACAATTCGTGGCGCCTGCTTAAAGTGTCTGAAAGTATTACTCTTCAGCCTGGCCTGAGGCAAAGTATTACTCTTCCCTCTCATAAAATTTTAGAGACCCAATCCCAGCCCCTACCCCCAGTTTACAGACAATCAGACAGACAGACAGACAGACAATCCATTAGCATGCTAGCTCTGCTTATAACAGGAGTAGAAGGAATTCAAAGGATATATGCCTCATTTTAAATACAGTTTAATTTTTATGCAGCTACAATTGTGGTATGAAATAAGGACATATAAATGTGAAATTGGGAGAAAACCATAACCATAAACCTGGACTCTGAAAATCTGTGAGGGCAAATCTACCTTAGAACTATCAGACAATCCTATTTTCTCATAAAAGGTATGATTTTGCAGCCCAGGGACCTTAGATTTGGACTGTATAGAATTCATGGGAAAGACCTGTTTTGATCCACTAATGCAAAAAAAAAAAATCATTTTTATATTTTATTTGAGGAATTGGTCACATTGGAGTTTGCTCAGCTTTTTGCTTTTCAGAGTGAAATTTGTTTGCCCAATTTTTTTACCTCAGTTCCTATTTTTTAAAAAAGAAAGGAAAAGGAATGAATTTGTTTTCCTGTTATATGCACTTAGCACTAGTTCTTTTTCAATTGAGGGAACATTTTGCAAATTGTTCATTGATGATGAAAAGCATCTTGCTTTCTCTCAGTGCTTATTCTCTTAGTAATATTGTTCCAACTGCCAATAAGATATAGTAAATCTCAGTTCTTTTAAATGCCTTGAATAATTGATGAGATTACTTGCAATAGACTGAATAGCACATTGGTTTTTATTACCTCAACAACTGTCTTCAGCCCATTTACAAGACTTTCCAGAAAGCTTTACTGAAATGCTGTTATAACTTAGGATTCAAATACTCCATGTCCATGACTGCTCCATTTCACCAGGTCCATAAGCTGAACTGACCACATTGTCTGTCAGTATAAATTAAAGTTGCAAATATTTATTTCTGTACTTTGCTAAAACAAATGTCACCTGCCAAATTCCTTCAGTGCCAAAAACTCAAATGCAAAATCAAGATAATAAAAATGAGAATGGAAATTAAAATTGGAAATTAAGCAAAGCATTGTGCTTCATAAATTAGGAATTGATAATTTTCTTTAATACTGGTAGACTTATTTAGTGACTGCTTCCTTTAGCTCAGTAACAGCCCTATTGAAAAAGTACCTTTGCAACCAGTCCTCATATTTATGACTTTTGCAAGTCCGCAAAGCAAAGGAAAGCTGAATAAGATCATAGTTGGCGTTTTACTTAGCGACCAGCTGGGGGTTGCTAAACAAGGACTACTTATATATGAATCTCCCTCCCTCCCTCCCTCCCTCCCTCCCTCCCTCTCTCTCCTCTCTCTCTCTCATTATATTATTTATGTCACATGTGCTGACTTTGTTTACATTGATTTTATTATAGGCACTGCTCAGATCCCATTATGGAGGTCCTCTTAATTGCAGAGATAATATTAAGTCCAAAACCAGAAGCATCTCATAAATGCCTACTTTTTGCTAAGTTCAGTTTATGTGCTTTTTCCTCTTACATTTTTAAAATGAGGAAAATGTCATAATCAGATGTACCATATCCAGTGTATGGTTCATTCTGGACATAACCTGCAGGGTGAAATTGGTAATTCAGCTTTGCCCTGGGTGACGTACTACCCAGAGTTTCCAATTCATGACCAGTTATTAGAGTCTTGAGTGGTTTATCTACCTAATCTAGTGTTTCCTCATTGTTCCACCATGTAGTTCCCTAGAGTCATATTCCTTATCTCATATGCCATAAAAATTGATTATGGGGCATACAACAGATCTTAACTAATCTCTCAGCAACATCACAAAATAAGGCAAACACTTAATCATTAGAAAGATCAAGTGATGTTATTGACCCAAGGTACCCCTTCATATTTTCCAGTATACTTGGAAATTGCAGGTACAATTGTGCAATTATGATATATTTATCAACTGGTTTACAATAGTATAGAATCCTTCAGTAGTAATCCCATTTTTATCATTTTGTATAACAGATACTGTCTAGGTATAGCAAATAATAGCAGCCAACATTCAATAAAAGGCTATTGGACATTGGTATGGAACAATGATTGTTTCTGATGTAACCTTTTTCTCCTCTGCACTTAGTGAATTCAGTGTATTTATCGTTTCTTATTTATTTGTCATTTAGAAACAATCTACATAGCTACTAGGGACCAAACACAGAGAGGAACAAATGTTTTAGATAGATTTCAAGTTGATGGTCTCTGAACCAAATGGTGATGGCTATATGGAAAACACTGGATTTTCCTAATCTACCACTCTCCTGATGTCTTACGTATATGTGCAGTCTTATAATTTACAACTAATATGGCCAAAGAAATTATAGGGATTGTGATGCTAATTACTTTGAAAGTTGCCTGTTGGGGAGGCCTGTTGTACAACATTGCACAATTGTTTTGTGTTCAGTATTTTGTGAAATACTTTAACTCATAAACTCAAAAACAGTGTTGCCTTTGGGCTTCCTTATCACCATTATAATTTCTGGGTGAGGAAGACATGGCTGTATGACTTCAATGTTGGAATATTTAGAGGAGTGAAATCAAGTGAAGTTGCTTTCTACTATCTAAATCTATCAATTACCTTTCGGCAGTGTTGAGTTTGACTATTTCCCTAATATAGTTAAACTTTTCTTGAAAATAATAGTGCATCAGCTTCATTTAAAATGCTTATTTTATCAGTCATTTTTTAAAAAATACTGCTATTAGTAATTAGGACTGTCTGTACTGAAACATACTATGACACAGCAAATGGCTTGTCTTAGTTGGTCAAAGGTCTCAAAAAATAAGTGAATTTCCAAAAGGGTCAAACTTGCAGTGTGGGTTATAAGTTAAATCAACCAGCTAGAGCTAGATGGTAACCAACAGTCTATGGCAAAGTTTAGACAGATTCAAGATTTCCAAGTTTCTGCTTGTAGTTAGAAGATAAGCAGTTTCACTTAACAAGTCTATGGAAATTCTCAGTCCTCCAGGTCATGGTGCTTTTCCAAAAGGAAACTGGACTTTCTTGTTTTTTTCCTTGAAAATGTTTCGCTTCTTATCCAAGAAGCTTCTGAAGAAGCTTTTTGGATGAGAAGTGAAATCTTTTCAAGGGAACAACCAAGAAAGTCCAGTTTCCTTTTGGAAAAGTACCTTTGGGACTTTGCTTAACATATTCCAAGGCACAAGTGAGTTCAATTCAACATAACACATGTTTGATTGCAAATTAATCTTTTAAAGAATTATTATCAGTCAAATTTGACCATGCCTTCAATGTGTTACAGTCCCTTGACAGACCTGGTATTTATCCAAATAAAAGAAGACAAGTAAAAACAAAGTCTCCATAAATGGTAAAATGGTTCTTTGCTTGGATTGGATTGGCTGGTCTGGACCACACATTCAGGCTCAAATCCATTATTGGTTCTTTCCTTGATGGGCATTTACCTCTTATAATACCACACATCCACAGGTGGTTGATTACAATGATTAAAGAAGTTTTTGATGATTCTCTTTTATCAAACTAATCAGAACAAAATAATGAAATGCATACCAGGTTCTCTGCTTGAAACCATTTCACTAAGGATCTTTATCTTATTCAAAAATGCCAACTAATGCGCTACAACTTAATTATAGATTATTTACACATATCAAATAAGAGAATGTGATAAATAATATCAGTCCAAAATGTCAGCGTGAACCCTGCACTTAGTAATTTTAAACTGCAAGTACAATTTTCTGCCTGGGGAAATAGATTGTTTAGCAATAAATTTTGCTGTTTATGATTTCTTTCACTTATCTCATACACAGAACATTCTTTAATTTTGTGTGAGAGAATGTGTTTGTTTACTTCAAAAAGTAAACAGAATTCCTGTTAACCAGCATTTCTGGCTTCTTAAGGGAATCAGCTCGACCAAGACACTACACAGAGGGCAGAAAAGGTGAGTCATGGATCTTTCTGCTGGAAAACATACTGAGAATTATTTATATTATGCATATAGTGTATTATACTCTTATAAAATCACTCATGTCTCAGAGTTGGGCTCTAGGCAGGTCTAAATAAAGTGTCAGTCTTATGATGTGAGTCAGTTACTCCCGCGGACATGACAAGGATTAGTTCAGCCCTCTGTTCATTGGATCCAGTTCTCTCTTGGGTTATTAAGGCAATCAAGGAGGTGATCTGTAGTTTGGCACATGCTATAAAGTTGGCCTCATTGAGAGAAAGAGTGACATCTTCAGTGTTGAAGGAGGTACTGGTGCATACTTTCCTCAGGATTTTTCTGATCCAGAGACTTCAGACAACAGCTGTTCTGTTGCTAACCTTCCCTTTGCTCAGAAAATGGTTGCTCTGCAATTGCAGAGAACTTTGGAATAGGATTAAATCTGCACTGATGAAGACATCAGTGCTATGGAGGTGACAGGCTTTACTCTGCTGATGCAAAGGGGCAGTGTGACCCACTTCAACAAAGCAATTTGTCTCTCCTCAACTCAGTAAAGCAATTTGTTTCTCCTCAGTTCATTTCATCCTTTAAAAAAAAAATCCCTAGATAAATTGCTTCCAAATAGGATGATTTTGTGTGAGAAGGAACTGCAGCACTTGCTGAGGGAGTTGGTCAGTTCATGCTGCAGGAGTCCCAATTTGTTGAAATTCCCTCTTGGCCTATGTTGCAAAGAAGTCTGAAAGTTAACAGAAGAGCAACATAATTTTTTTGCTTTCTTCTTATAAGCAAGGGGGTTCACTATGCTACATGCAGCAGTTTTGAAAGGATGCTTTGCTCAAAACATCTTTTGAAATTTGCTGACATGGAAAACTTAGCAGAGGTTTCAGGGTGTAATATGGGTTGCAAATGGCCAAATAAAATGTGCAATTTTGAAAAAGGAATTTAAGATATCCCATCAGAGTGTTCCTCTACAGAACAGAAAATAAAATAAACAAAACAATATTCAGAGTGATTGTATATTTAATAGTCCCAGAGCATGCAGACTAAACTTTGTTACCAAACTCCTTCTCTCACAATTGAACATCTACTGTAAATGAAGTACAATGATTTCCCTTCCATGCATTATCCAGGTTTGATCTGAAACATAGTCAACCAAATGACTTAGTCAGACGAACAACTTCTACGGCCAATCATGCAGAGAGTTAAAACCAAACAATATAAAAAGGTAATAATAGAAAGCAAAGGAGCTGATAAGTTGTGTTTCATTGTGGTGATATAAAATTACATAAGTTTTTAATTTGGAAAACATTTAGAAATCTGATTTGAACAAATTCAACTGTCAGCCCTAGAGGCCATCTTTTCTTTTGGATCTTCAGGGTTGCCACACTTAGTCTGTGGGAAACTGGGAGGGGGATTTGCATGGAGTTGTTAGAAGTATTTAGCCATAACAACATTATTTTATCTGAGAGTCAAGGATGTTCAGCCTGCATTTGGAGTGGCGTAACTGGGAGGCATCTCCAGTTGGGATGGTGGATTGATTGGACCATGTGATGGACATGTGGGTGCAGGGGAAGGGACTCTGACCTTCATTTGGGTGGGGAAAAACTGGGAGCTTTCAGATTCGGGTTTTCCCAGATGTGCCAATATGACATCTCTAATAAAATGGAACTTTGAGGAACTGCTGGCCTTGGGGTCTTCATTGGTTGGGGATGTTACTTGGAACCCTGACAGCAACAACAATTGGAATGAGAATGGCTAGAACAAGAATAAAACATCAAGAGGGCACCCAGTGGAGAAGACTTAAATCTAAACAGCTAAAAGCACTGCTAAACCAGAAGTATTTTCTCCTCATCACTATCAATTGGATCCCAAAGGTAATGATATTTTTTCACATTTTGTATTATGTTTATGGTGAATCTTACTTGTAAGAGAGACTCTTGCGAATTGTGTTTGTATTATATTTAAAGGCAGAAACAAATAGCATTTGAACAGTGGATCACTCAGGTCTAAGGCTCAAACTGAAATACAAAACTTTAAAGAAAAGCTTAAACATCAGAAACATAGTATATAGAATGATAATACTTTGACCCAAGCCATGTCAGAAGTATGTATATTAATGAGGATCTGGGTCCGAGGGAGACCACTGTGCCTCAGATAGCCGGATGTGAGTCCCTCCTTGTGAGGTGGGGCCGTGGGGTTCAGATGGGCTTGCTGCTTATGTACCTGGCTCCCTGCCGCGTGGCAACAGCCCTACCTGAGTTACTCGACGTGATAGCCACGGTGGCAGTAGATACACCCAGGCTTTTAGTCATGGATGATTTCAACTTGCCATCCGTTGGTGAAACATCTGAGGTGGCTCGGGAGTTCATGGCTTCCATGACGGCCATGGACCTGACCCAGTTAGTTCATGGCCCTACTCACAGGGGAGGTCACACTCTGGACTTGAGTTTTGTCTCTGGCCAGTGGTTGAGTGGTCTTGTTATAGGGGATATAGACATGTAAACCTTCGCTTTATGGCGAAGGTTGTTGAGAGTGTGGTCGCGCGACAGTTTCCACAATTCCTGGAGGAAACATCTTATCTAGATCCGTTCCAGTCGGGTTTCAGGTCTGGGCACAGCACGGAAACGGCATTGGTCGCGTTGGTTGATGATCTCTGGAGGGCTCGGGACAGGAGTTGTTCCTCTGTTCTGGTCCTGTTAGATCTCTCAGCGGCTTTTGATACCATCGACCATGGTATCATGCTGCACCGGCTGGAAGAGTTGGGGGTGGGAGGCACCATGTTGTGGTGGTTCTCCTCCTTTCTCTCCAACCGGTCGCAGTTTGTGTTGGCAGGGGGGCAGAGGTCGACCTCGAGGCCTCTCATCTGTGGAGTGCCGCAGGGATCGGTCCTCTCGCCCCTTCTGTTCAACATTTATGTGAAGCCGCTGGGTGAGATCATCCGTGGCTTCGAGGTGAGATACCATCAGTACGCTGATGACACCCAGCTGTACATCTCCACCCCAGGCCACCCCAACGATGCCCTTGAAGTGATGTTCCAGTGCCTGGAGGCTGTGCGGATCTGGATGGGGCGGAACAGGCTCAAACTCAACCCTTCCAAGACAGAGTGGCTGTGGCTCCCGGCATCCTCATATAGTCAGTTGACTCCATCACTGACTATTGGGCCCCACTGGGGGTCTTTGGCCCCCACTGAAAGGGCTCGCAATCTGGGAGTCCTCCTGGATATGCAGCTGTCCTTGGAGGAACATCTGACGGCTGTAACCAGGGGGACCTTTTGTCAGGTTCGCCTGATTCACCAGTTGTGGCCCTTTCTTGATCGGGATTCCTTGTGCACAGTCACTCACGCCCTCGTCACCTCTCGCCTTGACTACTGCAATGCTCTCTACATGGGGCTCCCCTTGAAGAGCACCCGGAGGCTCCAACTGGTCCAGAATGCAGCAGCGCGGGTAGTGATGGGAGCAACATGGCGCTCCCATGTAACACCGCTCCTGTGCGAGCTGCACTGGCTCCCGGTGGTCTTCCGGGTGCACTTCAAGGTGTTGGTCATCACCTTTAAAGCGCTTCATGGCATAGGGCCTCGCTATCTGCGAGACCACCTGCTGCTACTGACGACCTCCCATCGACCCGTGCGCTCCCACAGAGAGGGCCTCCTCAGGGTGCCATCAGCCAAACAATGTAGGCTGGTGACCCCCAGGGGGAGGGCCTTCTCTGTGGGGGCTCCTACCTTCTGGAATCAGTTGCCCCCTGAGATAAGGAGAATCCATGACCTCAGTGCCTTCCGTCGTGCCCTTAAAACCCATCTTTTCCAGCAAGCCGGGCTGGCTTAAGAAGAAATTTTTAAAATTCTTTTAATCGGTTTGTGATTTCTTAAATTCTGGGCCAAATTTATATATATTTTTAACTGTTTTTAATATTTGTATTCTATGTTCTTATTTTGCTGTACACCGCCCTGAGTCCTCAGGGAGAAGGGCGGTATATAAATTGGAAATTAAATTAAATTAAATTAAATTAAATTAATGAATGTAGAAGATATTAGTAACTTTTAATATAATTGATAGATCAAAAAAGCTTTACACAACCATAGTCAGTTTAGTAATAGATGTATCTATGACTAAATATTAAATAACAGAGGGACAAAGTAGTAGTACAAGATGAAGATGGAATTGGAGAAAAGTGTTTATTTTATCATGCTATTTATTTTTAAAATTATAAACTTGGATTTTGCATACATGGAGATATTCTAGGCTGTTATTTCCAAAATTATATGCATGTCAACTTCCAGTTTGCATATATGTAATATAACACATTTTGATAGCTATATTCCTGTCTTTCATTGTAAATCATCCAACTTCATTCTAAAACTACTACTGGTAAGTGAAAATGAAGCCGAGCATGGATTCATATACTGTTATAAGTGTGATTTGCTCCATTTTCAGATTTGCATTCTAAATTGGTATATGAATTCAGTGGACATAGTTGGGACACATGAACTTATTAGATACATGATTTTATTTAAACATGCAAGGGTTATTTTTTTACTTTGGAAATCCATTTAATAGGAATAAACTTACAAGAGTGATTGTTGTACACAGAGAAAACCAACCAAAACCTTATTCTTCTGCCTCCTAGATATGAAAACAATGCAAGGTTCAAGATCCTACCTTATTAAAGTAATTAATGAATTAATAGTTTTGATAACTCTTTTGCACAACTGCTCTGGTCAAATACATTCATTTGGTATTGAATCAACATAAGACATTAGATGTATCTTATCAAGGAACATGCATGCAATATATTTCTTCTCCCACATTAAATACCCAGTTTGGTTGAACACTACTTTTGAAACTATGTTTTAAATCTTGGTCTCAAGTCAAGCTGTTCTGATCAGACTTATTCCAACATGACTGGGACAGCAGAACTTATGTTTAGCACATGACACCAAAACCACTACAAGTGAAACATACTTACTGATATCAAAGGATATTGTTATACACGTTTCAAATTTTTTAAAAAATGTGAGATATATAATTGTCCCACTGTTCATTTCCTGTATATCATCAAGCAGCAGTAAGATTTGGATAAGAATTCATGTTCAACTTAATTTAACTCAAATAAATTTATGAAAAAAAAAAGAAGAATCCTGATAAATTCTGCCAAGAAAAACACCAAGTATTTGCCTTGTGTTCATCCCAGCTTTCCACAAAATGGCTTTATCTTGAGATTAAGTTGGCAGTTGTGACAGAACTAGGGCAATTTTAATGTTGAGAACATACCACACACACACACACACACACACACACACACACTCATATATACATACACAGTACACACACACATACATATAGACATCATTTTGAACCTAGCCTTTTGATCACACATCTGCATTAGCAAATAAATGACAGGTCTCTACAGTAATCACAGGCAAAGCCCCACCAAGAACAATCTTATTTGTTTTCACAATCTCTCTTATACAAAAGATCTCTAGTGATCAAACCACCTGCTTCTCTCGGTGTCTTTTCCTCCAAATGTTTAAACAATTGGAACAGATAAGCAATTTAGCCTACTTCCCATTATAGTATTAACACAAAGCCAGGTAGCCTTACATTTACCAGGCAAATAATTAGTCACCAAACAATGAAAAAAGGAATCCCATCATCACCTTAAGTCACCTGTCAAACACATAACCATTTGTATCTTTTAAGACATTGCCTGTTTGCTGTGTGGGCCAAGATTTGGTTATGTTTTCATCATTGCCTTCCAATCCAGACTCAAAAAAAAAAAAAAAGGAAAGAAAGAAAGAAAGAAAAGAAAAGGGGGAAAAAAAGGAACAATCACAGTCCTGTTGTTGCTTTGACTTGAAAGTCCATTTTAAAGAGAGCATTAGAAAATGCTTTCTTGTGGTTGACAGATCAGATTACCACAATTAAAGTCAAAGGTGTGGTGATATTTATCCTGCATGTTATGACACATGAAAGAAAATGATTCAGGGAAGAAAAATAATTACACATTAATTTGTGTTTGGCAGCTGTCTTGGCCCACAAACTAGAGATAAAAGGTATTCTTGTTCAGCAGACTCTTTCTGTTCTTAGCAGGCTTGTGTTGTAAGATGCTTTGAGAAGAGGGTTGAATGTTTGCCATCGTACTTTTTAAAATCAATTTTCTCCTCCTTTTCTCTAAGATTAGGCTCTGCCAGAGATAAATCCTAAATTAAGGGGATTTTTCCTCAATTCAAACTCTTATGAACCAGAAGGTTTATGGGACCTTGAGATTAAAAAAAAAGGGGGGGGGAACCCTCCTCCAGGCCTCTTCAGTTATAGCTTTTTCATTTCTGGAAGTATACATGAAATTGTTTCCTGTTAACCCTTTTGTTATATGGTTGTGAACCATCTAGAATTATTATATGAGATAAATGGCCATATAATTCTTGTACATATATACATTCATACATGAACTTGAATGAGAAACATTTGCTTTTCTGGAATCCTACATCTTTTAAAATGCTATGAAAGCTTGCCTTTATTACTGAAGGAATTTAATACAACTCAATTTTTTTAAAATTTCCATGCTTTTTTGTTAAACATTGGTGATAGACTATAGAATAAACACCTGAAAGAGGAATTTAATGTCCTTGTTACAGATTCACTGTTTAAAAATTCTGTATAGATCCATTATAAATTCCAGAGTCACTTTGGATAGAGAATTGGGCAGCATATAAAATTAAGTAAATAACGTATTATTAAATTCATATGCCACCCATCTCACTGATACAATGACTCTGGATGGCTTACAATATAATTTTAAAAAATGCTAAAACAACTAAAATTACAAATATTGAATGGAAAAGTTAAAAGTCAAAAACCAAGATGATCGGCAGCCTGGGAATAAAAATCTTCTCTACCTGGTCAGCCACTCCCAACATAGCAGGTTGCTGTCGGGCCGTAGGCCAAGCGGCAGAGCCAAATTTTTAGGCTCTTCCAGAAGGCCAGGAGTGTGGGGGCAGACCTCACCTCCAATAAAATACAGGTAAAAAGTGTTTGAAACTATGATAAATCTCCATCAATGACAGGACCATTCCTATCATTAGTCATGTTAAAGTGCATGTTCTGAATGTCATGAAAGGGCAACTTATTGATATTAATTAACTGCTTTGGGATTATTCTTGTGGCTGACAAGAAGGATTTGTGGGTTTCCTGCTTTTTGGCTGAGCTTCTGAGCACCTGACTTGAAAAAGAGGAACATCGTGCACCTCAATCATAAGTGGAAAATACCTTAGAGCAATGAGAACATTTGAGATAAACAAAAGTGTTTTCAAGGCAATTGAGATGGTCTCTAGGAAACTCTTCTTATATTTTACCTGTTTTTGTGGTGGCAATGACAGTGAATCCAAGGTCAGTACTTCTTTTAGGAAAGCTGTAGAAAGGAGCTGAGTGGGAAGAGACAAGAGTAGCTATCCTTTCCTTAATCTTTTGGGAGTACATGAAGAAACAGATCAAATCATTGCCTGCACCTTTCTAGATGGAGATGCAGATACCAGTGTAGTTTGTATGTCAGATCAAGCAGCTGCCTTTTCTTCAAAGGAAATCAATGTGTCAAGAGAACATTATAATAATCAAGAACTCTATTTTCCCATGAAAGAATTCTTCCCATGAAAGAATTTAATGTACATAAGTATGCAAAGGAAATTTTCATTATAGTGCTCATTAATTATATTATAAAATAGCTAAATGCTCTCTTATTCAAGCCTACTCAGAAGTAAGTCCATGATTTCTAACTCAATCTATAAACAGTCGGTGATCTACATTAATAAAGGAGAAGGATGCAAAAAATAAACACACTCAAATTGCCTTCAATACACAGATTAGAATTTAGAAGATTCAGGGTCCACCTTTTGTGTAACTTTCTGTGAATCACTTTTTCAGTACCCATCCTGTACCACAAAGTTGTTGTTATTCTGAGGATAAAAATGAAAGAGGAAGTGTCAGAATGCCATACTGAGTTCCTAGGTGAAAGGCAGGAGAATAAATGAATAAACAAGAAATTATGGTTTGGTCAACTACAAAATATAACAAAATAGTAATAGTAATAAGATTTATATAACACTTCACAGTGGTTTAGCTTACCCTTTCTAAGCAGTTTACAGAGTCAGCATATTGTCCCTAATCTGGGTCCACATTTTACTGACCTCGAAAGGTTGGAAGGCTGATGTCAACCTTGAATCGGTCAGAATCAAACTGCTGACAGTCAGCAGAATTAGCCTGCAATATTGCATTCTAACCACTGCACCACCATAGCTCAAAGTGAAAAATACATGAAAAGTGTCTCCAAATATCACTATAAAAATAATATGACAGTTTTAGAACCATCTATAGAAAGACTGTACTTTGGTGACTGAACAGTTGAATGTGGATTACGGAGACCCAAATTCAAGCCCTTACTTGATCATGGAGCTTTCTGTATGACTTTGCACAAATCATTGTCTTTCAATCTTTATGTGGCTGCTATGGGGATAAAAGTAGGAGGAATCCTCTTATGTAGTGCCTTGCATTCCTAGAGAATCCATACTCTATAAGGATTTAATTATAATTATATTTGATTTCACAAAAACTTTTGAGTCTAGTGTAGAAACAAACTAATAATTTCAACAGCTGAATCAAAATAGAAATAATATGCTTCTTAGGTTCCAGCTCAGGAAATGAATAACTACGGCAGTTTGGACTGCAATTTCAAATAATCTTAAAATGCAATTCCAAGTAAAGTGTGCTGAGAGAAATTACTAAAAAAACATGTGGTAGCACTCATCATTCTTAGAAAGCTATGAATAAAGCTGACTAACAAAGGCCATTTCTGCTATTGTCTCAGATGATCTAACTTCACTTCTTAGGCTAAGTATCCATCAAAGGCAGTAAAGATAATCGATATAAACTGGTCCACCATCAATAAACTTTTTTACTTTTCGGCATTAAATGTCAGGTCCTAGATCTCGCTCAGCCTTTAGACATAACCAACCTTTCATTCAGAGTCTTGGATGTAACAAAAATGATGACTGATGAAAAATCTTCCTAACTTCATGTAGAGGTGAAAATATTCAGGGCACATATGAACTCTTACCGAGCAAAGTTTAGGAAATTTAAGCAGAATCACTAGTGCTACTCTCCGACACTAAGACGGGGTGGGGAACTATGGCCCTTTCATTACCTGTGGACTTCAACTTCCAGAATTCTGAGAGTTAAAGTCCACTAGTCATAAAGGGACCTCTGCACTAAACCATCAGATAAGGAAAGAAGCACTTCTAAATCTCTCTCTTCTCAAGGGTGCCTGGTGATCCAAGTGATTTCGATGGTTCAATGATTCTTCTAAAAGTATCTAAAATCTTCACTCCAGTTTATACAAAGTCTTTTTTTTTTTTGGCTTCCATTTTTTTTCCATTTCCAGAGCAATTTTCTCATTGCATTTTGGATCTGGGATAAGAGAATTCTCTTATGATGTCTTTATCTGGTATTTAATGGAAGTATGCGAACACAGGACGCTCACACACATTAAAAAAAAACATTAAGTATGATACCACTGTACTCCATTCATGGAAATTTCACCAATTTTCCTCCTCCTCCTCCTCCTCCTCCCCCTCCTCCTCTTCAGAATTTTTTTCTCCACAGCACTAATTTCCATAATCCTGTGGTTCTTCAAAGCTTCAGAACAGCTTCAAATTATCTAGAAAGAGGAATTAAGCTTCTTTTCTATGATTTACCTCAATCCTGAATGGATGGTATGCAGAAAATCTCATTCCCTGTCTCTCTGTTTTCATAACAGGTATGTCTGAGTGTCTAGTGCAATATATTGTTTTACAGTACACCATAAGAATAGGAAACTATATATTTAGTTTCCACTTCCATCCCATTTTGCATAGGTTAGTTTTGTTTTTGCCCCTGCCTCTTGAATGTTGATCTTGTTTGTCAGGGTAAGTTTTACTTATGTTCACTTAAAGAAGGATGGTTCAATACATACAACTTTGTATTTATATACCTTATTATTCCTCCTCCTCCCTCCCCTCTCCCCCTCTTCTTCCTCCTCCTCCTCTTTTTCCCACAATAACAACCCCGTGAGGGCTGAAAGAGAGTGACTGGCCCAAAGTCACCAGCTGGCATTCATGCCTCAGGCAGGACTAAAACCCATAGTCTATTGATATGCTTACCACCTTGAAATACTTATAAAGTAATAAAAGTGGGATAAAAATATAATAAATAAATAAATACTTATACGAGTAGATAGTAATCATATTGTAACAGTGTGGCATATGGAAATATATCTGAAGTAGTCGACCACTAAATACTTAGCTATAAAAGTATGCTGTAAACCTCTCCTGTATCCAAATTGTCTAGTACATTTTTCCTACCTTGGAAAGATGTTTCAAATCAGATTCATCATTCTCTCTGAGGTTACATGGTTCTCATAGTAGTTCTTCTAGGAAGCAGGCCAAAACCACTAGGAGGTTCATAAACAAAACAAGGGAGAGAAGTTTTAGTTGTTTCTTTCTTTCTTTTTTTTAAAAGCAGCCTTGCAATAATTTTCATCAAGGAAATAAATTTAGCATATCCATAGTAATTCTGAAAATAGAAAACAAGAAACCTCTTTAGTATCCAAAGAGAAGAAGAAAAGAAATGGAAACACATGAAACAAATTGGAAGATGAAAGCTAATAAAAGTAAATGAAAGGAAAACCTTTCTCGCTCTTGACTCCTCACCCCATTTTACTGCGTGCTTTTTGTTATTATGTTGGCCTAAAAGCAGCAAAAAATCAAATGAAGATAATTTTAAACTGCAATTTGTTCATCAATTTAAGACTTGTAAATTTGTGGGAATAATAAAAGTATTGTCCAGAAATGGGCATGACCACAAAGTAATACTGTACATTTTTTAACAGTGTGGTCTGTATATCTCACATGATACATTGTTGAAATGAAATATGAGCAGACCTTAAAATTCCTGCATAAAAACAATTGTCTGGAAGCCATTTTGAGCACCCAATGAAGAGGAGAGTATGACTAACAAGTAAAGTCAACTTTGAAGGTTACTCTAACACCAACAGATATAGCATATTGAATTTCTATCTTATCTATATCTCTATTTGTGGCATAGGTTTAAAGAACCAGGGCTGTACACTGTTCCACTGTCCCTAGGAGTTGCATCCCCCAACTGTAGGCTAACCACAACAAATCTGGATAACAAAAATCTAGATGACCACTTATGTCAGAAGAGGGAGGGAGTTAGGGAGGGAAAAAGAGAGAGAGAGAGAGAGAGAAAGAAAGAAAGAGAGAGATCGATCTAAATATACTGACATCTGAAAGTTATCCAAGGATTTGCAGGCCTGAAACAATAACCTCACCCCCTACAAAACATCTCCATGGTAACAGCTGACACAAGACTTGAGAAAATGGTTCTGCAAACATCCTTATCATGTAGTGGCATATATAAAGGCAAGTGCTTCTGAGTAAATAGTCATTTGCAGAAAGTTGTGCCTAAAATGCAGAAGGAAGGATATGCCCAGGATATGAACCTAAAGGAGGTGTGAGAAGTACTGGCCTAAGGAGAGTGCCCTGCCCATGACTAATGCAGAGGCAACCCTGAGTTATTAATGGGCAAATAGGTCAGATCATTCTAACTTGTGACCTGCAAGCCAAAGGCAACCTATCTGGTCAGGTACCTGGCTTCTCTGTGGTTTGCCTAATAACTTATTTCTGTATATTCAGATAAGAGTGGGCATATCTGAAAACATAAAAGGGGATGAGATGGCTCAGATATTAAAGATGCTGAGCTTCTCAGCTGGAAAGCTGACAGCCCAGATTCAAGACCCAAATGCCACACAGCAGGGCATTCCTGCTCCAGCTCTTCCCCACCTAGCACTTTTGAAAGCATGTAAATGCGAATAGATAAATAGGTACCATTTTGGTGGGAAGATAACAGCATTCTGTGTGCCTCGGCCACATGTCCACTATTGAGATAAGCACCACCCCCTAGAGCAGGGGTGTCAAATCCGTGGCATCACGGCGGCGTCATGTGACAGATTGGGACTTTTCCCCCTTCTCTAAACTGACTGGGGTGGAGCCAGTATGTGATGCATGTGGCCCGTGGGCCGCGAGTTTGACACGCCTGCCCTAGGGTCAGATATGACTGAATGGGGAAACCTTTATCTTTACCTTTACCTGAAAACATGATCAGCCCCAGTTCCCATTATTTTAGTATTCAGCTAATTTTGGTCCATTTCTATATCGCTTTCTATATTTAAACATACATGTCCACACTATTCCTTGAACTAGTGTAAGCAATTTCTTTAATATAAAGCAGTTTGGTGTAATGGTTAAGGCATCCAGCTAGAAACTGGAAAACTATGACTTCTAGTCCTATTTTAGGCATGAAAGCCTGCTGGGCCAGTCATTTTCTTTCTTAGTCCAACTACCTGAAAGGATTATTGTTATGGGGGAAATAGGAGGATGAAAGAACATTGTGCATGCTCACTGCTTTGACTAAAAATAATAAAGCTAGGATGGATGGATGATGGATGGATGGATAGATAGATAGATGGATAATAGGTAGGCAGGCAGACAACACATGATAGATAGCATATTAGAGCATTTTTTCCTCATATATATAATGTATAAACACACACATTCACACACAAATTTTATCACAAAAAATTCCAAAATTTGCATGTTCAGAGATGTTGATTTCCAGCCATTCATACAGATTTAGGCTTGCTTTAAAGGGTGAACCAGCAACTCCAGCAAATCCTGAAGAATCACAGTTCATGTGGAAGGTGGGATAATCAACAAGTGAGTTAAATGCTGGGCAGTTCTGCCTTCTCAATTTTGGAATTGGAATATCACATCTGCTGCTCTATTAAAATTTCTCTGTTCTCTAAACTTTGTCCATATGATTTCTTTTCATGCTCCATCTGCAAAACGTTCTTTGTCAAATCTCACATCAGTGAGATGCAGTCAAATGCTTCAAGAATCAATGTGTAATTTTGCATATATTAGCGAGTTTATTAAAGATTTGAGTTGGTTGTAGAATTGCCCAACATTAGGATTATTAGAGGACAAGCATGTGAACAAATTCCCATGTCTTCTGGATCAGAAGGGTCAAATTACCAATGAGCAATTACCAACCTTTTAAAGCTCCGGGACAGATATGCTCAGTGAAATTCAAGATACTACTGTTCTATTTTTGGAAACTGTTCATGTTCCAAATAAATTTTTACTTCTATAAAGTTTTCAAGTCCACAATTTTGTATAAGTTGAAAAACTGGTACCCTTTTTGGTTTGGCTTAGACTCTCCCCATAGAGGTGCATTTCTTTCCTAGATAATAAATATATAATAAAACGCCGGCATCTCTTTGTGGAATAATTACTACACCCTTTTTTAAGTACAAAGCTATACTGCGGGTTTGTCAGAGTGACTCTGTGCCAGTGTGACCCTTCAGTTCTGCTTTTCACCCTCTGATCTACCTAATTTCCAGTTTCAAAAAGCTCCCAGCCAAATTACTCAGCCTTTACTATGTCTGCCAACATTCCATTTCAAGAAGGAGGAAAAGTGAAGATATATTTGTATACTATGAAAATTCTACGGCAGGAGGGGTAGAGTAGGGTGGGATGATGGTTTAGAATGAAAGAGGCATTCCCATCTATTGAGATCAGTGGTGGGCTTCAAGTAATTTAACAACCGGTTTGCCTAGTGACTGGTTGGGTGGGTGTGGCTTGGGGGGTGTCATGTGACTGAGTGGATGTGGTCAACTCAACGTCATTCACGGCAAGGTGCGGCGGCACAGGCAGGCCGATGCTGCAGAGACAGGGTGATTCCTATGTACCATTCCAAGCCCCTAGTCTAAAAACAAGGGATACAAGTCTAATTCATAGCCACCACAAGACATTTTAGTGTCCAGAATTAAAATCCAAATGGCAACATCCCCATTTGGTATTCATTTAAATTATGATGGTATAATTTAACTAAATAATTGGTTAATTGCTGCCTTTCAGTATGAACTGAAGACAATACCACTGAGGTAGTAGTCTGCCTCACCCTGGCATATAGGAAAACAAGACCTTGTTAAAATGAGATACAAGAGGGATATTGTTCCCAAGTACCAATTTATATAGAAATAACTCTATCACAGCTTTAAAAAAAAACCCTGATGTGAACATTCATTGGAGGTGAAGCACCCAAAGCATGGGCAGGATTATGCTAGCAAAAACCATGTTCAAATAGTGCAGTCTAAAATACTCACAACAGTAGAAAATACCTGTCTGACTCCATTTTAAGGGGATAAAATTATGCTCCAATGGACTCTCTCCACCTTGTTTTGAGGGAAATTATTTTTAAAATTCCACATAAATTTTTCTTTTGTTTTCTTTTTCTATTGTTCTGAGGTTGATGGCACAACCAGTTGTCTGATCTTCTCTAGATTATCACTAGAAGAACTTTAAAGTTCGAAAGTGTACCACTGGGAAATCTTAAAAACAAGATTTGCAAGATGCAAGATTTGGGAGGATCATATACATACATACATACATACATACATACATATACACATATATTTGGGAGGATTATGTATATGTATATGTATATGTATATGTATATGTATATGTATATGTATAGTATATGTATATGTATATATATGTATATCAGAGGTGGGTTTCAGCAGGTTCTGACCAGTTCTGGAGAACCGGTAGCGGAAATTTTGAGTAGTTCGGAGAACCAGAAGTAAAAATTCTGACTGGCCCCGCCCCCATCTATTCTCTGCCTCCCATGTCCCAACTGATTGGGAGGAAATGAGGATTTTGCAGTAACCTTCCCCTGGAGTGGGGTTGGAATGGAGATTTTACAGTATCCTTCCCCTGCCATGCCTACTAAACCATGCCCACCAAGTCCCGCCCACAGAACCAGTAGTAAAAAAATTTGAAACCCATCACTGGTATATATTCTTATTTCTTGTGTTAATTTTAGATTTGTGTGGCATGTGTGTGTGTGTGTGTGCGTGCAATGTGGTTTGATTTATGATGTCATAGTTTATGAAATCTAAATTGAGATTATATATAATGTTTAAGATCCCACCCCCCAAATAAATCTGGTAGGAAATGAGTTACCTGTAGTTCTTATTTTTCTCTCTCTCAGGCCCCCTTCTCACTTTTAAAAATTATGCAGGACCCTAAGGAGCTTTTGTTTGCATAGGTTACATTTACCATATTAAAAATTAATGGGCACATTAAATGTGCATTCATTGTTGTTAATACTTTTCAGGATTCTTTGATGAGCTATTAATATTGCATTATTTTTTAACATAGGCTGATGACTAATTTCGATTTCACAGATCCCTGAAAGGGTTTGGGGGAACATCCCCCCCCCAAGGAGTGCAAGGACCATATTTTAAGAAATAGTGCAGTGAAGTAATAAAACTATCAAATATTATGTGTGTTTCAATTGCAAAACCTGCCAAACGTATGAGCTGGTGACTTAAAACATTGAGATTAAAAAAGGACTGCAGAGATAAGAGGCATGATGTGATTTCTAAAACTAAAATTGAAACCAAAATAAAGGTCATTTCATCCTTCTAAATATTCTATTCCAGTGTTTCTGAACCTCAACAATGTGGCTGAGGATTTCTGAGAGCTGAAGTCACACAACTTAAAGTTGCTGTGGTTGAGAAACACTCTTCTAATTCATACCAAGCTCTTTTTTAGGCCTCACATCCATATGCCATGGTTCTGGTAAACTTGGAAAATGGTTTTCTAGTTATCTTGATAAATTAGCCTACTAATATTAAGTGTAATCAATTTATTTATTCTGTTTATTGGCTTTTTTCATACATATACAATGAAGTCCTAAAGAGAAAGGATGTAAAGCAAAGATGCACTTTATTCTACATGACCTTGCAATTCTTTAAAAGCCAAAATACCTAAAATCTTTTGTTTATCTAATTCATTTCAATCCAAAATTCCCACAAATGCCCACAATATATGATTATCTTTTTTTTCTTGAGAGGAGCAAATATCAGGAACTGTATTAGATCAGGGACACAAATGCTGTGGGAAAGGATTATGTCTAGGATGTAAAAGATCATGGGTTTCATTATGGGATTAAAATAGCATAAACCACAGATTCCTCTCAGCGCATGGACATTCAATAGAGTTCACTAGCATCTGTCTTTCTCTTCTTAAAATATGTGTCAAATATGCACATTTGGGAAGTTATATGCCAAGATGACATTTGTGAAACAGTATTTTAAAAAAAAATTGGTACAAGCTAAATATATTTCAATCAGTTATGCACAAAACCCAAACAAGGGTAAATTGTTTATAAATCATATATTAGGAGAAAGCAAAGACTTCTTCATATTGCATAGAAGTTCAACTTCCAGTGACTGTGTGTGCATATGTATGTAGTTTTCTTGGGAATAATACAGAAATAGTTCAGCACTACATTTTGTGGAAGTTTTACATTTTTCAAGACTTGGTTTCCCACTCAAGTAGTAACTGGATACAATTCTGGAGGGACCAGCCACAGTTGGTTAGGTGTGCTCACCTATTTGGGACTGTAAGTTATGATAGCCTATGTGATGGAGATTTTCCACCCATTTAAAAAAAAATGCAAAGAAATGAGAAAAAAACACAGTAATATATGCCACTAACCAGATAAGGGACGTGGTGGCTCAGTGGCTAAGACGATGAGCTTGTTGATCAAAAGGTCAGCAGTTCAGCGGTTCGAATCCCTAGTGCTGAGGGATACTTGTCCCAGCTTCTGCCAACCTAGCAGTTCGAAAGCACGTAAAAAATGCAATTTTTTTTAGAAAAATAGGGACCACCTTTGGTGAGAAGGGAACAGCATTCCGTGACCCTTTGGCATTTAGTCATGCTGGCTACATGACCACGGAAATGTCTTCAGATAGCACTTGCTCTTTGGCTTTGAAACAGAGATGATCACCGGCCCCTAGAGTCGGGAACGACTAGCACATATGTGCGAGGGGAACCTTTACCTTTAACCAGATTTAGAATGAACCTTCTGATTAAATACCCTTCTCCTTGTGTTTGAAGGTCTGTTCCCACTTTCTCTGAAGTCACTGCTCTCCTCAGGCGAGGCTTCTTGATTCTTTAAGGTTTGGGGCAGGGGTGAAATTCAGCAGGTTTTGATAGGTTCTGGAGAACTGGTAGCGGAAATTTTGAGTAGTTCGGAGAACTGGCAAATACCACCTCTGGCTCGCTCCAGAGTGGGGTGGGAATGGAGATTTTGCAATATCCTTCCCCCAGGAGTGAGGTGGGAATGGAGATTTTGCAGTATTCTTCCCCTGCCATGCCCACCAAGCCACACCACACCCACACAACCGATAGTAAAAAAAAAATTGGATTTCATCACTGATCTGGGGGTAATTCTATGAGATTTATTCCTTCTAAAAATTCTGCTTTGACTATCTTTCACTTTGGAAGAACTAACAGGTCAGTCACATGTAGTTAAGAAGGTAGACTTAGGCACCTGGAAGTCCAGATTCAAATAATTAATTCTTAATTATGGAATGTCGCAGAGTAGCATCGGGACTTTTTCTCTGCCCAACCCATCTCACAGGTTTGTTGTGAGAAAAATCACACCAGGAGGAAGTTTATGCACAGTGCCTTGAGCAACTTAAGAAGCAAATGTGGCTTTTTAATACATAAGGTACCCATTTCAGTTCCAATTATCTCCTGGTAGGTGTAAGAAAGACTTTTGCCTGAAACCCTGGAAACGGCTGCCAATCACCTGAATGTATTTATTGTAGAACAATGGTTTAATTCACCCACTAACCCAGCTTTGTTTTTGTACCTCCCACACCAAAATGAAATGACACTGTTGAAATTATATTATGAAAGCAGCATAACTACCCATTTTTGGCAGCACAATCTTCCTTTCTTTTAGGTTTTTTTTTTTGTAGAAATCAGAACTAAAACCATTAAATTAATCCACTGCAAAGTTTAAATGTTTATTTTATGTTGGTTCTTAATGCACCTATCCTTTAAAAAAATGTTTTAAAAAATCTTCACAAAAATTCTACCCCACCTACCCTGACAATGTCACTTTGCTACTGACCACAACCACTTTGTCCCCTTAAGAATTGCTATTTGTCTTGCCACAAAAAGATTGCTTTGCCCCTGGTTTAACTGAATATAATGTGTCTCTTTATATTTAAAGTAAGATAAAAAAGAAAGCCACAAATATAAGTTGTACAGTTATCCACAGAACAATGAAGTCAAATAATGGCACAGTAGAAAGCAGGAAAGATGCAGGCCAAGGCAAAGAGTAGAAATGCAAATATAAAGGAAGCCAATCAGATGTACCGTATTTTTCGGAGTATAAGATGCACCTTCCCCCCCACCCCTTGAAAGCAGGACAAGAAGCAATGGGTGGAAACTAATCAAGGAGAGAAGCAACCTAGAACTAAGGAGAAATTTCCTGACAGAACAATTAATCAGTGGAACAACTTGCCTACAAAAGTTATGAATGCTCCTACACTGGAAGTTTTTAAGAAGAGATTAGACAACCATTTGTCTGAAATGATATAGGGCTTCCTACCCGAGCAGGGGGTTGGACTAAAAGACCTCCAAGAACCCTCCCAACTCTGTTATTCTGCTATTCCCCAGACACCTCCTGATTCTACAATAGGACACTGGTTTCTTGTATGAGAATTTTTCTGCATTTTTTGTGTGTGCATTATAAGAACTTCTCTACAGTACCATTCATAGTATCCTGGATTTGCATGAAGGCATATAGGGAATTCTGCAACATGTATGAATAACACGCCACTTCTAAGACTCTTGGAAGATGGCAAAACCTTAGAACTTTTCAGCTTCAAATAGGGAAAAATAGTGAGCCCCTGGGTATATACACAGGGACCTAAGCACACTTTCGTTGAACCTGGATGGGCACAACCGCTTTCAACCTGGGAACATGAATTGCAAGGAGTGTACCAGCAACATTTTAAAGGCTTTGTGCCAAGAAACTGTACAGACAGCAAGGCGTCTCTGTTGCCACTACAAAGTGGATGTTAATTACCTAAAACAATACATGTAATAAGCACACATAAAAAAGCCTCTCTTATTGCCATAGTGTACCCACTCATTTATTACAGTTGCACAGTTACTTAGCCTGCAGGGTTCGTAATTAGCTGCTGCACAAATTAATAAGGGACCCAAGAGAGAAAAAAGACACCCACCTAAAAGAATGTTAGGAACCTTTTATCTGGTATATAAATAAATTTGAGGAATCAAGCATTTCCTTTCATTTATAGTCTATATATACAATGCATATATTCACACGCATAAACATACACACAGCATTTATTATTAGGAGCACCCTCTAGATAGGATAAAATTTATGTTCCTATTTAATCTAGCTTCACATTAGCAAGGAATGAGGCTGCTTAGTACTCTAGTTGCAATTAAAGATTAGCTAAATAAAGTAGTTGAAATATTACCAAACTGTACTGGTGATGTCACTGAAAACTCTACTCTTCACAAGTGTCTAATAATAAACTTCATATGTATGTAAAAGCCCCCCCACTATAGACAACACCAATCTACTCATGGATGGTTGGTTCAATTGACTTTGGAAACGTGATTTGGAGAGGGGAGGGGCTGCATGTTGCCTCCCACCTGTTGAGATTTACATGTGCAGGTATCATCTGTACATTGACTACAATGTAAAGCCAGCTGATGGTCTGTTTATGCAAGATAGAACAATGCCAGGCATGACTTAATTATAATGATAAATGCTTTCCTCTTAGTCTCTTTTGCCTGAAGAATTAAGATAATCATTTGAACCTCCCACAAAGTCATCAGTTAAGGAATGACAGGAGTTTATATCCCCAGTTTACAGATTAGAGAAGAAAATGAGAAAATGACTTTTCAGCCAACTCTGAACAGTTGTTGGAAGAGCTGCAAAGCATAAACAGTATGAACCCCAGAACACTGATGCTATTTATGGGACCATCTCTCCCCAGTTATGTCTTTCAATCTTGTTAGATCTGGCAGGATAGGCATCTCCTGGTCCATCTGCTAGGCAGTATCATCTGATAGGATCTAGGAAGACAGCTTTTTCTATCACAGAGAATACCATTTTCCCAGACTAGCCCCAACTCTCTCGAGTCTGGGGCCTTGAAGACATGGGAGATCCTGTTTCATAGTTATATCAATTGTTGCTATTGATTTTTTTCCCTCCGAGCTCCTATTTATATTATTTATAATTTTTTTTAGTTATTTTTATTCTGTTTTTGAATAGCTGCCCAGAATCATGCATTTGAGATGGGCGATCTCCGGTGATAATGGCACTATGAAGTTCATTCTTTTTGTGTTTTACCAAATAATTATTTTGTATTGGGGAAAAGCTCTTGGCTGGAGTTCACCCAACTAGATTATATTCCTTCTCTGTTTCCCCTTTCCTTGGAGTTTTACAAGGTACAAAGCAAAGGAAATTTGTTGGCTGTCTAAACCTATCTAAAATTGAATTTTAGCTTTCTACAATTGGATGTCTTTAGATTTTTGAAATTTGTCTCCCTTAATCCTACAGCACAGTCAACAAACATCAAGGCAAAAACAGTTATCAGCACTATAGTCCAACACATTGAAACAGCTGCAAGCACTGAAGGCTGAATTATGCCAATCTCAAAGGTGCAGCAGAGCTACCCTTCTCTTTGTTTTCCTACTGGCCTCCTAAATATGCTTTCGATCCCAAATCCTCTGAAATAAAATTGGAATGCATGTAGGGAGTTGAATGGGAGAAGGAAATTAATCTAGCAGTTGTGTTCATTTTGCTAGTAGAAGAGCACTGTTGGATCCAAGCCATATAAATGAATGAGTCAGCCAAAAATTGCTTCCAGCTTCCTATTCTAAATACACAAAGAAATGTATTTTTAATTGCATCTGATATTTTGGCTGACAGTAATCACCTAGATAACAATATTGGATACTGAATAATATTATTGCGTGTCTATTTAAAACAAACAAAACAATTGTAAACTTCTGGGATATTTCTGGACAGATGATTACCTTTCAAAAGATTCTATTCGGTTATTTTGTCTGATTTTAGCAGAAAATGTGCAAAAATAGAAGTCATTAATATCCTATATAAAAGTATCTGACTGAAACAGGAGCACTGGCATCCATAGGAGACGTCCAAAAAAAGAGACTGGAAGTTGTAACAACACAATTGAAACTATTGAAACTACCTTGAAAGTGTGTGCAATGTCAACGCACATACAAAAGGGTAGGGCTTGAATTATAGTTCTTGAATTATAACCTTCCTTTTTTTTTTTTATCATTCCCGAAAATGATGGTGAACAGGACAGACTGTACAGAGCTGTGCACTCTGCTTGCTGATTGGTTGAAGCACAGAAGTTCCTGTTCTGTGCTTCACTGTTAGAGAACCCCCTAGCCCAAACTTTAAAATTCTCCAACATATAACAGGAACACCTAATGCAACTGTCTCTGAATGAAAAACTCATATATTCCCTTGCATGCAATGCCGGAGAAGTCTGCTAGAGCCTTTAGGCATTGTCTTCACAACTGAGTGCTCCCTGGCAACATTTCAGATTCTTTAGCACTGCCCCAGCTCTTTATTTCCGAATTATCTTTGTGGAACTATAACTGATGCCATTAGTTTTCACTCTATTTTGGCTATAAGCAGTTTTATAGGGCTGTGCATGTTTCAAAAATGATTCAGAAGATATGGTTTGGACCAGGGGTGGGTTCTACTTACCTTTACTACTGGTTCACAGTGGGGCCATTCACGTGAAGGACGCTCATACGCGCGCTCTTCTGCGCATGCGCAGAATCATTTTAGTGACGTCGGGGTCAGTGTTGGAGCCTCCCTCCGGTTTTACTACCAGTTCTATTTACTACTGGTTCTATTTACTACCGGTGCGAACCAGGGGCAACCCATTACTGGTTTGGACCTTATCTGAGTACAGCCATTTTCTTCTATTCATTAAAGCAGGATCTGAAGCTCAGGAAAAGGCAATACTTAATTCCAATCCCCTCCAATGGGGAAATAAACAAACAAAACACCCTTGAAACACTACTTGAATGGAACTGAGTAGTGTTCTCCAATACTGCTGATAAAGTGAAGAGCTGTTTTCAGATGAACCCAGGAAGCAGTGGGAGATAAAAGATGGCTATACACCAGTAGTGGGTTTCACTTACCTTCGCTACTGGTTCAGAACTGTGAGTGTGCACATGCGTTTGCTTGCTTTGCTCGCGTGTGGTGCTTCTGCGCATGCGCAGAACCTTCTCTGCATGCACAGAGCATCCATGATGACGTCCAGGTGGGTGGACAGAGCCTCCCACTGCAGCCGCTACAGGCTTTCCCGAACCAGGGCGAACCAGTAGAAACCCACCACTGCTATACACTCCATACTGACCCTACTCATGTTCTATTCTTCCAATACTTTCCCTTCATGTTAGTAGATCATAACTGTTCTAATGCAATTACACCTTCCTTCTCCAAGTTATCACTTCTCAGTTTCCAAGAATTCTGAGAGTGGAAGTCACAATCCAAATGAAAAGAATAAATTGAGGAAGTTCACTGTAGTCATAATAGCCACCAAGATCTACAAAGCTTCTATCTAGAATATTTGCAAAGAAATTAATCACATGTATAGCAAAAATCCTAGCTGTGTAACCAGAATGATCTGAACAGTTAGGGTGGGGGAGAGGGAGGATGTAAATATTTTATTAACTGTTATCACTTAGGATTTTTTTTTGTCCATAAAAATCTGAAATATAATTCTCCAACTGAGATATAAAACAGTGATTCTGCCCTAATGGAGTAATTAAAGTTCTTGTGCCATATTTAATTTTTAACTAGGGACAATCCTAGGGGTCTGGCATATTGAATATTTCCAAATCTATTTTGGAACCTAAAAATGTTTCTTTCTTCAAATGATTTGCAAAATTATAAAACCATTGGCTACAATTTTCATGTGTATTACAAAGATCCCTTTTCTCCATAAATAGTAAACAGATGTCCACTTACAATCATAAGAAGAGCCATCCTGGATCAGGCTTAGCATTCTTTTCTCACAGTGGCCCACCAGATGCCAGCAGGAATCTCAAAGCTGAACATGATGACAATAGTGCATTTTACCCTACATTTTCCAGGATCTGATAGGAAGATTGTTATTAAGAATCTTACCTTCCAGGTCAGGGCTTAAAAATCTGCTTTTTAAAGTAACCGAAGCTGATTATCATCCTATGCTGTGGTGATGAATCCCCTAGGCTAACTAGGCAGAGGTTGAAGAACTGTGCCCTTCCTATAGGTAGCAAGTGACATTTTGTTCTGTTGTAGATGAACATTCATTTTATTTAGGGAACATTCATTTTATTTAGGGAACTTGTACAACTAATTAGGCATGTAGTCCTCAATGGAACTGCATCTACATGGAGGGAAGAATGCAGTGGAGTACCCCAAGGCTAAGTTTAGGCCCAGTACTCTTCAACATCTTCATCAATGACTTGGATGAGAGGATAGATGGGGAAGTCATCAAATTTGCAGATGATACCAAGCTGGCAGGAATAGCCAACACTCCAGAAGATAGGCTCAAGATACAGAAGGATCTTGACAGACTTGAACATTGGGCGCTATCTAACAAAATGAAATTCAATAGTGAAAAAAGTAAGGTTCTGCATTTAGGCAAGAAAAACAAAATGCATAGGTACAGTGTATGTGGTACTTTGCTCAATAGTAGTAACTGTGAGAGGGATCTTGGAGTCCTAGTGGATAATCATTTAAATATGAGCCAACTGTGTGCAGCAGCTGCCAAAAAAGCCAACACAGTTCTGGGCTGCATAAATAGAGGGATAGAATCAAGATCACATGATCACATGCCATTTTATAATGTCTTGATAAGACCACACTTGGAATACTGCATCCAATGCTGCTCGCTACAATGTAAAAAAGATGTTGAGACTCTAGAAAGAGTGCAGAGAAGAGCAACAGAGATGTTTAGGGGATTGGAGGCTAAAACATATGAAGAACGGTTGCAGGAACTGGGTATGTCTAGTTTAATGAGAAGAAGGGCTAGGGGAGACATGATAGCAGTGTTCCAATATCTCAGAGGCTGCCACAAAGAAGAGGGAGTCAAGCTATTCTCCAAAGCAGGAGAATAGGAGGGTAGGACAAGATGCAATGGGTGGAAACTAATCAAGGAGAGAAACAACTTAGAACTAAGGAGAAATTTCCTGACAGTTAGAACAATTAATCAGTGCAACAACTTGCCTCCAGAAGTTGTGAATGCTCCAACACTGGAAGACTTTAAGAAGCTGTTGGATAACCATTTATCTGAAGTGGTGTAGGGTTTCCTGCCAAAACAGGGTTGAACTAGAAGACTTCCAAGGTCCCTTCCAACTCTGTTATTCTATTCTAAAGTGAATGTTTTATGGTTGTTGTTAACTTACAGAAGAAGGAAGGAAGGAAGGAAGGAAGGAAGGAAGGAAGGAAGGAAGGAAGGAAGGAAGGAAGGAAGGAAGGAAGGATTCTGATGAAAATATGGGATTGATAAATTTATTTTGTATGGCCAGTTCAGTCTGAAGCCATTCAATTTACAGAACAATTACAATAATTGAGATGAAAATCCTGGGTTGATGGGTAGAAATACACAAAATGGTGAGACAAAAATAGTTGTGGCTTAGTTGGCATTGTCATTGATTGATGCTGTGAATACATCTTGTACATGAAGGATCCCTAGGATATCTGGTACCAACAGAACACTTTAGGATCTCATGGTTTTTCCTCAATTTCTTGTTCCACTATTTTTCTACCTGTTCTCCTGTCCTATTCTGTTGAGGGGGACAACCTTGAATTCTGAAGCTTAGAGACATGGCTGGAAGGTGCTCTTATCAGGCATCATGGATGATTCCAAGATAGGCAAATCATTTCTGAATGATTCACCAGTTCGCTCATGGTTGTGCATGTGTGTGCGTGATGCTTCTACACACGCGCAGAAGCATCCGGGCGGTGGAGCCTCCCGCCATCACTGCTACCGGTTCGCCCTACTCGGGGTGAACCGGTAGCAATCCACCATTGGTCCACAGACTCTGGTTCATGCTGTGTATCCTCAAAGGTAATGAGATTTTTGAAATGAGGTTTCATAAACCTTCTTAAGCTCAAAACTATGGGTTTTTCATCAAGGATGAGGTTTGCTACTCTTTTCACATATGGTGATGATGATGATTTTGATATTTGGACTTCACAAAGAAAGGTGTAATTCCTCATTTTATCTCAAACATATTTGTTTTCAAGAGAAGTTCACCCATTTGCTTGTGATGCATAATGATCAAGGGATATACATGGATGGGTGAATTGTACTTAATACTGATCTTTCTATGATGTATATTAAAGAAACTGCACAGAAATATGACTCCTTTTTAGTGAATTCCATATAAGCAATAACGGAATGTACAATATCAAGAATTCAGTAAGTCAGAAATGTTTCCCCCCAAAACCAAAACATGCTTGCTTATCAGTCTGTATTCAATTTGAATAGTATAGTCTTTCAAAAAATCATTTTCATGCATCAAGTCTTTTTCATAGCTCTTGTAACATTTGAATTCTAATTCCATACCATAGGCCAACTGGATTCCATGGGAAGTGACTTCCTCAAGACTACTGATTCATTTGGTCAGATCACAGATTTGCAGTATACAGTATGTGGTTGCTAAATTGGCCTTAAATCTTACTGAACCATCACAGAGATGCTTGCCAACATAATGGGTTAATTGAATTCCATCAAGCAAATTGAGTCAATGGTTTTCATGGTGCTGTTGGTATCCATACTAAGCATGGAATCTCTCATGCAATCATTGTTTGGTTCCTGGTCAGGTCAAAGTCTACACAATGACTTGAATTGGAAGCCACAAAAATCTCAGGCAGGATCTCAGACTTAAAGTTAACCCCAAACATTGTCCAAATGTAAAAGGTGCAGGAAATCTAATTTGGTGGATATTTGTACATAAGATATGATTATCTGACTTGGGGCAGACTGACTGGATTATTACACAACAGGAGTTGTTTCTTTATTTTGAACTAAAACGAATACATTTCTTGCTGATATAATTTTCTCTAACACATACATACCCCCCTTTCCTTTTTAATTTCCCTCAAAAGATTGCCTCAGCAAGACCGGACTGCCATTCTTTTACCTCCTTCCTTGGCAACTTGCAGATTGGGCAGGAGCCAAATCTAATGCAAACATGATCATAAGGGTCAACATGCTCTTGGTTCCAAGCACTTTTAGAATTCTAATTGTGATTCGGGGAAGTTATATTCCTGACAAAACAATTGGGCGAATGACTCATAGTTTAACCAGCACCTCAGAAACACAATATTTTTCATTATGCTGGAAAGGACTGTGTGTGCACAGCAGCAGGCACGTATGATGCACACATTCTGTCACAAGCCTCATATAACCCAATATTACCAATAATCCATCAGGATGCGGCCAAACTTTGCATGAGATCTGATTCAGTTCCAAGGAAGGCAGACAAGAGTCAAAGGGAAAGCTAAGAGATGACACATTTGGAAATAGATCACTACTAGAATCCACAATGGTCATGCAAAGATCCAAAGACCAGCAACAGATGGGTGAAAATATGCTAGGAGTCATATCCTGGAGATGGTAAGCAAAAATATTATGGTAGTTTATCTCATAAAGCAGGGCAGGCCAGCAAGGCCAAACCAGCCAAGCCAAGCAGATTGGCCAAGCTAAGGGAGAAGGAATCTATTCTGCAACTTCTTCCAAAGTTGTAGGTTAGCCTGAAGAACCAAAACTAGAGCAAGATGTTTACAAGATCAACTTTAGTTCATTTGGCTCCTTGGATCCAAATGCTTTGCTGAAATCAAATTATGCAATATTCATGCTGTTCCCATGAATCTTGACTATCTAAATGTCAAATGCCAACTAATTATTTCTCTTCCATGCTTCCATAATCATTTATTAATGCTAGTTACGGTGGGCTGAAACTTCTCCAAGGTGGTAATGTTTGGGTATCTTTTGACTAGAAAAAAGATACTAATCCCCCCTGGAAAAGTCTAGAGATTCAATAAAATTTTTAAAGCTGACTGTTGTCAGAAAAGATTCTTTCTTATAGAGCAAAGTATTCTAATAAATGCTTTTTCCTGTTAAAGCATTTTTCAACGTTTTTCAGGATACTCCCTATAATAGTGATGCTACATCTTTACACATTGCTGATTTTAGGAGATTTGAAGAAAATGGGGCGGGTGAGGGAATATGGTCAACCTATACAAGGAATTTTGATGAGATCGGTCATCTGTCTATTCTGTGATTTTATCTACCATTGAAAAATGCTAAACCCCTCCCTGTACTCCTCTATCACCCTTTAAAAAAAGTAATATGGATATTCAAACCAATTTTCCATGGTCTGAACCTCAAGTCCTGTGTAAAATCTTCACATACAAAAGCATTTAAGTAAAACTATTTTCTGGGAGAAAAGCCATAAGGAAGGTCCATTGCCTTAAACTTTTACTGGTTGGAAAAAGACTTCTGTACAAAGTTGGCCCAAATCTAGTCTAGCAGAAAACCTCCTATATTCTTATGCAGAAACTGGTGAGACAAACAATCTGTAAAAGAAGTAACTCTTGTCAGGATTCCCTGTTCAGCATGAATATGACCATGTGGGAAAGGAAGGAAGTGATGCTTCTCTCAGTGTGGGGAGAACCGACCTAGTGATTGCTCACTTGTGACTTACTCTTGTAGAAAGTTAACATCCACCCCTCTCCTAGAAGAATGAAATATTTTGAGAAATGTTTTTTTTAAAAGGCAGAATATTATATTTCCCTGGATGAGAAATTGGGAGTCTGACAACAACCAATAGAATACATGTTTTTGTACAGGAACAGGAAGCTCAAGTGCAAAGCCCAAGAGAAAGTATCAAAACCCCTCACTCTCAACTCCATGTAGTCAGCTGCCCAGAACCCATGTGCTTGGTAGTTCTGTCCATCATTAAACCATCTTTTCCAATCAGCCTCCATGTTTCCAGTGTCTTTCTTCTGGCTTGGAACTGAACCAGATGGATATTTCTTCCCACAGTCTCCCCATTCCATCTTAATCACAAATGCTTATGTCCAGTTCACCAATGTCATTTAGATTGGAGAAAGGAAGGTCTAGTTCAATCTTGTCCAACTTTGATCTTTCCAAGTATATTCAACTCAATTTCCATTCTATTTCTTGGTGCCTTGGAGGAGATCAACTGGGATTGGGGATCAACTCTTGGTGCCTTGGAGGGGATCAACTTTATCTGCACTCCAATTACCTACTCTACTTTTTTTTTAAAAAAAGAAATGGATAAAATATGCACGTAATGTTTCTCTGTGTTATACACTGCTAGGACATTCTGCTTCTGCTGTTTCCATCAACTGAAAAGCAGTCACCTCCTTTCCTTGTTGGCTTGTGAAGCAGGTAAATTGATGCTCCTTGGCCACAGCAGAGTCAGGTAGATTACAGGGCACTAAGCAAAACTTGATCAGCAGACGTATTGGGAGAATATTTCCCTGGGGAGTTGCTTCCAGGCCACAAAAGATTTTTTTACTTTATTGTAAAAGGGATCCTATGATTTCTGCCTGCCTTCCCATCTCCAGTTTATGGAACATGTCTTTAATAATGGCATTGTTTGTGGAAATTAGATAGTTATTGCCTCAAGGCAGACTTTAGTTGTAATCTAGTGAAAATTAAACATATTGACATTACATCGAAATCAATGAGAAGGAAGTCTTTCACTAGACCATTTATTTTCAGTAATTTCAATGAGACATAAGCACACCTAATTTTCTCTAGGCTGAGTTTCATGGATTATATTACAGTAGAAATACACCAATGCAATCCCAAAAGCTATATGTTGCTATAATGAACCCTTTTCCTTTTGTCAGTGTGGTTTTGAGCATCCAAACATTCAGATGTTTAATATTATATTTAATTTTAAAGCAAAATTAAGATTCCATGCAACAAATTAAAATGGGCAAAATAGCTATTAACATCAAGAGTATCCTAAAATGTTATTTTTGTTGCCCATGTAATCATCAGCCAACAAAAGAAAACTATTATAAGAATTATACATAGTTAAAGTCCACATAAATAATATATTTTTAAAAACATTAAAAAGTTAACAAAACAAGCACGTGTATCTTTATGGTATGTGAGTATAATATACGTTCTGCCAAAAAAAAAAAAAAAAATCCTACCTTCCATTGCAGAATGTACAGGGCGACGGGCTTGCAGCTAAGTGACATGTGCTGTGTCCCCAAATATGCAACAATTGAACCCTTTCAAGTTTTTTAATAGAACTAGGAAAGTAAAGAATGTACATTTGGAATAGCCTTTTAGTGGAAACACAACTAAAGAAAGAGCTGTGGTGCAAAAACCAAAATTGACACTCCAGAACTGAGATGAGAGGTAGGGTGATATATAATAGTTCACCAGAGGAACTACAATAATTGCTGGTCATTAAGAAATCTCCGATCAGTCACTGTCAGCCCAAGTCACCTCAAGGTATAGATGCGAAGTTGCAATTTAAGAGGAACCATTATGAAACTTAAAATTTCATAATGACATTGAGCAGGGGTGAAATCCAGCAGGTTCTGACAGGTTCTGGAGAACTGGTAGTGGAAAATTTGAGTAGTTCAGAGAACTGGCGAATACCACTTCTGGCTGGCCCCAGAGTGGGGTGGGAATGGAGATTTTGCAATATCCTTCCCCTGCCACGTCCACCAAGCCACACCACGCCCACCAAGCCATGCTCACAGAACTGGTAGTAAAAAAAATTTGGATTTCACCACTGACATTAAGCCTTTTATTCTTGCAATAAAAAGATGTAATTGAATGCATAAAGGAACTTGAACCAAGCAAGAATCCCTTTTACTAATATTTTGTTTCCTGTTACCCTGCACCTCACTAGGTAGCATATAGATATAAACAAAGTTTCAATTGTTTCAATATATGATAAAACAAAAGCTTAATGTTACAATGAATAAATAAATGTCTTAATAATATTACGAAATGAATACCCTGAGACAGTTCAACTAAAATGATTTCAAAGAGTTTTTCCCTGCTTTCCTTTTCCTTCCTTTTAAAATATAAACTATAATTGAATTATTTTCAGTTTTAAAAATAGGATTTTCCCCCCTAGCCTGGATTTTTTCCAAGGCAGAATGCTTGTACCAGACAATATTATCGGAGATGCAAAAGAATTATTTACACACACATGGCTATTTGGTAATATGGCACTATGTTCACTATGCTGAATAGGCATAATATTGTAATAATACTATAAACCTTAATATTCTTACATTTTCTTCCCCATCCCTCCCAAACCCCCAGGGTGGATAACTTTTCTATTTCATATTATTAATAATAGTCTCTCTCAAATACACAAGCACACAGAGACCAATTATAGGCCTGCTCTCTATGCCTCCATAGCTGCTTAGGCTTTTTCTCTTTGCAACCACTTTAAAACAAAGATTCATTAAATATCCTTTCTAAAATGGGGGAAAATAATCAGAAAAATAACCTGATTGATCTAGAAGGGATCATCGAGGCTGAGGTCGAGGGATGTCTTTCTGGGATCCCTATTCATGAAATGTTTGATCTGCCTAAATCTGACATGATTTTTTGTTTAGAGACCTGTCCTAAAAAGAAGGAAGTGAATCTTGTTTATCACACATAGATAATGAAAGAAACTAAATATTAGTTTAATAGTAGCCAAATAGTATCGCATCTGGTAAAAACTGCAAAATTACCATAAGATTGAATTCTTACGCATGCTTGCTAATAAACTATAAACATAGTTTCTGCCAGTACAATCTACTTCCAAACAAATATGTGCATTTTAAGGGACTGGAGATGAATCTGTTTTCTTGTAGATTCTGCAGCCATTCTACCAGGGGTGAAATGCTATTGGTTTGGACCGGTTCGCCTGAACCGGTAGTAATAAAAGCTACCAGTTTGGGCAAACTGGTAGTAAAAGAATGCTACCGGTTTGGACAAACCGGTATTTCTGATGATCAGCTGTGCCACGCGATTTATATTCGCTAGGAAGCAGGAAATCTAAATCGCGTGGCACAGCTGTCGTCCCCCCCACTGTTCTACTTACCTTAGAAAAGGCTTCTTAAGCCTCATTTTTCAATGCTGCGTGGTAGCACCTGCGGTGTGCATGCATGCAAAGCATGCATTTGGCGCGCACTGTGCATTCGCACGCACAGCAAACTGGTAGCAGACTTCAGAGCATTTCACCACTGCATTCCACGTATGCTACCGATGAAATCTGCACTGTTGACTGCTCCTGTTGCTGTCTCTAAGATCTAAGCTCTGCCGATTAATTATCTTTTCAAACTACATTCAGGATTAAAGGAGGCAAAAATCATGTCTCCTTGAATAGCTGCTCATTATATTTTCACGAGAAACCCCAAACCAGATTGGTCCTCTTGAACTTGTCTACTTTGTATAAATTTCAGTAATTCCTGAGTTCAATGCTAAATGCTCTAGGTAGTAATTATTGTCACACGGACTTAAAATTAGTCAGACCTCATCACTGAGTTATTCTTCATTATTGTTTCCCAACTGCCCTATTTCTGGTACTAAAGTTCAGAGTAAAAAAAATAAAAATCAGAAACAGTGCAACTCCAGCACAGTTGGAACATTTGATACAAAGTAGTGAACATCAGTATTTAAGTATTTCCACTTAAACTGCTTTTGCAAGCATTTGTCAGACTGAGAATAGAATCTTTTGTGGGATAGTCAACAATTTCTTCTTCCATCAGGGCTGGAAAAATCACAAGAACATCTTGACATTTGTAGGACAGCTTTTCTGCATGTGATTTCAGCTAAAATTAGGATGGCAAGAATTAGATAGGATTTTCCAAGCCTCAGAACACTTTTGACTCAAACTCTAGAGCTAATGTTTCAGGGTTATATGCCAACAAACCAGAACAAGATGCAAAGCTCCTTCTACAATAATGGATACAAAACCATAATAATGACCTTGATGTTGAATGAGAGTGGCATGATGGCCATTCTGGCCAGAAGAACTATACTTACAATCTGAATTTACCCAACAAATTAAAAAAAACAGCGGAGAGGAAGCCGTAGTTCAGTGGTAGACCACATGTTTTGCCTGACGAAAGTTCCATGTTTCATTTCTGACATCTCAAGTTAAAAGGTGGATTGCCTAGATAACTACTATATCAGAGGCATACAAGCCCTTACTCTGTTTTATTCCTTTGGCGCTTTTGAGCTATGATGTGTACTAATTGCAGCTACTCAAGAATTGCTTTCATTGTTGAACTATTTAATCAATTTAGTTCAATAAGAACTTAATGACCTTTAATCAGCTGATACAGTAAACCAATTTCATTCAATCTTTTTATTCCTGCCCAGATTCCTATACATTTCTTTTGAAGTCTTCTCCAGGCCTTGTATGTGTATGAAGGAACCCACCCCTCCATTTTTTTATTTTTTTTTAAAAGAGATTTATGCCATATCTTTAAATGCAGACTCTGGATTTCTGCATGGACCACAAAAAAACAATCCAGGTTTTGGATTTAGAATTGCAATTTTTTAGCATTTTTCCACTTATCCTTCTCTCTTAAACTTGCTCAATTTGGAGGTTATTTTCTATTCCCAAATCCCATACTCATCATGTGCTTAAGGAATGAATATAAGAAAATATTTTCACATATTAATATATTGCTACAACACACAAGCATTTGTGGAGTGAGGTAAATGGAGATAATCAATTATTTTAATAAAACTTCTATGCCTAATCACAGGTGACTGTAGTCTATCTTGAGAAAATGATGAAGGTCCATGCATCACACTCTAGCTCACAGGCCAAGAGTTAGTCCTGGCTTTGTTCTGTTGTGTTCTTCTTCACTCAGTAGACCACATGTTGGTCTTTGTCTATCACTTTTGTAAACTATAATTTCTGTTTTCTGAAGAGAAAACTCATTTCAGATGTTGGCTTAATTAGCAGACACAGAGCAGCAATATCACACAGTTATCTAGAAATTGTCTGTTCTTTCAAGAGACAATTCTAGAGTTAGATGATGGGCAAGCTGTCTGAATTGCTTGGAAATCTCTCGTTTTTTTTTTCAGAAAGAGAGGATATTGGAAGAACTTGGATAATTTCTTTATGCCAATTCAAAGGAAAGTCAACAGTAGTAGCCCTTGACAGAATGTATCTCTCAGGGTTTTTCATGTCTTGAAGAGAGAAAAGATAGAAAACTCTTCCAACTCTTCCTGTCTTGCAGTCCTGCTATTGGATTAACAACTGCTAATGAAGTGAAAATGAATAAATGATGGGGATGGACTTTCATGGAATAGTGAAGACAAGTGAGAAAAGTTAGGAATTCTCTGTCTTGGATCCATTATTCAGTTGAGGTGGGATTTTACCAACCTCCTAAGCTTTATTTCTGATGCTGTCTTGTAAAAATCTTCCTTGAAATATTTTGTTTTAATTGATGAAAACAAGTGGGATGTAATGGCCAAAGAGTTGGACTGGGACTAGGAAGATCCTTGTTCAAATGTATCCTTAATCATGGAAACTCATTGAGTGATGTTGTGCCAGTTAATGTCTCTCAATTCAGCCTTTTAATGTAGTTGTTCTGGAGACAAAATGAAAGAGAAGCTCTTTATAAGCCACCTTGATTTCTTAGAGAAATACCAGGAGATCTCTTTCTGTTTCCTTCCTTCCTTCCTTCCTTCCTTCCTTCCTTCCTTCCTTCCTTCCTTCCTTCCTTCCTTCCTTCCTTCCTTCCGCAATGTCTCCTTCCCAAAGTCCAATCATATACTCACCTGCCATGAGAAGATATCTCATTCAATCCCAGAATTCCTCTGTGTCCCTTGTCCCCATGATTTTGACAACATTCAAACCCAAGTGGCCAATATTTGTGGTCACTTCTGGAAAATTGATTGTGTAGAATGCAAAACAGGACTTTTAAAGACATGCTCACTAAAACTGCTGTAGCTTCATAAATAAAATAAGAGCCACTGCTAAAGTTACTGACATGAGGCATAATTTTCAAGCGGCTATACAACTACTGGTCTTGAAACTAGCAATTTGAAGTTGTATCTTGTAAGTATATAAGTGAGAAAAGTATTATCTGCAATTGCCAAAAGTAATAATTTGATATTCAGGGTTACAATAATTGCTGCAAACTATCCAAAGGAACAGAGCAGTAATTCCTGTTTAACAAACTTCAGAAGAGGTTTTTTTTTTGAAAAGCAAGCTATCATCTGTAATTAAGTTTTTTTTAATTTGCAAGCCCTTTGAAGTTCTATCATATTGAAAACATAAAACAAGAAGTGTGTCTCCTTTTTACAGAATCTGATGAATGAATCTGAAGAGAGGGTTAGATCTCTAGAGATACTTTTAAAAGCATCTAGTGTTTTATTTTATTTTTAAAAAGCAATAGCACTGGCAAGAAAACTTAAAATGGGCACTTGTAAAAGTGAATTAATATGTCAACAGCTTCTGTATTGATGCAAAAAAAAAAAAAGCCTTTTGACAGATTTGGAAGAACCTTTATTTTTGTAATTTCAGTCTTCATGCTTGTAACAAACTCCTTAGGACATTTTAATTAATTATGATTAAGACATCCGTTAGGAGTTAGCATGAATTGTATTATATCAGCTTCATGAAAGCAGAGCATGTATTGTTTTTTTGAGCTGAGACACAGTCGGCTGTTACAAACTCACCCTCTTGAAGCTGTCCCTAGATGTATTGAAGAACAGTTTCCATAATCTCCAACTACTGGTAGTCTAACATCTGCAGAGCTTCAAGTTTGGAAATTAGTCATACAGGGCAGTTTTTCTTACTCTATGTGGCAAGACAGGTAAAAGTTTTTCTTCCTTTTCCCTTCTAGATCCATCTATCCATCACATTTTTGTATGTATGTATGTATGTATGTATGTATGTATGTATGTATGTATGTATACACACACACATATATGTCTGTTTATGGCCTCTTTTGTAATCTTCCCTTTATGACACCTTGTTCAAACAACATCATGTTGGTGAGCCTTTTGGGGATTCTATTTAATTCTGGCATTGAAAAAGATCATAGTATATTAGAAGAGTTATTCCTTAACAAATAGAATAATTTTTGCTTCTAAATATTTTACTGATATTACATGTTACTGATTTATCTCCTTTGGTATATACAGGTAGTCCTTGACTTACAACCACAATTGAGCCCAAGATTTCTGTTGTCAAGTGAGACATTTGTTAAGTGAGTTTTGTCCCATTTTAAGACCTTTCTTGCCACAGTTGTTGTTGAACCATTGCAGCAGATAAATTAGTAACCCAGTTGTTAAGTGAATTTGGCTTTCCCATTGACTTTGCTTGTCAGAAGGTCACAAAAGGGGATCACATAACCTTGGGACACAGAAATGGTCATAAATATGAACCAGTTGCCGAGCATATGAATTTTCATCAAATAATCATGGGGATGCTACAAAGGTCGTAAGTCACATTTTTCAATGGTGTTGTAACTTTGAACAGTCACTAAATGAACTGTGGTAAGTTGAGGACTATGTGTACTTACCTAAATACTTGCTAAATTTGGTATAAATACTGAACTGATATTCCTTAAATAGATGGGTAACCAAATTTTCACCCGTTGGCATTAATTCCAATTTGGACCAGGTAATAGAGTTGCTAAAGAAACCTATAATTTACAGGAACACTGAAATAGTAAAATGAGGTTTCAAAAAAACAAACAAAACCAAAACTCAGTTATGTGCTACATAGATCTCTCAATCTTATCTAATAGCACAAGCCACACAAATATTAAAAAGCAAGGATGAAAGCAAGCATCCTTGTCTAGTTCCTCTGAATAGTAGAAAAGTAAGAGAGAATATGCCAATAAACTTTACTTTAGTTGTAGGTTACTCATATAATGCAGGGGTGGGCAAATGTGGCCCTTTTACAACCTGTGGACAGCCAAGCTGTCTCAGGAATTCTGGGAGTTGAAGTCCACATTTGGGGCCACATTTGCCCACCCGTGATATAATGTCTTAATCCATTTTATGAATTCCAGTGGAAATCTGAATCTATTTAACCCCTAACAACAGAGAACTAAAAGATATGGGAGAGGAGAAAACAGCATATAATTTTGTATAGATATATAGAAACCCAACCATTTCATCCAGAAGACAGAGATATATTCAACATAATTGTCTTCTCTTGGTCAATCTATGCCTTTTGGAAAATTGCAATGAGAAAATTGCAACAAGACAAGAATACAATCCCATCCTTGTGAAAACTCACTGTGAAACTCACAGTGAAAACTCACTGTTATATATCATACTTGATTTGTTTATCTTTTTTTCTGATTTATATAGTTTCATAGATTATTCTTAATCATTATGCAACTGTCCATTTTATAAAACCTCCAGGTTTTACATAGTTTATCTCCTGTATCTTGAGCCTATCGAATTTTATAAACGTTGGCATTTTCAGACATGTTATTAAAAAGATTATTAAATTTTAGATACCTGTTTACTATTCTGTTAGAAAGTTTTATTCAAAAATGTTTATTTGTTCAACTTAATATTTATTAAATTTTAGGCATTCCTACACAATCTAATTGAAAAGATTTGAAGGATGGAACAGTGGGAAAATCAATGTCTGCCATTTTAATCTGTTCACTGTTCATCTGTTTAATAGGAAAATGTTATGGAGGAAAGTGTCAATGTCATGAACCTAGACTTGGAAGTAGATTTTGTTGACATTACTTAAAGATTTATTTGGGCTTCCCCTTTTTGATAGTACACTGGTGTATTGTAGAATGGTCTAAGGATTCATGAAGCAATTTTCTCAATAAAGCTATGTAGATCTATGCCTGGTCAAAAACTGGAAGAGTTGTGCTGTGAATCCCACGTGTGTGGCTCTGAGCTACATGTTGTAGAAACACAGGATATGTATAGACTAAAAGAATAAATCATTGTATAATATTTCTGCACCAGAATTTCATAACAGGTATATTTTTTCCAAACCTAGAAAGTTGGCATTGCCTTTAACCCCTCCCTTCTCCCAAAGCCTATGGCCATGTTGTAAATTAAATATGAGAACATAGGTCCACAAAGCATTTGCTCCTCTTTTGAATTTTGATCATTTTCTAACTAACTCAGAATATGTGGTGATGGCCACAAACCTAGATCGTTTTGATAAAGGGTTAAATTTAGATGAATGGCTGTTAGTCAGATTAGCTAAGTAGACTTACTATAACAGTGGCCAAGTACCACAATTTTTCCCCTTCTGAAATGTCATAAATCTTATGTAGCATTCGAGCTACATAAGGTTTTGTAAAAACCTTGCTGTACCTTGTTAGAGTTTGAAATCTTATCAGAGTTCAGTTAATTTGAGGAAAAAAGAGAGTGTGTGCTATTAAAGAGACAGCATGCATAACTGTTGGTAATCTTACTAAAAAAAAGCCAGGATGGGATTTGCTTTAACACCTGAGTTTAATCTGATCCATTGTGTTTAATGTTCTTCCATTAGGGTAGCATATGGTTAATTTCTTTTCATTGCTAAAGCCGATCAGCCACAAAGGAAAGGTTGACAACCATAGTTTTATTCCCTACTTTGGGCCAACTTTCATTCCCGGAGATAGGTGAAAAGATGAGATAGTAGGCCCATTCAGTTGATGTACGGGACAGTGCAGGAGATTTCCTTAATAAACCCAACATACCCATTTTGAGATGTTATCTAATCTGTCTCAAAGAATCCAGGGTTGTTTCTGTAATGATTTGGTTTCAGTACTACCTAAATTTAAAATGTGTATAAGTAAGAGAGACAGTTTGGTAATGAATGGCAAAGTACACAATTCCTTGTGAAAACCAGTGTTAGTAATTTTTCTTCTCTTCATTGAGAGAATCTGCCTCTTTCAAAGCAAAAAGGACATTTACCATTTATTTATTTTATTTATTTATTTTGTCGAGTACATATTAGATAATATATATAAGTATACCCATGAATTGAACACATAAAATGAATACAATTAAAGGGAGCATTAGGACAGGGATGGTAGGCATGCTGTGCTCTTATGCATGCCCCTTACAGACCTCTTAGGAATGGAGTGAAGTCAACAGTAGATAGTTTTAGGTTAAAGTTTTGGGGGTTTTGGGATGAGACCACAGAGTCTGGTAGTGCATTCCAGGTATTAACAACTCAGTTACTGAAGTCATATTTTCTGCAATCGAGTTTGGAGCAGTTCACTTTAAGTTTGTATCTATTGTGTGCTTGTGTATTGTTGTGGTTGAAGCTGAAGTAGTCATTGACAAGTAGGACATTGTAGCAGATGATTTTATGAGCTATGCTTAGGTCATACAGAAGGCGGCGTAGTTCTACATTTTCTAAACCCAGAATTTCAAGTCTGGTGGCATAGGGTATTTTGTTACGAGCAGAGGCGTGGAGGACTCTTCTTGTGAAATATTTCTGGACATGCTCAATTGTATTAATGTCCAATATGCAGTGCAGGTTCCAGACAGATGAGCTGTATTCGAGAATTGGTCTAGCAAATGTTTTGTATGCTCTGGTTAGTAGTATAATATTACCGGAAAAGAATTACCATGATACCTCACTGGGATGCAGTCAGATTGTTCACCCAGTCAGAATTATCTTAAACTCCTTATCATCTTGGCTGAAAGTGAGGCTCTTCCTATCCATAATTTATTTTATTTATTAAAGTTATATAATTTCCCCCAAATTAAAAATCTGTAAAAATTCACAAAGGAAATTTGGCTTACAGGATTAATTGCACATTTCCAAGTTCCATATAAACCTTCTACCTTTTATTCAGAGAAAACAAAAAGTATTTAAAGGAATTAAAGTTCTGCAAATATATATTCTGTATAAAATAATCATTATTTTAATATGTGTGATCAAGAGGGAGAGATAACATTGAAATTAGTAGTCAGGATAATTTTCTTATACCTCTTCAGATATTCCACAACCGAAAAATAAACTAGCCCTATGCTTGAGACCTTCACTCTTCATAAACAAGGCATAATCTCTGCTCTTATGAATATGTAGTTTCTGCATATGATCAAGAATCCTAGTTTTCCTGGTTTCTAAGTCTCTCACAGAAAACAGATCAATCAAAAAGTTTCCATGGTCTTCACTGGGTTAGTATTACAGGACATGTAGGCAATACAATGCATTAATGCAATCAGAATCTCTTTGCACAGGATGGAACATACATTTAACAAAATAAACAAATAAATTAGGAAAGATGCTTGGTGTCTTGGAGGCAGAGATGCTTTGGAAGGAGACCAATTTTCAGAGGCTGCAGTTGCACTGCCCAATGGAGCAAGTACTTTTGTAATCTGGGCTGGTAGCATTTTGCCTTGGCAATCACATAGGTGTTTGCAAATATTAACAGCAAGTCATGTTAATTTAATCAAAGGAGGAAATGCATAAACAACAGTCTTCCATGATTGTAATACTATATTGTTGTTAAACAAAAGAATTCTTGAATGGCAAAAATGCAAAACTTAACTTTGTTTGCAAAAAAGAGCAGCATGTGACTTCTCTTTTTATCATATCACTATGAAATATTACTTGTTTAGTATTCAAAATGAAGGATGCCTTCCTTGCATTAAATCAGAAGAACAAATCAGAGGAATCATTAAATCAGAAGAACAAATCAGAGGAATCATTAAATCAGAAGAACAAATCAGAGGAACACCCATGGGATCACCACTCTCAAGATTCATAACAGAGAATATAATGCAGCGTCTAGAAACTATAATACTCCCACACATATGACCAAAAATATGAATCCAGTATGTAGATGGCACTGGCATTAATAATAAATAAGAAACAACTAGGGAAGAACCATGAAATAATGAAAAACATCTTCAGCAGAATAAAATTAATAAGGAAAGAAGTAAACAACAACACACTGCTTTTTTTTGGACAGCCTTAGAATAAGAAGAAACAACAGCAAATTAGAAACACAACTCTATCTAAAACAACCCATTAACCAAGTGTTCTACTATCAACCTTCCATAAGTGGAGTTTTTGAAGAACATTATTCAGATGAGTACAAATCAGTGGTCAAATCCAATTTTTTTTACTACCGGTTCTGTGGGCGTGGCTTGGTGAGCGTGGTGTGGCTTGGTGGGCGTGCCTTGGTGGGCATGGCAGGGGAAGGATACTGCAAAATCTCCATTCCCACCCCACTCCAGGGGAAGGATACTGCAAAATCCCCATTCCCTCCCTACTTCTGGGGGAAGGATATTGCAAAATCTCCATTCCCACCCCACTCTGGGGTCACCCAGAGGTGATATTTGCTGGTTCTCCAAACTGCTCAAAATTTCCGCTACTGGTTCTCCAGAACCTGTCAGAACCTGCTGGATTTCACACCTGGTACAAATGCACACCGCAACCCAGAGTACCAAAAAAGAAGAAAAGAAACAAGCCACCTTTGTAACATCTTCCAACAAAATAGAAGCATCTATAATACACAATGTAAGGACTGTAATAGCCACTATGTAGGACAGACAGGTAGAAGATTAGCAAAGCTTAAGTATGAACACCAAGTATCAGTCAGAAGACATGATGAAAATTCCTTAATCTCATAATACAAAGACAGACTCAACCATAGTTTCAATTTATGAAACTGCTCAGAGTCATTTATTCAGTAAGATGCATGTCATATCAATTTGATCAATCCATCAGTCAATCAATCAATAAACTAGGACACTGTGATCATCCTAAAGTAAGCCAAATCCAGAAACATTAGGAAATTCTTGAAAGCTCAGCATTCAGACAAATCACCCGTCAATAGACACCTAGAAATAAGCCACATTTACATACCATTCAAAAGACAACAAAAAGCTAAGGAAACAAAAAAGACAAGTACATGTCCATTGCTGCAATCAATACCCACTAAGCATGGTTTAACATCAGACAAACAATCAAGCAGAAAACAGTTCCTAATTAAGGAACTACCAAGGAGAAAATTGCATTCCCATCAATACTTTCAGGGTTAACTACTGTATATAAAGTCAACCCCACACAGCACTGATGATGTTACAATTAGTCCTTCACTTACAACCAGTCACTTAACAATTTTTGAAGTTATGACAGATTTTAGAAAGCTATTTATTACCCTCCCTTAAAGTTACAGCTGTGCAACCCCTCACAGTCATGTGGTCACATTTTGAGAACATGGCAACTGGGTCACATGACCATTGTCATGTGGCCAAGAGATGCAACATTTCTATCCATTAGATATGTGTGACCACATGGTTCATTTAATAACCACATGATTTGTTTAATGACCATATGATTCAGTTAAGATGATCAAATTCAGTCATGTGGTACCTGGATTTACAACTGCAATGACTTATGATAAAAATGCCGAGCTACATTATGCTTATAAGTCATAGACTACCTGTACCTGATAAACCAGAGTTTCCCAATGTTTCTGGCTTTGCAGACCAGTGGAGGGGGAAAGGGGATGGTTCTGCATGAGTTGCAGGTCCATTTGCGCAAGCAGTGTGTACATTAACCTGCCGTGCACTTAAATGGAGTGTGCACGCTCATCTGTTGCTTGTGCAAGTGAGGATGTGCATGTGTGTGCACTCGCTGACCATTTCTGCAGCCCAGTTGCAAACCCTTCATGGACCTCTAAAGAGGCATGGAGCACAGGTTGGGAACCCTGTGATAAACTACCTATTCAATTCCGAGCTACACATATTCTCTTCTATTGGGCTCAACTAGTTGTTAAGGATGGCAGATGCAGAATCAACATCTTTTAAGTCTTTTTTTTTTTTGCTTCTTTTATTCTCACTGCTTATTTTATTGTAAATCGTACCCTGTATTTTCTGTCAGTTTTCTCACAGCATTTTTATACATTTTTTGCAATTGTTTTGATTTTATTATGAAACATTTGAGATTTTTTTTAAGAAATGGGAAGCAGTACAGAAATGTTTCAAATCAATCAAACAATCCTTTTGTCTATCGCTAGGTGATGCTGAAGTTCAGAAAGTTGAGGATATTTAATACAGCATTATAATCAATCAATTTAGTTTATTATTTAGTCATAGACCAGAGACCAGAACCAATAAAAACACTCAGTAAATATACCATTAAAAATTCTAGTATAAAATAATAAATAACAACTAAAATCTTGTCAGTTTAATACTAAAAGGGAAAGACATTATAAAAAAGCAAAACCAAAACAAAGTGAAAGGTAATTAACATTTTCTGATGTTTCAGTGATGCGTTTTTCCATATATGCAGGCATACCTCATTTCATTGTACTTTGTAAATGCAGTGTTTTTATCAACTGTAAAAATATTAAGACTTGCTGACGACTCAGATAATGATTAGCATTTTTATCAATAATGTATTTTTCAATTAAGGTATGTACATTGGTTTCTTTAGACATAATGTTATTGAAAACTTAATAGACTACAGAATAGCATAAACAGAACTTTTACAGGATCTAATCTGAATCAGTCACTGGGACCAAAAGTTTATTCTTCCAATCTTTTGGGCTCCTCCTCCTTCTTCATCAGGAAACCTCTGTCTCCAAAATATGTGCACCAGCTCTTCTGCATGTTTTATTTATATGGTGCCTGGTTGTGTGTAACTTTTAATTGTCAATTAGGGTATTGATCTCTGGCTATTAAGTCATTGATTATTGTTTGATTGTGTCACTGCATCCTTGGCTCCTAAGCTGGTGGTAAATCAGCACTCCTGTTGACTGACAAGGGACCTGTTTCCCAAGTTTTAATAATTTCTTTGACTATTTTTGTCCCTGCTCAGGCAACATTCATAGTAGCTATGAAATTGAATATTCACTGCAGTGTGAGGCTACTAATGAATTTGGGTCTCCTCATCTAACTGCTCACTCGTGTTCTCACAATCTGGCAGTTAGTTTCCTCCCTATCTGTCCCGCATAGTCCCAGCAGCAATTTATACAAGGAATCCAGTAAATTTTACATGTACTGGAAAACCAAACAATTTATGTGACTGGCTTTATTGTGATATTCACTTTATCACAAAGGTCTGGAACTAAACTCACAATATCTCTGAAATGTTCCCATATAATTGAACAGGAATATTGCTACCAGCTCTGGGCTGCAAAATCTAAACAAAAACAGAAAAGATGGAAAGAGTCAGATCTTTCTGTATGCCTTTTCTGCCACCCAGTGGCCATCTGGATTTTTGCAACCCAGACCCAGAAAGCTACTTTATTTTGATACTACCAAAGAACAGATGTTTCTGTGGTACATTTTTTTTCCTTCCACAGAACACAAAAGATACATTTCTTTTGCTTGGGGACTACAATCAGTTCCCCATGGCACTGTGCAATGGACATTAAATTGTAACTCTGTTATTTAAAAGAGCTAGCTTGTGGTAGTGGTTAAGGCTCCACACTAGAAACTAGGAAACTGTGAATTCTAGTCCCATCTTAGGTACAATGCCAGTTGGGTAACTTTGAGCCAGTCACTCTCACTCAGCCGTAGGAAGGAGACAATAGCAAATCACTTCTGAAAATCTTGCCAAGAAAACTGTAGGGATTTCTCCAGGCATTTGCCAGGAAACAAAAATGATCCAAAGGTTTATGCACACATAAACATTTCATTTAAAATGACTCACAACTGTGCAGGATTTTTTTCCCCTCACAATTCTGTTTAGTTAGTCCTAATAACATTATAGATTATTATTGTTGTAATTGTGATTTTTGCACATTTAGTCAAGGATACTGGCAGGGATGAAATCCAACAGGTTCTGACAGGTTCTGGAGAACCGATAGCAGACACTTTGAGTAGTTCAGAGAACTGGCAAATACCACCTCTGGCTGGCCCCAGAGTGGGGTGGGAATGGGGATTTTGCAGTATCCTTTCCCTGCCACGCCCACCAAGCCACACCCCACCCACCAAGCCACGCCCACAGAACCGGTAGTAAAAAAAAATTGGATTTCACCACTGGACACTGGGTTAATAGAACAGAATATTATTGCCCTCAACATACAAATAAAATACAGAATAGAAATAAAAAATAAAAAATGAAGCAAAATGGGTTGAACCAGCCTTACATCCAATTATTCAGATAGGTCTATAACAGGTCCAGATAGGTCCTGTCAGATGATAGGTCTATGATAGGCCCAGATAAGTCTATCTATGAACTATCTCCTCATTTCATTTTCAGATTTTGTATGGAGAAACAATTACATTTTCACTTACCAAAGAGTGCAGAAAAAAGAATGGATTGAGGCCACTACTTTTTCTGTCTATAAGTCTTAAGTCTTTGAGATCACATTGTGTATGTTTTAGTCTTTGCTTCTTAGGTTAACATTTTTAATAGGAAGAAAGGGGGAAAAAAACAGATGTCTTACAAAAAAGAAAGAAGCTTTTCCTAACTTTCCGTGTACTTGGATCTTTCATTTTATGAAAACAGTCAAGCTACAACCACAAGATTTCACAGATAAGAGAAAAAATGTGGATTGCACTTAATTCAATATTATAAAGGAATACTCTTATGGGGAGACAGCAAGCTGAGCCAAAGCCAAACCAAGACTGCTGACTGATCTGAAAAATGTGAATATTTTTCACACTGGGATACCACATCTCATAATGCTCCATGTGTGCTATAGTATATAATTATGAAATGTTTGCATTAAGTAACTTGGGTGCCTAAATACAGATGTTCCTTATTGACATTAATTGGACATGACATATCTTTGGCCTGCTTTATAGCAGTCATCGGGGCATGCATTTCCACTTTACTCATATATATTCTACAGGAGCTCTGTTCCATATCGACCTTATTAACAGTGAAAAACATTAGTGCCCCAGCTATCTGTCATATATATGTTAAAAATGCAATTGGTTCACTTTGAAGAGAACATTTCTTAGGAAACATTCCTTACTTTATTTTACTATTTACTATTAAGTTTATTTCTTTTTTAAAAACTACTGTTTAAAATCTACTTGCATGAAAAGAAACATGAAAGTGCTTTGTTACCTTACCTTCAGGGACTTCAAATTCATTTAGCAAGCAAGTTAAATGCATGTTAATAGCATCACCATGATCAGCCTCCTAAATTACTCTTCAGTTTGTTCTAGAGGGGGAAAGATTTGATAAACCCAGGGGTGAAATCCAGCAGGTTCTGGAGAACTGGTAGCGGAAATTTTGAGTAGTTCGGAGAACTGGCAAATGCCACCTCTGGCTGGTCCCAGAGTGGGTTGGGAATGGGGATTTTGCAGGATCCTTCCCCTGCCATCCCCACCAAGTCATGCCCACCAAACCACACCACTCCCACCAAGCCACGCCCATAGAACCGGTAGTAAAAAAAATTGGATTTCACCACTGGATATACCTCTTTGCCTCCAAACCAGCTGCAGATTGTGGGTTACATTCCAGGTGCAAAGGTTAGTTAGAATCCAAGACTTTAGATCAGTACATCTCAACTTGGATAACTTTAATACATACATTCCCAGAATTCCCTCAGCCAGTCCACATTGGAGAATTCTGGGAGTTGAAATCCACACAAGTTGCCAAGGTTGAGAAACATTGCTTTAGGCTGAATCCTACAAAGTTAATTGAACTTAGAACCCATTTAAATAAATGGATTTTGGCAAAGTCTAAGTATATGTATTTTAAATTATTTTTTCAATGGCAAAAGATATTTAATAGTACAACCATGAAGAATAAAGAAGAAATCATATTTGTTCAAACTGAAAAATCTTCAAAGTAATTTTAGATTAAAATTGGATATAGGATACATTTAATTACTTATTAGCATGAAATCAGTAACCAATAATTACCTACAATAGCCAATATAATATGAAACATCAATCAGAATAATTAATGTACATTTATTTCAAAGGTGAAAAGTCTTATAAATTACAAGACAGAGACAATCTTACTGCATGATTTTATATCCTTTTCACTGATTAAAAACAACTTTCTATTGATAGCTGATGGTGAATAATACATATTTTCCATAAATGATCAAGTTTATTATGTGCCAAACCTTCTTATATGTATTCCAAGGTTTAGTAACTGTTTACAGTTAGGAAGTTAGGAAAGAGTAACTTTTGACATCCTCACATTTATAAACTTCATAGGGTCTGTAAAGCAAAAAGGAAAGCTGAAGTAAGATCTTAAGCACAGTCTTAGTTTTATTTATTGGCTGTTTTGCTTAATGATCAAATTGCAGATCCAAATTGTGGTTACTAAACAAGTATCATTATTTTAATATAATGTCATTATTAAATAATAATTATTTATTATGAATACATATTCATTTACATTTATATATTGAATTTGTATATTAATTTATATTATATATAAATTATATGTATATAAATGCATATAATTAAATAAATAATTAATTACAATGAACTCATCATTCTCTGTACCTTCAGTCAGCCTATTTCAGATGCAATAGACAAAATATTACTTCAGATTCTATTCCCAAATGCTGGAGAGTTTATTATTTATGAAGAAGTTCACCCAATTGAGATAATTTGCATAATTTACATCCATTTTATGGGTTGTCTGCAATTACCAAAATGGCATAAGTAAACACAAATGACAATAAAGTTTATTGCATAATTATGCAAATATCATAAATTACATCAATGATGTGAAATCAATCAATCAAATTTAATAGATTGCCACCCTTCCTTCCAAGAGATCCATTAAATTTAGATTTGACAATACAGTCTACATAGCAAATAAAGTTAGGTTGATTATGGAGGAGGAGGAGGAGGAAGAGGAAGAAGAGGAGGAGGAAGAAGAAGAGGAAGAAGAAGAGGAGGAGGAGGAGGAGGAGGAGGAGGAGGAGGAGGAGGAGGAAGAAGAAGAAGAAGAAGAAGAAGAAGAAGAAGAAGAAGAAGAAGAAGAAGAAGAAGAAGAAGAAGAAGAAGAAGAAGAAGAAGAAGAAGAAGAAATAATAAAACAAATTGAACCTATATTCCATGTAGTATCTAAATTGCCTGAAACCTTGGAATGCAGATGGTAATTGAGTAGATGTGACTCTATATAAGGCAGCCCATGATTTCTGCAAACTGGCAGCATTGAAATTTACTCACAAAAGGAAGAAATTTCTCCATCCCCTTTTTTTCCAAAACCCAAAAGCTCAGATTAAAGTTTCCAAAATGAACTTTCCTACCACCACCTCCTCTAAGACTCCAAATATGGAAAGCCCATCCAGCAACATGATTTAATCCTCTTCCTGGCAATCCCTCAGGTACATTCTTTCGTCTCTTCAAGTGATTATCCAGAGGGAGTAGGAAAGAGGGAATATCACTTCCAAACAAACTTGAAGATAATGGAGTAAAAGCAATTTGCTCTAAAATAATGGTAAGAACATGTGGGGTCCTTTGCAAAACGGGGACTTTGCAGAAATTGGCTAATTGCAGAATTAGCCTTTTGCTGGGTGGCAGTGAAATAGCTATTGCCTCAGTGCATTTAACTTTTCTTTATTAAATACTTGGCAGGCGTATGTTTCAGTGTTCTGCTGGCCCCCCCTCACCACTACTGTGTTGGCTCAACAGATCGGCTTTACTTGCTCCTTCAGCGAGGAGGCAGGAAGTGGTTTTTGCTTTGTAAAATCTGAAATCAAAATAAGCTGGCACAGAGCAGACCATCTCCTTGATTATACAAAGCTTCAACCCTGAGAGGCAGGAATTTTTCCACATACCCTTAAAAAGTCTTGGCAGAAGGAAGACAACATCACAAGGGCCTCTATCTGTTTGTGAATCATGAACGCATTATGCCAGAATCTTGTCTTTAAAAAAGCCGAATCTTGGAAAATGTTACTCAGAAATCCAGATGTAAAATACTTGGGTGTGTTTGCTCTGAATGTCTGTTTGCTGAGGTTCTTTAAGGTGAAAGCTATTTAAACGGTGGAAAGATAAGAAGCTGGCTTTATTTAGCAAATGCTGCTCCTGTTTATTTATATGTTCTTTAAATGAACACAGCAGACACATACTTCTGGAGTGTGGTGGTGTAATTTGTAACCAAGAAGCAATAGTATCATCAAATGTTAATTGGCTTCCTTAGAAAGAGAGAGCTGTGACATCATATCACAAGCTGAAACACAAACTCTTCCCACATGTGGTAAAGTCCAGTGGCTAGGAAACCTCTCCCAATCTATCCAGGGCTTTCCCTAGTGATACTGTTTTTTTGGACCTATTGAAATAAAGGCAAAGGGAGGAGGAAGAGAGTAACTCTCCCTCTGTTGCTCCATTTGAAGTACTACTATGGCTGCCTAAGGATGGGGGAGCTTTCTGGAAAGGGAATAAGGGAAAGGACGGGCAGAATCAGGAGATTTGAGAGGAGAAGAGGGTGCTTCATCTATAAGAAGAGAGGTTGGTTGATTTCTGCATGATGGACAAGCTTGGAAAACATTATGTTCTTTGTTCATGTGTGCATAAACAAACAAGAATTCTGATGACCTTTAAGTTATCTAAGTGAGGACAAGCTTGTTTTTACAGAGGAGGAGAAGGAGGAGTAGGGGAATGAGAAGGAGAAAGAAAGAGAAGGAGGAGAAGGAGAAGGAACCTTACTACTAGAGATTCTGGGTGGTTTACTAGTCTTGAATGAAAGAGATTTCATTTGGAAGAGCTATGGATGAAATCCTATTCAATGTTCCTGCTTTTGTTTGTTTCCTTTTCAGAATTTCCAATTCCAAATTATCTACAAAATTTACATAGATTAATTGATTTGTTTCGCCTTGAACAGACAACAATCTACTTCCACAGATGTGTACAATAGATCCTGAACAATTTGGACTAATAGACAAGAGTAATGTTCTCTAATGCTAAAAGATATCCAGCATGTGTCAAAGTAGCCAGTTACCTAAGGAAATCATATTAACATAAATGAATGACAATGTACTGACACTTTATGTGAACATATTCCTGATGAGCAGAACAGAAGTCAGAAAAAATAAAAAAAAAAATAAAAAGGGCCAGTCTGGTCTAGTGGTTAAGCACTCGGCTAAGAACTAGGAGATTGTGAGTTCTAGTCCTAGGAGATTTAGATCTAGCACCCGTGATGGCACAGTGGTTAGAATGCAGTATTGCAGGCTAATTCTGCTGACTGCCAGTTGCTTGGAGTTCGGCAGTTCGATTCTCACTGACTCAGCCTTCCATCCTTCCAAGATTGGTAAAATGAGGACCCAGATTGCTGGGGGCAATATGCTGATTATAAACCACTTAGAGAGGGCTGTAAAGTACTGTAAAGTGGTATATAAGTGTAAGTGCTATTTTATTGCTATTGCTACCATGTTTCCCCAAAAACAAGACAGGGTCTTATTTTCTTTTGACCCCCCCCCCATAAGGGCTTGGCCTTTTTATCAGGGGATTTTATTATTTTAGGGGTGCAGGAGACGGCAAGCATGGGACTGGATGTCCCGTCACTCCTGTCGCCTCCCTTCCCTGTTCTTTGCACTGGCCAAGCAGCCCAACACATCCCACCCTACCTCAATGGCAACAACTGCTTCCCTTCCCCGCCGTCTCTTTATTGAGGGGGAGCAGGGGGGCAGGTGGGGCGGGGGAGAAGCAAGATGCGTGGAGCGAGACGTGGCTCCCCTTGCTATCTCTTCTCCCCTCCTGGTGGACATGACAGGGCTCCTGCCCCTCACTTAGCCACCTGCCCCCTTTAGGGATGCAATTTGGGGGGTGGCAGTAAGGCAGGTGAGAAGCAGGACACTTGTCTTACCTTTCCAGCTCCATCATGTTCCTCATCATTGTGTCCAGGGAAACACGCTGTAACAGAAAACCTTCTACTGAGTTCAATCAAACTTCTCGAACTCAAGAGAAGGTTTTCTTTTACAGCATGTTTCCCTGGAAACAATGGCGAGGAAAGTGATGGAGCTTGAAAGGTAAGACCTGTGTCCCGCTTTTCGCCCACCCCACCTGCCACCCCCATATTGCATCCCATTGCCATTGGGGTGGGCAGGGCCAGATTTTCCTATAGGCTAACTAGGCTTCAGCCTAGGGCCTCAAGATCAAGAGGGGCCTACATTCAAATTGTTAGCAAAATTAAAATTACACTTTCTCTATAAGTGAAAGGGTCTCATAAGTGGAATAGCCTAGGGCCTCTTTTCATCTAAATCTGGCCCTGGGGGTGGGGTGGGATGTGTTGGGCCACTTGGCCAGCACGAAAAACAGGGAGGGGAGGGCATGTCTCCCCTCCAGCCTCGTCTCCTCAACTCATTTGGGTTGCACGGCAAGCAACCAGAGGAAACGGTGGGACTGGCTGCGCATGCGTGTAAGTAGTTGGTGGTGGGGGACTTATTTTGCGGGGGTGGCTTATATTATCGCATGCACTGAAAAGCCCAATTGGGCTTATTATCTGGATCTGTCTTATTTTCGGGGAAACACGGTAGTCCTTCGTTAGACATGAAAGCCAGCTGGGTGACTGGGTGGGCCAGTCACTCTCTCAAAACTCAACCTCTTCCCAGGGTTGTTGTTGTGGGGAAAATAGGAGGAAAAAAGTATTTTGGATATGTTTGCCACCTTGAGTTATTTGTAAAAATAATCAAGATTGGAAAATAATAAAAGTAAAAGTCTGCTTTTCTCTCCACCTTGCTTGACATTGCCTCCAAAGAAATGTATCTAAATTTAGACTAGCTAGAAAACATTGAATAGTAGGAAAACAAGGTACATGACTTATGAGTCTGATAAACCAGAGAACACATCACTAGCACAATTAAAACATCAAAGGCAATTCAAATAATGCAATCTGCTTCTCCAAGAGGTTTTAAGTCATCCTTCCCATTTCCATGAGCTTCTCTGTATGCTTTGCCCACACCCAACCTCAAACGCCAATGCCCTGAAATAACCTGGCAGAGTTGTCTACAACACACTTTGCAACCTTCGAGTCAGATATGCTTCAAATGTATCGCAAAATGTGGAAGGAAAGAAAACATGACAAATTAGGCATCCATCCCAAGTGGACATTTTCTTATCCAAATTCAACCCTGAAGGGAACATTTCACAAAGATAAACAAAGGAAGAGAAAGGGTGGGGATACGGTTAGAATGCAACAGAACACATTGCAAGACCTAAATGAAATCAAGTCACAACAGTTTTGCCTTTAACGATTTCCACATTTGGTATGCACTACCATAGCCCAATTTAGCATTGCCCAAAGTAAAAGGATACATTTGTAATCATTACAACAGGACTTATCCAAGATTTACCATTCCATTCTTGTTGCAAAAGGTAGATTATAAAGTTAAGACTGAAACAGGAGGTTCAAATGAAAAGTCACCATTTCCTTGGGATGAAAAACTAACTAAAAAAAAAAAAGGTCAAACATTATGGATTTGCAACAATATTCCTTCTGATAAACAAAAAAAATATATTTAAAAATGTACTGAAAATCCTATGTAGTCCAATTAAGGCTAAGGAAAAAACTAGGGAGAAGTGATATTGTAATCGTATCCAAGTCAAATGACAGGAGAATTACAAATCCAACCCTAACCCTCAGCTCTGGATAGGGCAATAAAAACATGCTCTGGTGAATGCTACCCTGTTTCCCCAAAAATAAGACCTCCCCGGATAATAAGCCCAATTGGGCTTTTGAGCACATGTGCTAAAATAAGCCCCCCTCAAAAAAACAAGCCCTCCCTGAAAATAAGCCCCCCCCCCAAAAAAACAAGCCCTCCCTGAAAATAAGCCCTCCCTGCAGCTGGTCCTTGCCATTTCCTCTGGTTAGGGTTAGGGAGACAGAGCTGGAAATCAGGTAAGATGGCAAGAGGAGCCCCATCTTGCTCCATGTGCCCCAAAATAATAAGACCTGCCCAAAAATAAGGCCAACCACTTATTTCGGGGTTCAAAAAATATAAGACAGGGTCTTATTTTGGGGGAAACACGGTATTATCTGCCATGTCCTATAATGTTGCCTTCATCTTCATCTTCATCTCATTCAGCCTGTACTCCAAACAGACCTAAATCACTGTTAGCCATTTTAAAGTTAAAATAGTGCTTTCTCCCTTAAGCAGCCAACAAGCTCTAGCAGTTTTACAAGGGTACAATTTGAGTAAAAACTGAAACTGTGAAAGGAACATTGGAGTCCTAATGGACAATCACTTAAACATGAGCCTGTAGTGTGCGAAAGCAGCCAGAAAAGCTAATACAATTCTTGGTTGCATAAACAAAGGCACAGAATCAAAATCACGTGAAGTATTAGTACTGCTTTATATGGCCTTAGTAAGACCACACCTGGAATACTGCAGTTTTGGTGACCACATTACAAAAAGATGTTGAGACTTTAGAAAAAGTGCAAAGAAGATCAACTAACATGATTAAGGGCCTGAAGACTAAATCATATGAAGAACAGTTGCAGGAATTGGGTATGGTCAGTCTAGACAAAAGAAGGACTAGGCATGACATGATAGCACTATTCCAGTATTTGAGGGGCTGCCACAAAAAAGAGTGGATCAACTTATTTTCCAAAGCACCAGAAGGCAAGGCAAGAAACAATGGATGGAAACTAATAAAAGAGAGAAGCAATCTGGAATTAAGGAGAAACTTCCTAACAATGAGAATAATTAACCAACTTGCCATCAGAAGTTGTAGGTGCTTTATCACTAAAGGTTTTAAAGAAAACACTGGGCAGCCACCTATCTGAAATGGTATAGGGTCTTCTGCTTGAGCAGGGGTTGGACTAGAAGACCTCCAAGGTCTCTTCCAGCTCTATTCTGATTGATTGAATGAGTTGTTTCATCAACCACTTTGTCTGTGGCACTGTCAGTGATCTCTAGGTAGCAGGATATGTTTGGTAGTTACTGACCATTTTAGATTGGTATGGTAGTCCCTTCTAGTCCCTGAACTTTGTCTTTTGGGTTCATTTCCCTGTGGATAATGGGAAAATCTGGGTCTTTCAATCTGGACTCTCCCCAGCAATAGTGGTGGAAATGGGCTGGACCGTGAAGAAGGACCTGCCTCAGCCATTTCATGGTGCAACCTTCCTGCCTGCACACCTGTCATTTGTTATTTGGGCTACTTCTAAACATGGATATACTGTTCTTCCAGAAAAGTATTACATCGTTATTTAGAAACAGCCTAAACAATAGTTGACAGGCAAAGTGAAGCAACACAAGAGAGATCTTTCTTGTGTAACCTTGCCCTTGTGTTTGTCAGCTATTTGGCCTGATACACATCCTGGTCAGCTCAGAAATTTGGTGCATAAAAGAAAATCCTTCACCACCTCAGCTGCCACTGAAGGATGATGAAATTCTTCATTTGAATGTGCATCCAGCTGGCTTCAATACACTACAGCAGAGTTGGGCCATCCCTGCTTATTTCTATCTCATCTTGTATTACAAATGTCTATTTCACAGATGTTTCTCTTATAAATTGAACAAAGGCCCCAACAGCTCTTTTTTCATTTTTCTGCTTAAGAGAAAGAACACACAATCAAAGTGACCATCAGAATGATTAAAAAAAAAAAGTAGATTTATTCATTTTTTTCAAGGAATACTGCTTAGCAAAATGAGAATTTTAATCTGTTAGGTAACTTCTCCAAACAATTTTGAGCATCAAAATTGCTGGATATAGTGTAAATGCAACTAAATAAATCTGGGTTTCCCCCTATGTTTAGAGTTCAACTTCTAAAATTCTTCAACCGGAGCAAACTTTGCTGAGAACTCTGAAGATGAAGCTCATTGAACTTAATGGTGGCCAAATTGAGAAAAATTTATGGTTTCAGAATCTTCCCTCACTAAGCAATATGGTCTCAAAGCAATGATACTTGTAAATGATAGACCCTTGGTAGTACAGTGGTCTAAGGCACCCTGTTATTAAGCTGGTTATTAAGACCAGCTGCCTGCAATTACTGCAGGTTCGAATCTCGCCAAGGCTCAAGGTTGACTCAGCCTTCCATCCTTTCTAAGGTAGGTAAATTGAGGACCCAGTTGGGGGGCAATAAGCTGACTTTGTATAAATATACAAAAGGATGAAGGCTATTGCTGAGCACATTGTAAGCCGCCCTGAGTCTCCGGAAAAGGGCGGCATATAAATCAAATTAAAAAAAAAATTAAAAAAATAGGAGTGGAATTTGTGAAAATATGAGTTAAAAAGTACATTGTAGGAAAGGAAAATAATTTATTTAAAATATGCATGTTTATATACACTACATCACTTTAAATACTTTCAGTCTTGTTCCTGGCTAGTACACATCTGAGTTCCTTTGGAAATAATTTCCTGTGTGAGATAGGTGGCTGTGATTAATACATGTACTTTATTATTTATTATTTCTATCTCATAATAGAAAAGGATGAGTTTTGTAAGGCATGTTCAACCCAGGCAATATAGGCTGGGTTCTAGAATCATGTGTGATGAAGGGCCTTCTGGAGTCTCTTATCAAGAGGCCTAACAGGCATCAGGCTCTGCTCCAACAAACTGACAGGTTGGAACAGTTTTCAGGGACAGATCCCTGGGGGGGGGGGGGCTGCCCTTGAAGCTATGAAGGCTGCATCTTGTAGATAAATGCTCTGTTATCTTGTTTTTAAAAGATGAAAAGGGGTAGCAAAATGCGGCCTGCTTTACATCCTAAGATTATTTCAGATTTTCACGACCTTATACAATCACACCCCAGTTAGAGCCCATGTCTTTCTTTTTGAAGAATATTAAAGTAAAAACACATGGCTTTTCTTTTTTTTTAATGTCACCAGGCTAGGAGAAACATGCATAAGCTAGGATTATTGGCTGACTGTTTTCATAGATTCATATTTACTTTTCAGCTTGAAAAAGAATTCCTAATACTATCAGTAGATGGAATGCAGATCATAGTGATATGAAGATGGGAACTGTACATGTATGAAAAAACATGAGTGGGTTTTCCCTATAAAAGTGGTGCCTTGCTGTGTGTTGTTGAAGATGGTGTCTTTGCAGCCCCCAATCATTTACCCAGTCCTCAATAAATAGCCCACAATTGCCCCACAGAAATCCTCCACTCCCTGCAAGTGGTAACATCATCATGATTCCTTCTCCTCTGTTGACTAGCCCTACCAAAAGCCATTTTCTGTACTAATCAGTTGAGCAAAGAAAAGTGACCTATGGAATTGCTGCTTGGTGAAACTTGTGAGCCAATGATCCCATTTCAGTCTGGCTCCAATCAGTTTACCAAATAATGCTTTAGAATATTTGCACTATTATAACAGACCTGTCCTGAAATGGCTTCAAACTGAGCCTTGAAGACCTGGATATTCTCACACACACACACACACACACACACACACACACACACACACACGCCACGACTTGAACTAAGGTAAGTGAAGGGCTCCTTTTGATCGGTGTGCATGGAAACTGGTGGTTAGTCCTTCCAGGGGAACTCTTATTATGTCTTTGACTCATTGCTTTTCCTATTCTGTTTATGTAGTTTGCCACCCAGAATCCTCCATTACAGATCAGTTTTAGGAATATGATTTATAAATAAACCAATATAAGCAGACAGGCCCCACAATTTATTGCACTCATGAAATACGATTAATACAATACAGTCTGATGTAGAAAACCCAGAATTAGCCACAGGTCAATTCTTTTTTTTTTTTCAGTCTTGTTTGTAAACAACATTTTAAAACTATTAATAGGGATTATTTCAATATGTTAGGTAAAGCATGCCTCTGGAATATCTTCCTTTACCTCATCTCCCAAGGAAACATACCACAGAACAATATGAGCTGGAAAGTGTTATCAGTGTTTTCAAAATAAAGTATAATGTGGCTTCATACAAGGCTGCTTCTTGCTGGATAATTGAAAAAATAAGTTTATGTAAGAATGCAAGAATAATCCTGTTGGATCAGGCTGAGGCCAGCATTTTATTTGTCACAGAGGCCAACTTTTTTGACACTTGTTTTGGTAAAACTACCACACTAATAGCAAGAGCAAAACTTTCCTACGAGCACAAAGTGGATAGGGAGGGTTTATTTTTTTGATAAAGAAAAAAAAACTTTAAATCAAACGTAGACTTTTATCTTTTCTCTTTTTTTCTCTTTTGAGCCCAGTAGCTCATCAGCCTTCAAAAGGGATGAACAATTCTCACTGCCAAAATATGCTTTCTGCTGCTCACCGGGTTCATCCCGGCAATCAAATTCAGATTCAGATTCATGACCCAACCCTTTTCTTTTCAATGTGAAATGTATCCAAGTTGATTCAACCTCTTTTGAATATTTTTGGGTTTATTTGGACCATAATTCCTTAAAAACTGGCAGCCAATCGGCACTTCTCCTTTCTGGCCACGTATGAGCAGATAACACTACAAGTTAATCACTGTCTGCTTGCTGGCCAATAACTGAGTCCCGTGCCTTGTCAGCCTCTGCAATCCATATTTAAATATACATTCCATCCTCCTTTTCACAAAAAAATAAATAAATCGCCACCACCATGATAAAATTGCCACTATATTATGGTACTAACCAAACTTTTGCTGCTGGCATGCTGGCAATTTTGTCTTTTATTACTTAACTATGCAAGGCTTTTCTAGGAGTTGAGAGGTAGACAGAGTTAAAAATTTCCTCCAATCACAGCACAGTTTGTCCTTTAGGCAGATGACCTTTAGGGAAAATTGCATCCACAGGTACAATACCACCAAAATTACTTGCAATGGCAAGCTTTCTTTTTTGAGTTCTTAGCTAAGTAAACTTATAAAACAGCAATTCTTTTTATGATTGCCTTTCTGCTTGATTTTTTTTTTAAAGCAGTAACTTTTGCTACGGAGCAAAATATAGAAAATTGCCGTTTGGGGTACAAAATAGGTAAACATTAGAAAATATAGATAAATAGAAAAACAAACCAGTGTTTTTCCACTTCGGCAACTTTAAGACATGTGGACTTCAGCTCCTAGAATTCCCCAGCCAGCATGCTAGTTGGGGAATTCTGGGAGTTGAAGTCCACATGTCTTAAAGTTGCCAAGTGGAAAAACACTATTCTAAATTGATGTATTCCTCTGGGTCTAGTGTTCTGAACACAGAATTCAAGCTGTGACATGCAGGGACAAGGAGGCAATTGCCTTTGTTTTTTGAGATGTCCATCAATGTTTCTCTTCCCGGCAGCATCTCCAGTCTTGTCCTTTCACATCTGCAGCATTATCCAAAGGTTATGCTAGAATCAGCTTGTTACTATCTTATCTTCAATTGCATTCTAAAAACAGACCAAAGGAGACTTTGGAAAGTCAAGAGGGCAATCATCACTTCACGTTTCTGAAGCTGGGTCACTTGGCCCATCTTAAGGGACACTCTGCTCATGGCCATAAGTCTCTGCCGATTCCCAGAAATATATTCTGCAATATGTAAAAATAAAAAGGTGTCTGCAAAAATGAAAAGTGCTTCTTTGCTCAGACGTTACTCAGTGTCTCCCTGGCATCTATTTTTATCAGGTAAAACCTTCGTATCCAATATTTTACTTCAGGTCACTAAAGCATAGTCCTCCCTGCCATTAGATAGAGGAAAACAGTCATTTGAAAAAGGTAAATTCTGTACATCGCATCTGTACATTCTGTAGAAAAAGTGAGATTTATTTAATGCAATATTAATGTGATAGGTTAGAATGAATTCCCATTGGATTGATTTTTTAAAAAAATGATTTTGAGTTAAACTGTGCTTATTTTTGGCAGTGAAATAAAAAGAGGTAAATTCAATTTTCTCATTATGAAGTTTTTTTTTATTGATGCCAAAACATCTTAATCCAGCAATAAATTAAAAAATAAAAGTTAAGGTGAAATTCTTCAGGTTCAGATCCTTAAAAATGGACTTTTATTGTAGCCTGACCCTGAAGATCATCGCAAGTTATCTTTTTTAAAAAAATGCTTTCAAATTGGAGTTCTGGAGAAGACTCTTGAGAGTCCTTTGAATTGCAAGGAGATCAGATCAGTAGATCCTAAAGGAAATCAACCCTGACTGTCCTTTGGACAGATACTGAAGCTGAAGTTCAAACACTTTGGCCACCAAGTGAGAAGAGAGGAGTCATTGGAAAAGACCCTGATGTTGGGACAAATTGAAGGCAAAGGTAGTTAGGTAGCGTCATCAATGCAATGAATATGAATTAGGACAAACTCTGGGAGATGAAGAATCAGACACGATTTAGTGTAAACAACAACATTGTCTTAAATATCCAAGCAGGAGATTTTAAAGCATTAACTGTATAATTCTATTTAGGTATTTACAGATATAGACAAACCATGCCTTCTCCTACTGCACAGCCTATTTCTTTCAAAACTTGACGATTGTGGAGTTTCCTAAATAGCAATAGCACTTAGACATATATTGCTTCACAGCCCTCTCTAAGTGGTTTACAGAGTCAGCCTATTGCCCCCAACAATCTGGGTCCCCATTTTACCCATCTCGGAAGGATGGAAGGCTGAGTCAACCTTGAGCCTGGTGAGATTTAAACTGCCAAATTGCAGGCAGCAGAAGTAGCCTGCAATACTGCATTCTAACCACTGCACCACCACGGTTCACAAATACACTTTCTGTATCCACTCTGAGTGAGTCTAAATGGTATAAATATTTGTAAATTTTAACTTGAAATTGATAAAGCTTCTTGATTGGTTGAGTTCTACCTCCCTTAGCTGTTTTTTGTGCTGCTTTAAACTCTGATCATTTTTCAGTCAAACATTACTAGGAGAACAAAATCTCTCTGCTACTGTTCTGCAAACTAGACGAAAATTGCTGATTCAGCTCATTCTGTCTTAACTTGCAATATAAGTCAAATAAATTTGGGATATGGCTTAGCAGAAACTATTAAATTTCCATAAAGCTATGCTAAAGTTTGGATTCTTGGTGTTTTTCTTTTACAATATGTTGTTTCAATAATATAATTACAAAGAATTCTCAAAGCACAATCTCTTTGTACCATGATTATGAAGCTAACAAATTTCACAAATATTTTTTTCTTTCTCTAAAATGATATAAGAAAATTAGGGCTGCCAATTCTTATTATCAGAATATTGGAAAAGTGATGCCTAAGTAGATTAAAAATCACTAATAGCAATTAAGTATTTAAATTTTTATCTTCTCTTATGTTAGTACTTGAGTTAGAAAAATCACGATATGTGCCAACAAAAATCTTGGTTTAAAAGTTGCATTTTATTTTGAAAATGTTTATGGATGTGATGCAAATATATTTAAGAGGTACTACAACAAACAACTCTTGGTTGCTTTTAATAAAGCTCTTTCAGCTTAACTCTTCTGATTTTATGTATGCTGCTTAATACTCTGTTGCATCATTGATAAAACTGCTGACAAAAAAAAGAAGAAAATATAATAGCTATTTAAAGGCAGAATGGATACAAAAATAAAATTGTTCCTTATCTCTTATCTATAAGCATACAATCAGTGAAATGGTTAAACCATCCAAGTTTTTATGTTGCACTTATTGTCTCTTTAGACAAAACCCAATATTCATAATCCAAATAATTATTCTTTATACATATGAAAAACAAGAATAACTTATTTCTCCTTGATCAAAAACACAAATGTCAAATTCTTGCATTCTAGAACTGAAAGCTTGTCTAATTAACACAACAGGAGAGGCATTAACTTACTTATGAAACTGCCTAGAGTGAGGCAACACAGGAAACTTTACAATGGTAAAAGATTAAAATCACTTCAAACTGTTCAGTTTAATGTGCTCTATGTATTGTTCTGTTAGTTTCTTGTTATAGAAAGTATTCTTGTTTTATTTTTGGTATGATTTGTTCCTTTCTCCTCTTTCTTCTAGCATCACATAAATTTTGTACTAGAATCTGCACCCAATATTTGTGATTTCGATATCACAACTTTATTATCAGCTATTTCTCTGCTTAATTCAAATTCCTAATGTAGAGGAGCAAACGTGGGGTTGCTAAGGATAGCAGAGGACATGAATGACTATTTGACTTCCTTCATGCTTTCTAATTCACACCAATGAATTAGAATCCAACAGGTGGAATGAAGATTTACATATTCAGCTTTGTTTTTCCAAATATTAGGAGTCATTGCTCTTAGATTAAAATGTGGTTTTAAAAATAGAGAAACATCTGATAAATAAATAACATACTAGTTTTATTTATGTATTTATTTCAAAGATTTATATAGTTTCTTATCTTACCCAACATAACTCTGACTGGCTCAGAACAAAATACCCAAATAACAAGCACAAATGAAATAACTTCACACAACCAAGGCACCATCACATGCCTGGGGGAAGAGTGAGAAGTTCATGCAGGTATAGCATTAAAATTTACAAAATCATCATCTCATTTTTTTAACATTAACCCCTGAGATTCAGAGTTTTTATACGTTCCTAGCACCAAAGAAGTATCTTTTATATATTTAGTCTATTTTTCCTTTATTTCCAAGATCATACTGTGCTATTTGCAGCTATCTGCCATACTGAACAACCAGTATTTTCAAGATTTCTTCCACACTAATTGTACAATAGAATTACCAAAGAAAAAAGCCTATTCCTTTTTTCAAAGAATGGAAGAACTCACAGGAAGATTTAAATTAAGCAGAAACAATATATTTATTTTGTTTTCTCTGCAAAACATAAAATGGCAGTTCTCTGAAGACCGAATATACCATTTGGAGAAAATGTCAGACTATTATTCCCTCTTTAACATACTTTGTAAGCAGCTACACTTCCAGACTGATTATAGGTGAAATGCCCAACTTCATTTGACCTCCAGAGTTAAGTACATCCTTGGGCAACCACTTAACCCAACACTTTGGGAATGTAAAGTCTTAGGGTGCCTTTGGCCTTTCTACTGGTTTCCTAATCTGCTTACAAGATCTTCTTACTCTTTGACCTTTTGGAAAAACGTTTGCTCCACATAAACGATGAGGGCCTTAAACTATTGTGTGGTAGCAATTATCCAGATCAGAAAAATATTGCAGTTACCTCACTGTATATCAGGGCTAAGGAAAGGGAGAGAAGAGCCAACCAAGTCATTTTTAGTTACAGGGTTCCATTTTTTTATATTATGCAAGCCATTTACCGGTATACTCTAAAGCTATCAGCTGTCCACCTTACCTCAAGGAGTTTGCTGGCCAAATTTTCATCATGGAGAATCAATAGAGTAAACGGTTGGAGTGGCAGAGCTAACCAGCCTCTGAGAATCAAAAACAGGCTGTGTTTGCCACCCAGAGAACTGAGGAACACATTCAAACAACTGTATTTGTTGTGTGTTAATCCATCAATGTTAATTAGATAAGGGACAATGTAAGGTAAATATACAAACTACACAGTGCCCTCTTGCATTAGTGACAGCCTTTGAAATTTAACAACTTTCACTGACAAGTTAAAATTGGCCTGAGCCCGAAAGAAAACAAAAGCTGATTACTGGAGCAACTTACGGGTATCTCAAACAAAAGTGCAGTCAATTTTCTCTGGCACCTTTAGCCAAGTTATGGTACAACAGTATTTTTTATGAATTTGACCTTGCCAGCTTTTCCCGAACAAACTTTGCAGTCTGACAAATGCAACCTGTTCAGCAGTTTGAGTGTGTCTGAAATGGCTATAATATATCAACTTAACTGAATAGAACTTTTAAATAAGGTGAAGGCATTGCTGTCAAGAAAGCTAATTAGGTTTGCAAAGGGATACATCAAACTTATTGAAGTATTGAACTCTCAGAGGTTGACATCATCAGTTTCTATAATAAAATTATTTTAGTATGCTAATATAGTAGGAAGAAAATTATTAGGGCTAGCTTCTCATCCTTCAAAAAATAATTCAGAGATATGCTTTGGAATGTGTGCAAGTATAGCAGCTCTCTACTATTAATATAAAAGTCCATTTTTATCCCATGGTTTCTAGGTGAGGGCTTTAAAAAAGGTGCTGCTGCTTAAAGACTTCCTTACCTTTTATGAGTAGCTTCTATAAAGCAGCAACCATTTTTTTCCCCAGACTTCCAGAGAAGTTGTAAAAGTTCAGCTTCCTTAAGTAATAGAAGAAAGTATGATTCTTATCCTTCTTTAAGATTCAAGCATTTTTTAAAATCCTTTGCAGAGACTGCAGTCCTGGAAGTGATATGAGGTAGATTTTTTTCTAGCACTTTCTGGGTCTCCAGAAAGCTGTACTTAATTATAATGTTAATTCTTTGAATTAAAGAAGGAATAGCAACTAACATTAATAGCAAAGTATCTATTTTAAGCTTAATCTATATTCCCAACTACCGTATGCTTTTAGACCCTTTGTAAACTTATGTTGGGTGAGCACCTTTTGGTGGTTTGGTTGCCTCCTGATACTTGGAACAAGTGAAATTGACATGACAATGATTCTGTGAGAATGCCCACACTACATATTCAACATTTTAAATGTTCCACTGGGCCCAAACAGTTGGGGACTGTATCTGTATAGTTGCATCTCATCAACTGTATAATTGCATCTCATCAACCCATAGACTGATGAGATGCAATTATATGGTATGATAAGACTGGACAAAGAACAAGTGCTTCCTGAGTTATGCTAAACCAACCAAATTAGTAAAGCATTAAAGCAGCCATCTCCTTGGGAAGACTCAGGTGCCTGTCTGTGAATGCATGATACATACTGTATATAGCCACTTTGCTAGCACTCCCTGCAGAAGGTTTTGTACATGCAAACACATCTGTAAAAAACCAGGAAGGCCTTTGAAGTAGCCATCCAAACATTCCAAAAAATACTGCTATTTTAATACTTTGAGCAGAAGGTCTTGGATCATACTAAGCATTGTGAAGAACTCTTATGATAGCCTTTCTGTATAATCTTTTATTTATTTCCAAACTGCTAGACTTGTTAACCTAATATTTTAAATTCATGCTGCAAAGATATTTCATTTGGTGTTACAAGGCCATTATGATTAAAAGAAAACCTTTCTGTGGGGCCGTTATTTGAATCTTCATAACGTTTTTTTTTTTTAAAAAAAACCATTTCAAAGCATGGAATTAATCTTTTCGTAGGCATAATATCAGATGTGGAAAAAATAAAGGAACTGTGTCTGATAGCAAGAATGCAGGAACTTTGGCAAATGTTTTTTATAGTGTCAGTATTCTAAAATGTTCAGGTTGACTCATGAACATGGATGTCTGGATTGTGAAATGGTCTAAAGATGCTCACAGATTTTGGTATTTTTGAAATTGTTTTCACATGTCTTTTTTCTTTGATAAAAGCTTTTAGATATAGTATCTGATAGAGGAAAAAAAACAATCTACCAATTAGTTCTCCAGGAGCTGTGGTGGTGCAGTGGTTAGAATGTAATATTGCAGGAGTTTGATCCTGACCGGCTTAAGGTTGACTCAGCCTTCCATTTTTCCGGGGTTGCTAAAACGAGGACCCAGATTGTATGCTGATTCTATAAACCACTTAGAGAATGTGTAAAACACTATAAAGTAGTACATCAGTCTAAGTGCAATTGGTATTGGTATTCCATTTGATGCGAGAAAGCAAATTAGTACTAATTTACAAATTAGTGCAAAAACGAGAATTTTGGAGAACTGCTCAGGGATGAAATGATGTTCTTGTGCTTGCTGAAGTAGGTATGAGCGATTCTTCATTGTATTTTCATCTCTGTAGCAGTCTGCAGCTTCCCCCATTTACACTTAATGATAATTAAGTTGGCAATTTTGTATTTGGATTCCTTAATCTAACCCTCTCAACATGTTTATTGGAATTGGGAGCTGGATCAAGCTATGAAACCTCTAATGAAAGCACCCACTGTCCTTTTAGGCGGTGATACATTATCTGTTCTGAAGTGACATTCGCTGTTTGAAGTTGCAATTATCTTTTTTTTTTTAAAAATAATCTTTATTTACATTTATCAATAAAAAAGAAGACAACACACTATATAAATGACAAACAGAACAATAAGACCTGAGTGGTCAATAAGCCTGAGTGGCGTAGGAGGCTAATGCCTCCTAAGGCAGCATTTAACATCCAGCTGCCTGCAATTACTGCGGGTTCAATTCTCACCAGACTCAAGGTCGACTCAGCCTTCCATCCTTTCTAAGGTGGGTAAAATGAGGACCCAGTTTGTGGGGGCAATAAGATGACTTTGTATAAATATACAAAAGTATGAAGGCTATTGCTTAATGCATTGTAAGCCGCTCTGAGTCTCCGGAGAAGGGCGGCATATAAATCAAATTAAAAAAAAAAAAGACAAATAACATATGCCTATAAGTAGTACCTTAATAACTTAATATTCGGTACAGTATATCTATAATACATTCCGAGGGAGATAGAACAACCTAATTTACATTTATAAATCACTTAGGTCTATCCGACCTCGCTTTACTTGTATAATATAAATTTTTCAATAAATACAACTCCTAATCTGGTTTGGGTTTTATTTTTCTCTTTGATAGCCAAGTATATAGTTTTTCCCAAGATAAACATGTTTGTGTTTGGTCTCTATCTTTCAGTTTTTTCGTCAATTTATCTGCTTCCGCACAATCCAAAATCTTCTTTATAATTGCTTCCTCTGATGGGGTATTTTTATTTTTCCACATTTGAGCATATGTTAATCTCGCTGCTGTGATAATGTGTAGCGCAAGGTACCATGAATCTTTTTAAATATTTTCCGGTTTGGAGCCAAGCAAGCATGCCTCTGGTCGCTATTCAATCTCTTGATCTAAAATCTCGTTAAGCCACTTTTTTATTTTTCCCCAAAATTTTACTGCTTCTGAAGTTGCAATTCTCCATCCAGCACCAGCACAGGAATATATTTAAATTGTTTACCAGTGTAAACCTTTCAGCTACCACACCTGGATTATATCTCCATCTGAAAACCTCCAAAGATAATTCAATAAATTGCAACCTGCATACACTCAAAAGCATGTTAAACATTTTCCACTTGTTTTATGGCAAGAGCCAGAATAAAAGGGATGATTTTGTGCTTAAGACATGGTACTTATTAGGCATCTCCTATTTAGAAATCAATTTCTGTAAAGAACATGACAGGCGCGTGTCAACCAGGCCAGAAAACCACACATCATTACAGACTGACTTCATTCAGAAACTTCACCCAATCATAGATGCAGAAACAGACCAGACATATAGAACTATGCAAGGATAAAAGATTTATTCAAGATATACTGTATCTATATTCCATAATAAAATAAATGAGCATTTACTTTTTTTTATGAATAACCAAACTCTTCTGCTTGTGCCTCAGAAACCGCACACATATTTTAGCAATATGTGAACTTCATTTTCATTCTCTAGCACTGGGATTTAAACACTATTAACTTGTATAAGTTTATTTATAAGTTTACTGTTACTGGAGCATTAATTGCTGCGGTAATGCTATTTATTTGGGACTTGCTGCTATTTTTATTAGTGTGAAATGTGACCTTTGTTATTGCCAATTATTTTAGTGAACTTCTGACCTCTTCTGGCCATATTCCTCCTCCCTTTTTTTGTAAGAATAATTTAATAATATCTTCCCCAGACTTTAACTTTCGCATGCCCTTGAAAAGACGTTGAGGGTGGTTTTCATTTAAAAAAACCCCTAGAACTACACTTAGAAGTCTTGTTCATTTCAAACCATTATGATATCAAAAGGGCGAAAACAAGCAAGTGATTTAAAGGAATAAGCTGGATAAATAGCTGATTTGACTGACGATCTGGTAATTGAGCCTATTATTGTGCAAGATTATTACATTCTTTGGAAGAAGGAAGAATTTTTGGCTCTCATATGCTCTATGAATCATATCCTGCTAGTGTATATCACTGCAAGACAAAGTTGGAATTAAGACAAACTCGAAGTTATGAAAGACTGGAAAACGAAATGGCCAATAAAAAGAACCACAGATTTACTATGGTTTTCATAACCCATGATTTCAAAGTTCAGCTCCTAATTCTAAGAAGCTACAGTAGATCTTTATTTTAAATCTTTGTGGTAGTTCACAGATATAGTCTAAACTCTTGGTTGGTTGAGGTTTGTAGAAAATTTGGGGACATGTCATCCTAATCAACATTCTAGCAATTGTTTCTTGAAAATAAAATGCAGATGTTCATGCACAATGCAAAACTCAAATGTGTAGATCATGCTAAGGTGTTATCCAGGAAGAGAACTGGTTCAACACTCAATTCATCTTTACACAATGGAATGCAAATTGTATTGTTTGCGTGGTATGAGTACAGCCATAATGATAGAAAATAAACTCTATATTCATTGCCATTGTCATGGCTCATTCAAGACATATTCATTGGCTGTTTAACCTCAGAATGGACAAAACCAAACATTTTTACAGGCTATCTTAAACATGGAAGGCTTTGGAGTTGGCTGGCAAGAGATACCCTTGTGAAGTTGTACAGGTAGTCCTCAACTTATTTATTTGTTTGTTTATTTGTTTGTTTGTTTGTTTGTTTATTGGTTTGATTTATATGCCGCCCTTCTCCGGAGACTCAGGGAGGCTTACAATGCGTTAAGCAATAGCCTTCATACTTTTGTATATACCTGCTTAGTAGGACTTTCGCCCCCTCTAAGCGGTTTTCTTTTTTATACAAAGTCAGCTTATTGCCCCCACAAACCGGGTCCTAATTTTACCTACCTCGAAAGGATGAAAGGCTGAGTCAATCTTGAGCCTGGTGAGATTTGAACTTGCAGTAATTGCAGGCAGCTGGTGTTACTTAACAGTGCTTTAATCTGCTGTGCCACCAAGGCTCTTATGACCATCATGGAGCCCAAAATTTCCATGGCTAAACAAGACAATTGTTAGGTTGCGACCATTTTACCACAGTTTGTTATGCTAATCATGGCAATTAGTAAATGAATCGTACAGCTGTTAAGTGAATCTGGCTTCCCCCAGTTGACTTTGCTTGTCAAAAGTCATCTGGAAAGGTTACAAATAGTGATCGCATGATCCCAGGACAGCACAAGTGTCATAAACACATGCCAATTGCCAAGTGTCTGAATGTTGATCATATGACCAGGGGGATGTTGCAATGGTTGTAAGAGTGAAAAATGGTCATAGGTTACTTTTTTCAGTGCCATTGTAACTTGGAACGTCATTCAACGAATGGACTACCTGTAAGTGTCTCTGCAGTTTGTCCACCTGCAATTCCTTTCAACTTGTGGATATATAAATCAAGCAATGTCATAATTTTGAGTTTTCCTTCTTAGAACCTCCATACCTAGAAACACTCTGCAAATGTGAAAAGAGGAAATAGAATAATTGACTGAGACCCTTTTAATGCTGCCCTTTTAAAGAAGCAAGCTAGACATCGAAGGTTAACTCCATTTATTAAAAGTTAAAGGGTAATTCACCAAACTATATCTTCAATTATTGCTGAAAAATGTAACTCTACTACTTCAACTCAAGTTGCAGGATTGTACTCTGAAGCCAATAGTACAAAAAGCATGATTTTTTTTTTTTAAAAAAACCTTAGATTAAAAAACACCAGCAGGATTAGCAAGGCAAAATGCTACATTTCATCCTATATTATATGCCATTGCCATAAAGTTATTTACTTCCTCTACTCCATTTTTCTTACTTATCCCTTGTGTACATCTACATTGTGGAACGGTAAATAATAGATACCAGGTATTATAGGTTTAGTTACATCAGGGGAGTCAAACTCGCGACCCGTGGGCAGATGCATCACGCTCTGGCTATGCTGACCCCCGGTTTAGCGAAAGAGGAAAAAAGTTGTGATATGTCATGTGACGACAATGTGTGTCATCGCAAGTTTGATACTCCTGAGCTACCTGGATCAGTTCAACAAGTTTTGTGGATTTTATTTGTTATGGTATTTAAAATTTATTTCTATCCATTCCATTATATTTTCTCTCTGACAGGCTCTCAAGTACTGGAAAACTGCTACTATGTCAACACTAGTCCTTCTCTTCATTAGACCAGGCATACCTAGATCCTATTGTAACTGTTTGTTGTGGTAGAGAGCTTTTTATGTCAGAATTATATTTCCTGCCTACACTCTAATAGATACAGTCTCTTTTAGATACCTTCTTAATGTAGAAAGTTAGCACCCACCCTTCTCCTAGAAGAATGAAATATTCTATGAAATATTAAAAAGGCAGAATATTATATTTCCCTGGATGAGAAATGGAGAAACATATTTTTTTAAGGCAGGAAGCAGATTCACTCTTAATAGCCCCCACCCTCCTCAATAGCCCACAGCAGATGTCAGCACTTAAGAGATAAAGAGATGGCAGGTCTATTCATAAGCAAATACCCTCACCCAAGATCCAACAAAGGTAGGATTAGCCCTCAGCCATAATAGGAATTGCCCCAAACCCTCTTCATTACATCATTACCCAGCAAGATTCAACCAAGCCTGGGACTCAAGACAACCTATAAAGTTATCCCTGCATGGCCCCATGGGAGTCTGACAACCAATCAGCATACCTGCCCTTACACAGGAACAGGAAGTTCTAAGGCGGGGCCCAAGAGTGGGTATATCTTCCATGTGCTCATTTTGCCCAGGACCCAAAAAACCCATATGGGCCTGCCCACCATTAAACCATCTTTACAACAGCTTCCATGATTCCAGTGTCTTTCTCCCCACTTGGAACTGAACCCAGCTGAACATTTCTTCCAACATTAATCAGCTGGCATTTGGAAGAGAGTTGTGGCAGTTACCTCTGTAGCTATAAGGCCACAGGCAAAAGAAGTCTGGGCTAAAGGAACAACATTTACACATGTATACTTTCTATCAGGGACTCCATCTGAAAACTTTTTCACCCTCACCAGCTTTAAAATTCTGCTTGTGGGATTTTGTCGTGTATAAATGAGGGAACCTAATAAATACTATAACCTGAAATGGAGAGTTTTTCATTCTTTAAGGAAATTAATGTCACCTAAATAAATGAACATTCAAAGACCAAATGAAAAGTCATAATGTAAATGATATATCAGAAGCCAGTTTCTTTATAAAAACATCTTATTAAACAGCGAGAGGAGCAGCCTCGGGGAATAGTCAGAAACTATAAAATATACTGACAAGTATGGGTCTAATATATTAATAAATTCTGCAAATTAGAAACAAGGGATTGGATGAAATGAAGGCAAGTGATGGGGCCAACTCATTTGTTCAACTCAATTTGCAGCCTAATTCTCAGAGGTATTTTGGAGCCAATTCATTCACTGCTTTCAAAGATTGTTTGTATCTGGAGGATGACAACATCTCCACTGAGTGAAACAGGAAAGGAGGTAGGATGCTACGGAACCAAAGTTCTACTTAATACAACTGTTCCCGCTTTAATAGAGAAGCTGTTCTGGGTTCAATGAATTGGTTCCTTCAGAGTACTCCTAAGCACCTCCCACCCAACCACTTCACTCTCTCTCACACACACACACGTACACTGCTGTTAAGTCTCCAACCAACCATTGAGGGGGCCTGCCCAGTGGTGAAATTCAAATTTTTTACTACTGGTTATGTGGGCGTGGCTTGGTGGGCGTGACTTGGTGGGCATGGCAGGAGAAGGATACTGCAAAATCTCCATTTCCATCCCACTCCAGGGGAAGGATACTGCAAAATCTCCATTCCCACCCCACTCTGGGGCCAGCCAGAGGTGGTATTTGCCGGTTCTCCGAACTGCTCAAAATTTCCGCTACCGGTTCTCCAGAACCTGTCAGAACCTGCTGGATTTCACTTCTGGGCCTGCCCCCTTGCCTTCAAGGTCCCCTTCAACAACTGTCTAGGAAAATATCATGTCACAGTTTCCCTCACTCTCTTTCTAGCTGCTTCATGGGTTGGACTTCCCTTATCTTGACTCCTCTGAATCCGATCCTCTTCTTCTCTACTACTAATATATGTCAGAAAAACTTGGCCTCTGGGTTTTTTTTTTTTTTTTTTTTTTTTTTAATCTTAAACCTTTGGGAAGCCATTTTCCCTGGAAAGTTGGGAAGCTATTAAGAGTGGTTCCAAAGAAGCTTATAGAAATGTTTCTTCTCTGCACAACTGCCTGGCAGGGGGAACAAAGAACTGGCAAGGAAAATATTGAGCCGAATGTTGAGAAATCTCAAAGTAACTAATATTCAGCCCATCTCTGCTTCTACTCCCTGGATTCTACTTCTGAGGCATATGGTTCTCCTTCTCCTGCTACAAGTTTGAAGCTGCCCAGCATGAATCATTGGGCTCCCCTTTTGCAGAAGTAGTAATGAGAAGGCAAAAAGTGGAACACTGAAAGTGGTAAATGCTGCAGCCCCAGTCAGGATAAGCCCATAACCTTAAATTCAGAGTAATTGAATATGGAAAACAATGTTATTGTTGTCTTTCAGAGTGGGACCAGGATATAATTTTGGGGATTGAGGGTGGGGGAATGAACTCTTCAGATCCATAGGTAGGTGAGAAAATTTCATCTCCTCCAGGAAATAAGTTCAAGTGTGAAAAGTCCAATTCAATTGCATAGAAATTTTGCACAGCAGGACTTAATGGAAATAGACATCTAAGTAGCCATGTGCCCTGGTCCAATTCTCTTATTAGAAACTGTCTACAAAAGCATAAGAAAACCCACTCAGCACAGGTTTAATATCTCTAATAAGTGGCCACCTTTTAGCCTCAGGAAAGGGATAGGTATTCATCTTCTTAAATTACTTTTTAAACCAATTTTTCTTCTTTTCCCCTCATCTCTCCCCCTCCCCTTTTTTCAGCAGAAGGGGAGGGGGAGGGTGGTGAAAGAAAACAGAGGCAATCCAGATGCCTTTGACGGCTTTGATCAGTTTCGATGCAGACAGCCAGGCTGCCTCCTAGCACCTCTTTAACTACAGCTTGCCAGTAAGAAAATGAGCTGTTTTAACTCTGCAATTATAGTGCCTGCTGAATGCCTGTCATCACAGCAATAGGAACCTGATCTGAACTGTATATCCACTGGAGAGAGAATTACAGCAACTAGGGCAGAAAGTTAAATACCCCCTATGGCTGTGAGACTCACATAAACTGTAGAACCCACAGAACCGCCAACCCCCCCCCACAAGCCTCCCCCCCCTCTCTTGTAGGCACCAGAGTCCTTGATATATAAAGCATAGGCAGATGGTGCCGCCTTTGGAGTCAAACCTGAGTAAAGCCCAGCTCATGGAAGGGATGCCTCATTTTGGATACAGCGATGCTAAGGTGCATCTTTTTCCCAGCAAGAATGGTCCATGCACTTGTGAGCCATAGCAAAGGAGGGGAGAAGAGAAACGCAGACACCTGAAACTGAAGGGCAGAAGAAGTCCTATAGCACAGCGAGGGTTAGGTGGCTCCCTTCTCTAGTCTGCCCAAGAGGAGGAGCCCTCTTGTCCAGGGCTGCTTTTAAAAGGAATGAACGGACAGAAATAATGCCTCCTTCCATTGACTTCATGCCTATGTCCATAGGTTTTGCAATTGCCATTCTTTATGATTTCAGCAACAGAGTGGTCAATGCCTGGAATGCACTAGCTGACTCTGTGGTTTCTTCCCCAAACCCTCAGAACTTTAACCTTAGGCTGTCTACTGTGGACCTCACCCCATTCCTAAGAGGTCTTTAAGGGGCGTGCATAAGCGCATCAGCGTGCCTACCATCCCTGTCCTAATGTTCCCTTTTATTTGTATCCATCTCATGTATTCATAGTTATGTCTATACTTATATCTGTTATCTAATACATGCTTGATGAAATAAATGAATAAATGAATAAATAAATAAAATTCTGCCTGCTGTTTTCTTGACTCCGTTCTCTTGTTTGCAGTTCTAGAATTCCCTATCAGCATCTCATCTAAATATCCTGATGGTCTCCCATTGAAGGGTTGATTTGGTTTAGCTTTTCCGCTCAGGTCACTCAAGACTGCTCAAAAGCAGAGGATATTTTCTCTAAAGGAAATTACTCTAAACAGGAGGACCTTTTGCAACCTTTTCCAGCCAAGATTTGAACCTAGCACTTGAGTGTTATTTTGAGAGGAGCCAGGACAAAGAAAGTAGCTCGACCCACCTATCACTGTTATCTGAATATTTCATAATTCATAATAGATGCCATGATGACATTTTAAACAGAGTAGCAAATTCTGGGGAATTCTGGGACCACATTGAAGATTGAGAGGCCCATCAAATAACTTTGGACCAATCTTTCTACCCAATCCACCTCACAGGGCAGGGACACTGGGTAGAAAATGGAAAGGGGAATACAGTTTAAAACACAATTCTGAAATCAAAATGGGAAAGGAAAGCTCTGAAATGTGAAGATACACACCACTTCCTCAAATTTTTGGGAATAGGTTTCTTCCCAGTTTCTCCCTTGTCTTTCAGTTTCAAACTTCTGCTGCTCTAGAGTTCCTTTGAATTTTCAATTCTACACAAGGAGTTGGGCCAAGTAAAATATTGCCTTCCAATTCAGAAGCAAGGAAAGGAGCCAGGAAAGAAGATAAGCTGGGCCACAGCCATAAGAGTAAACTAGTTCAGATGCCTTTAGAAAAAGCACCTTTGGGAGATGATGGGATATATTGAAATACCTAATGGTTATGCTTGTTGACCCAACCCATTGATGGTTGTTGTTTTTTTTTACTTCAGCTGCTGATTATATGTGCATTGTTTTCATAGTTATGTGTTTATAAAATGCTTTTAACTGTTGTTAGTCCCAGAGCCATGAATACGAGATGGACAGGTAAGAGAGCGCAGGAAAGAAAGAGAGAGAGAAAGAAAGAAAGAAAGAAAGAGAAAGATTTCTATAGCTTCCATGAAGTTGGTTGATGACTACCTTTATGTGGTCAATGGACCTTATCTTTGATTACATGGTAAAAAATTTTCCTAAGCAGACTTGTAAAACCTCATTTTTGCAATGGTAAGAATTGAACTGAAGATGCTTTCACTTAGAAGCCCTTTTCCCTCTCTGCTGCCAAAGGGACATGAAATATGGTTAGCAACTGATATTTCCAATTATTTGACTGCAGGAGGCAGAAAACAGTGATATTTTGATAATATGACTCTAGATTCAGAGTCATATTCTAGAGTCTAGAATATGACTCTGAAAATGACATATCTTGCATACCATATATTTATATACAGTGTGTACCATCATAAATTATATTATGCAGATCACAGCAACTTGTAGTGGCATTAAACAAAATGCCAAAACAGTCTCTTCTATTCTAATGAACTGAGTATGTGACATTATTGTTCTTAATGTAAGCTGCTCAGAGTCCCCTGAACTACGAGATGGGTGACAAATAACTTTGATAAATAAATGAATTATTCCACAGAGTTCTTCCCGCCCATTCTTTTGCACAATAACTTTTCCTAGAAGAAATTCTTGGTTGCAATTTGTTTCCAAACCCAGAATGAGTGCTATACACCAATACTTCTGACATTTAACTTGTGTCCTCAAAATATTGAGGAATCCTGAACATATCATCCAAAGAGGATTGTATTTATTTCCCAACTTTACCTGCAAAACATCTAATCAAGAGTAGGATTATATTCTGCTTTAATATAAATGGAATCTCTCCCCCTCCAATTTGATAGAAAACAATTCAATCATAAAAATACTGAATTGATCCATGATAAAATTAATGAATCATACCCATTGATCAGTTGAAAGCCCAAGCTGGAAATTGTTGCTGAATGGTTGGATAAAAACATTATCCATTAATCCGAAGGACAAGATTATTTCCTACTAATTTTCTGAACAATACAGACTATATAACTTGTTTGTTTTCTTATCAAGTACTAGAAAAATTCTTAATAAGGCAGGGATATCAGGAGGTAAACTGATATACCAGAATTTATGTTTGTTATTTCTGTTTGCTAGAACATGTAGCACAGTACAGAGTGAGATGAGGGGCAGGGACTATTCTTTTCTGGCTTGCAATATCAGCTAGAGAAGAAGTAGGGGCCTTGTAAAGTTTCCTTTTTCTTTAAGGGCTTCTTTTGAGCTTTATAAGTCCCTGTAGTTCATATACAAATTAGAGCTTGTCAGTTTTGCCAGAAACTCTAGTTTAGCCTTTCCCAATAGAACAGCTGTCAGATATAGTGAGTTTAATTCCACGGTACTGATTTGAAATTCTGGGACTTTCATCCACATTCGTACTTAAAAACAACAGCAGACAAATGTCTAAATTTAAATAGTCTATAAACCGAGAGTTTTTAAACAAATTATTTTCTAAAGAGCAATAGGGGAAACTTCATCACAGTCACTTGTCTGAAATGGTATAGCATCTCTCACTTGAGCAGGGGTTTGGACTAGAAGACTTCCAAGGTCTCTTCCAGCTCTATTTTGATTGATTGATTGATTGATTGATTGATTGACCTCCAGCCATTATAGCACAATTGAATTAGGAACAAATAGTTTGGCCTTGTTCTGTTATGGCAACATATAGGACTTTAATCCATAAAGTATTATTAACATGCATGTCAACAATAAATTCTTCTAAACCCTGCTACCTGGAATTTATATCAAGACCTCAAGTCTTGTGGACTTCAACTCTTGGGAAGGGGAGGTGGCTAACATAAGGATAAAATCTACAGCTGGTTTGGAGCAACAGGGTGTCAATATGTGTGGTTTGTCTACATTTGGACTGGGTTTTTTTTTCAACAAGTGGGCAAAAATAAATAAATCTATTCCAGATCTAATGAAGATTTCCTCCTCCCCCTCCCCCCTTCCTCCTCCTCTGTAACATATTAATGCAATTGTGAGTATATAATTCTTTTTTTCCAGTAAGTTTCACACAAGCAACAATGGCATATTTGAAAAAGTTAAGTAAAGCTGCTCAAATCACTTATATAAGCTCAGTGGAGGGGGCAAGAGACTGCACTCAATCCAGGTTGCAAGGAGGTTTAAATCATGGATGTCATTTAAAAAAAAAACAACTTGAAGAACCTTGTATCAAATATGTTGTGGTTTTTTTCTCTGTGTGGTATCTTGTAAACCAGGCAAAACATAATGCAAAATAGAATCCTTGCTTTCTGTTTTGGCCTGGCTCTACTGGTTTACAAGGCTCAAAGCACAGCCACAATTATGTTTACTCAGAAGTATGCCTCAAGTGCATTCAATGGACTTCATAATGCTTAGTTAATGAGAGAGAGAAAAAAAGCACTCACGGAAAGGCCAACATTTTGACATTTCAGGGTGGAGGCTTGGGAACATAACAATTTATAGGACCTATGAGTAATTGGCCAGATATTCTTTAATAGTGTGCATGCATCAGTTCCTTTGATCTGAGTGGAAACCACAAATATACATGTGAAAATGCATGGGTGGGGAGAAAGTGAGCCATAATTGACGGTAAATGAAAAAAGAATTGTGTTTTATAAGCTTTTAAAGTCCCAAAGAACAGGCAGTTTGTAACCACATGGGAAGAGTGCAGCTGCAGTATTCCACATGCTTTCCTTTCATGGGTTATGAAACTGGCATCATACTGGCACAATCCATGACACCAAATGCTAACAGATGATGTGCTTATCCAAGAATGGAGACTGGAGAGTGAATGATTATTCTCTTCAGATAACCCAAGAAACTTAATTATCATCTGCCTCACATGTACTTTTTTCTGACATTACAGTATCACCATACTTTTGGCTCAGGGTAGCCAATTAGCTGTAAAGGTAACGGTTCCCTTCACACAGATGTGCTAGTCATTCCTGACTCTAGGGGGCAGTGCTCATCTCTGTTTCAAAGCCAGCACTGTCCGAAGACATCTCCGTGGTGATGTGGCCGGCATGACTAAATGCCAAAGGTGCACAGAACGCTGTTACCTTCCCACTAAAGGTGGTTCCTATTTTTCTACTTGCATTTTTTACGTGCTTTTGAACTGTTAGGTTGGCAGAAGCTGGGACAAGTAACGGGAGCTCACCCCATTACGCGGCACTAGAGATTCGAACTGCTGAACTGAACCTTTCGATCGACAAGCTAGCATTTGATCCACTGAGCCACCGCATCCCTCAATTAGCTGTACAGAAATATTCAATATAATATTCAATATAATATTCAAGTCCAGATTTTCAGTAAGTGAAGATCTTTATTTTATTTTATTTTATTTGGGTGGTGATGGGGATACCAGTAGAACTACCCTGTTTCCACCAAAATAAGACATCCCCTGAAAATAAGACCAATCGGGCTTTTGAGCGCATGGCAATAAGGCCAAGCGCTTATTTCAGGGTTCAAAAAAATATAAGACAGGGTCTTATTTTCGGGGAAACATGGTAGGTTATATACATTTGAGCTATCCCAGCAGTAAGTTGTCTCTGTATGTAGGAAATGGCTTATACCAGGTTATCTCATTGGCCCATCTAGTTTGATTTACCAGGGATTCAGGAAGGAGTTTTTTTTTAAATCCTCCCTGGAAATGTCCAGATCTAAATGCAGGATCTTTTGGCACTGAACTATGATTTTCTTTTTAGAAGATTCTCTCTGCAATTCTAGACTAGGATATGTATTCATACAACTTGATTTCTCATCACTTCATTTCTTAATGAATCTCAGTGTGAGAAACATTCCTTTGAAGCCTCAAGATATGAGACAGTGTGAAACCACCTAGAAGTTCTCTGGAACTGTTCATTCACTTGAGGATACTTTGTGGAACAAGATGGTTATTTATGCCTTTAACAGTTAAGTGCAAATCATATGAGAAAGCTTTTTGTCTGTGTGTCTATAAATGTACAATTGTACAGAAAACTTCATATTATTTATGTGGGACTGCTGATTAATCACCACCATCACCAAGGGAGTTGAATGGTTCTTGATATTAAAAAAAAGTGCCTGGCTAAAAAATATTTCCACTTTTTAAAAATTATTCTCATTTTGATAGAATGAAATTACTTGTACCTTAACATTGTTACTTTAACAACAACAAAAAAAAAACAAAAAAAAACCCAACAACACAACAACACTTTCATTAATTGATTGCAAAAGATTATATTACCACCAGGAGTAAAATTCACTTATCTTCCCTACTGATGTGTGCGTTGTCATCTATGCATGTGCAAAGCCTTCTGCACATGTGCAGAGGCTTAAAATGTCACAAAAAAGCATCGTCATGACATCCGCATGGGTGGGGGGAGCCTCCTGCAGCCACTGCTACCGGTTTGCCTGAGCCAGATAGAACCAGCTGAATTTCACCCCTGATTACCACCATAACAGTGGTGGGTTGCCCCTGGTTCACACTGGTTCTATAGAACCGGTAGTAAAATTGGCGGGAGGCTCCACCCATCGAACCCGACGTCATCAAAACGCTTCTGCGCTTGGGTGCGGCCCCGCTGCAAACCAGTAGTAAATGTAAGTAGAACCCACCCCTGCACCATAAACTACTCTGAGTCTCCAAGCCTGCAGCAGAATATAATTTGTAGTAATAAATAAACCTACTCTTTATGCAAATTTAAGTCTTCTTTGGGGTGGGGGATGAAGGGAGGACCCTAGAGGTTCTTGTAATCTTGTTCCCCTGACAGGAGCTGGTTTGGGGCCTAGCTAGCTTCCATAAGAATTTATCTCCATTCTACATTATATACATTTTTATAGTATTCTTTTTAAATTGGAATTAAATCTGTAGTGTCAACCATGTTCGGGAGTAATGGGGTTTAATTTCATTAACTTTCTTTCAATTGTTATTAGCATTGTACAGTATTTTTGAAACAGCTCAGATTGTTAATTGTAGTCTCTCATTTTAATGGCTTGGTTTTGGCTCCAGTCCATCAGTAACCACCATCAGATTTGACTATTAGAAGAACAAATATCTCCTTTATCTTCCCCCCCCCCCCATGTTTCTGCAGCTAATACTAAAAGGATATATAACCACTTATCTTCTATGTATGCCCTAAAACCAGTTTATTTATTTACTAATTTAAATACCACTAAATGGTACTGGCAAAACTCTACTGAATTCTGAGTACTCATTGCTCTGTAAGGATCACCATCTCATCTCTCACTGAGATGTTAATATCTGTGGCAATGAAACCTGATCTGAAATATTTGAACTTGAAATGTTGACAATCAGCAACTGCTGGGAATGACATAGCATTTTACATCTAACCTGTTGTTAATTTTATTTTTTTTGCTGCAGACTGAGGTGCCCTCTAGTGGGGAAAATTAAAACAAAATGTTTTAATATTGTTCAAATAAATCAACCCAGAATTCTCACATGCACAAGTGACCAGGCTCAAACAATTCTACTTTGGGACACATTATGTGAAGTCCCAGCTCTCTGGAGAAGATTTCAATGCTGGAAAAGGCAGAAGGAAGGAGAAGAAGAGGATGATTAGCAGCAAGGTCAATGGATTCAGTTACAGTAGCAATGAGTATTTGCTACATTATTGAGAGACCTGAAAGACCATGTTAGAGGTAGGTCATCATGCAGGAAAATCCATGTATTTGTTAAAGAGTCAGAAAGATACTGTGTTTCTCCAAAAAGATGGCCCACCTTGAAAAAAAGCCCTATCATTTTTGAGCATATGCGATCAAATTAAACCCACCTACAAAATTAGCCCTAATTAAGACCCCACCTACCATGGTGTGCAGGGGGCGGGGCAAAGCACACAGGTAAAAAATAAGCTAGGGTGGGGATGTGGGGGGTGGAGCTGCCCTACTTACCAGGCCTCGCGCACCCCGACACCTGCCTTGCTTTCTTCTGTGACCAGTCGCATGCATCGCCCTGGCCTCCATTTCACCTTCAGATGCCTGCCGGCATCTGTTACCTGCAGTGATAACAGAGCTCCAGATTGGTCAGGAGCTCTATTATTGGCTGCAGAGGGCTTTCCGGCAGGCATCTGCAGCTGATAACAGAGCTCCGGATCAATTCAGAACTCTGTTTGTTTATTTATTTATTTATTTTTCAGATTTCTATACCGCCCTTCTCCTTTTGGACTCAGGGCGGTGAACAGCCAAAGTAAAACACTTTATACACAAAAGTTAAAATAGATTTAAAATAATTAAATAATTTGGCCCATAATTTAAAACATTTCAATTTAAAACCAATTTCAAATTTTAAAAACCCATCATAAAATCAGGACAGCACAGCTATCTGAAAGAAGTAGGTTTTAAGGGCCCGACGAAAAGTCCGGAGGTCTGGGATCACTCATATCTCTGGAGGTAGATTGTTCCAGAGGGTAGGTGCCACCACAGAGAAGGCTCTCCCCCTGGGGGTCGCCAGCTGACATTGTCTGGCCGGCGGCACCCTGAGGAGGCCCTCTCTGTGGGAGCGAACTGGCCGGTGGGAGGCAATTGGTGGCAGAAGACGGTCCCGTAAGTACCCCGGCCCTAAGCCATGGAGCGCTTTAAAGGTGATCACCAACACCTTGAAGCGCACCCGGAAGTCCACCGGAAGCCAATGCAGCTCACGCAGGAGAGGAGTCACATGGGAGCGCCCCGTCGCTCCCATAATCCCTACATTTGTTATCAAGTGTAGATGCTTTCCGGCCAGGGTGATGTGTGCAAGTGGTGGCAAGCGGCCGCAGAAGAAGTGGGCCAGCAGTGGGCTCCCGTTGGGCAGGGCTGTTGGTGCCACCGCCACGAGGTGAGTCAATAATTAGAACCCTACAAAAAGAATACCTAGCCATTTTTTCAGAGGTCAAAAGAAAATAAGACCCAGTCTTCTTTTTGGAGAAACACGGTATAATAGCAATAGCACTTAGATTTATATACCACTTCATAGTGCTTTTACAGCCCTCTCTAAGTGGTTTACAGAGTCAGCATATTGCCGCCAACAATCTGTCACCTCAGAAGGCTGGAAGGCTGGAAGTCAACCTTGAGCCTGGTGAGATTTGAACTGCTGAACTGTAGCTGAAGTAGCCTGCAGTACTGCACTCTAACCACTGCACCACCTCGGCTCATAATCAATCTGTTTCTTTAATACTGGCATTGAATTTATTCCTTTAATTACAGGGCTTAGATGCAGCTCTAGTGGTAACTAGCCCTGATCTTAGAAATATGCAATATCAATATTAAACAAGATATTAAGCAGCATAATACACCTGGTGTTAAAAATGCAGTCCAGGCCTAGGTAGACCTTCCTTCCAAGCGACCTTTGTCATCACCATCATAGTTTTAGAGAAAAAAGACAAAGCCATGTTCTGCATGATGCCCATAGAATGCTTATACAGAAGTACCTTGTTACTCAACTGCTTTGAAACTCATCGAATTTGGTACTCAATGCATTTTGATGTGAACATTTTGTCCCATCATTTGTTTGATACTCAACACACAAGTTAGACTTATGGATATCAACAGCCTTGTGACTCACTTACATTATTGCTTATGGGGGAAAAAATGTATTCATCATTTTTGGTATCATTGTGCCTCCTGGAACCAATTAATGATGAATACTGAGGTATCACTATATTTCATTAGGTGATTTCCATGTAGGTTTGCTGAAGTTGACATTACTATCATGCCATGATATCACATAGAGCTGTGATGGCGAACCTATGACACAAGCACGGATAGCCATATCAGAGGGCATGGGAGCTCAGCTCTGGCGTGCATGTGCGTGCCAGCTAGGTGATTTTCAGGCCTTCTGGACCCACTGGAAGTAAGGAAACAGGCTGTTTCCTGCCTCTGGAGAACCTTGGGGGGGGAAGGCCCGTTTTTCTCTTTCCTCAGGCTCCAGAACCTTTTTAGGAGCTTGGGGAGGGCGAAAATGGCGTTCCCCACCCCCTTGGAGGCTTCCGGAGGCAGGAAATGGGCCATTTGCCAACTTCCGGTTGGGCCAGAGGAGCTTGGAGAGAGAGAAAAACGGGCCATCGCATGCCAGGAACAGGGGGAAGGGGGAGTGGAGGGTCGCAGGGGTGGGGCGCATACATGACCTTCCCCCCCACTCCTGGCACGTGATGGCAAAAAGGTTCGCCATCACTGATATAGAGCTTTGAATGCTTTAAAGTAGCTCCAATTCTATTTTCCAACATCCATTTCCTCCTACCCTCAGGAGGATTTTAATGATTTTAATCCTAAAATTATTCTTCTTTCTTTCTCATCATTTTTGGTTTTTTTTTCCTTCCAAGCCCTTTTTCCTCTCCTAAGATCCACATTTGATAATTCCAAAAAATGTTCAGTTCCACATTCAGAACCTTCCATGATGTTGTTGGAAGAAATGTCCATCTGGGTTCAGTTCCAAGTGGGGAGAAAGACACTGGAAACATGGAGGGCATTTGGAAAGATGGTTTAATGATAGACAGAACCACATGGGTTTTTTGGGTCCTGGGCAAATGAGCACATGGGTCATCAGACTCCTAGGGGCTATGCAGGGGTCCAGGTAACCTTGTAGGCTGTCTGTGTCCCAGACTTGTTTGAATCTTGCTGGGTGATGATGTAACGAAGAGGGTTTTGTTCTGAAAGGGTGTTGGGCAATTCTTATTATGGCTTAATGACTTTGTCTTGGTTTGGATCTTGAGTGAGGGCTAATCCTATTATGTCCTGAGGGTGAAGGTCTTATGTTTTGTAGATAAGCAGGCCCAGCCTTTTGTCTTGTAGATAGGTTGGCACCAAAATATCTTCTGGGGGGTGGGGCAGGAAGCTGAGACTCTGAGTTTATGTCTTTAGAAACATATTTCCCCTTTAGGGAAAATATAATATTCTGCCTTTTTAATATTTCCTTTCTTTTCTGGCAAGACTTGCAACTTCCAAATTTAACAGATCCTGAATCCTGTAGAAAGTTCCCTGTATACTCACACTGTCATGCATCCAGCAACCTGGAGCCAATTCAGAAATCCATTCCCCATGAACAGAAGTATAATCCATCATGTTATTGTCTTAAGTACCATGGCATATGGATTGGATAAGACTTGTCTACAATTGCTTTTTAGTTGAGGAATCCCTAATATTTTCATTTAATTAATTGGGCAAAACTGCAAGTTTGTAGAACTATAGATTTTAGAGGCCATATGACAACATGCATCTTTTCATCTTCCTCTTTACATACCGCTTAGCATTCATATACTTTCCACCTGATGATGATATTGATTATGATGATAGATGATGATATTCTATACTGCTATTTGAAAAGATTGTCATGCAAACCTTAATTAAGGTTAATTAGTTAACCTTAAATAACTAAGAATGCAGTAATTCACCAGTTTCGTTGCAGTCAAATTTTGTTGCATGTGTTGGACTCCACTGATATGTTGATTTTAAAAAATTCTCAGTAATTAATACCATAATGTGCCTCAGGATTGCTTGCTATTTGGAGGAGGAGGTAACCCCTGAATTAAGTATAATCACAATGTCCTCTGTTTATACTAGGGTTAGGGCACTGGTAGGATTCAAATAATAATGATGAATATGGAGGTTCTCGATCATCCAGGTCATGGTTGAACCTAAGAAGCTTCTTGGATGAGAAGTGAAATGTTTTCAAGGGAAAAACTACAAAAGTCCAGTTGCCTTTTGGAAAATGTTATTTCAACCAAATGTTAGCACAAGTTTTTGGCACAGGCCCTTCATTAATCCAACTGTCAAAAAAAAAAATCATAAAAATTACAGATGCCACAGATTCTGAAATACTTCTTTTCTTCAGGTAAATTACATATTTTGGCAACTGGAATATTTCCTGCCCTACATAGATACAACATTTTGGGCAGAATGGCATCTCCAATTCAATATAATGCTTTAAATAAGCTGGCAGAGGACCTAAACTATTTTTGGAACATGTTCTGGTAGGAAATGATGACATTTTCTAGAGTAGCTGGTTTCAGATTTCTGTGCAAGGACTGTATTTCACATAGTCCTATTGCCACTAGCAAACAGTGCATAGAGGGGAGAAGGAAGACAGAAACAGAGAGGAAATCTAGTTTACTATTCCCATGATGTAAAGATTTTACAGGCCTTGTTGCTGAAAAGCTCAAAAGGCAATTTTGCCACCTAGCACACAGGATGGATAACCATTGCCTGCAGTCTCTGAGTCTGCCTAACCTGCAACATGGCTCTTATTTTTTTATGTTTATTATTTTATATGGTTGCTTTCACTCTCCATCCATCTTTCATGCTCCACTTTCCCAAAAGGAAATAAATCAAGGCTCTGCTTATAACTCCTCCCTACCAATTTCTTTTTCTTTTTCCTGAATCCTACCTTCTCAGCCCTTTCTCAGAATAAGAAAATTCTGAGCAAAAGTGAAGGATATGAGTACAGTAATTCAGGAAAGGTATTGTGCCAGTGCACGGAAAGGCTTTTCCCCACAAGAAAGAATCTAAAGAAGCATTAAGAAAGGGAGCAAATGTTTGCTGCACATGAGCAGTTTCTTGGCCATTAACCAATTCTGTCAGGATGAGGCAACTCATATTAACTCCACTAGAGGGTATACTTGTTAAATTTATGTGAACAGAAAATGCATGCACTGGAGTCTGTTGTTCTATTATCTTGTGGCAATGGCATTGTAATCTCTGGGGCTTGGCTTTTACTCTGCCTTTAAGGAAAAATAGCTTATCTGCACAATGAGCAAATATTTCTCCATTTTTAGGGTGGGGGTATCGGGGGGGGGGAGGGAGTAAGCACAAATTTGTGGTCAATTTCTGTGAGGTCGCTTTACTATGAGCAGCGGCATTTTCAGTTCTGTGAAAATCCAGAGATGATTTTGTGTCCAAAGGATCCTTCTGGGACAGCAGGAGGGGGGAAATGATGGAATATGGAAATATGGAAATGTAATTTCAGAAAAGACAGAACTGGGCCTCCGAGGAAAAGGAGCCTCTGCTGTTAAATGATGACTTTGGCAGATTCTGATTGCCCCTTTTTAGTTGTGATTTTGAGGGTGAGGTCTGGGAGAGGATTTCATTCTGCTGCCAAGAAAGGAAGAAAGTGTGTGTGTGTGTGAGAGAGAGAGAGGGGGGGGGGGGGAGGGAGGGAGGGAGAGAGATCAGTACAGAAGCTTTTTATACAGATCAGTAGAGGCTCTGATCTCAGCATGAAAGAGGTTCCAAAGCCAATTTCTGATGTTTTCAGTTAAAAAGGTGTCTGGATGGTGTGTGTGTGGGAAACCTATTTCTGATCCTGAAAGCTATCTGAAAGGTGGCTTATAATTTTTTTATAAGCAAGATGAAAAACAAACACCCACCTTTTTTTACACATATACTGTAAACCTACAGAAGTAACAAAAACCTCTATTGGCTCACTCCTAACTATAATCCTTGCTGGGAAGCCAAGAAGAAGGTTGCAACCTTATAGAGTGCTTTTTTGTAAGTTTGTCAGCCTTGCCCTTTCTAGTAGTGTAGCATAGAAGGCTGCTTCTATTCCTAGAGATTACCCAGAGTCTCCTCCTTTGAGAAACCAGGGAATGCTCATCCAAGGGCTGCTGCTTCCTTATCTTCCAATTAACTCATCTCTGTTCTTTCTGATCTCAAGATGTGGTAGCTGAGGTGTATGTTGCAGAGGGAAGCAAGAAAGACACACTAAGATGAAATTGCGTCATAAACAACCAGGATCTTCTTTGGTCGACACCAAATCGCATTTGAGTAGAGCAGACAGGTTTGTGGGAGCCCAATAAAGAGCAAAATGGAAAAAGGAAAATAAAAAGTGAATGTGTCATCCATGTTGTAGATTCAGCATCATTTGTAGATTCAGCGTGCATTTTCCTGAAATGCTTTCTATTTGGCAGGCATCAGGAACTGCCTGTTTTATTGGATGTAAAGTCTATCAGGATCCACTGGAGGGCATTAAAAACATGTTTGATATTTTCTCTCTCTCTCTTTCTCTCTCTCTCCCTTCTTCCCTCCATCTCTCTCTCTCTCCTACTCTAGATCCTAAAAAAAAAAACAAAACCTAAAAATTCCCCGGTCCTTAAAGATCTAAATGGCAGGTCAAAATAACAAATATTGAGAGGGAGGGAGGGAGGGAGGGAGGGAGGGAGAGAGAGAGAGAGAGAGAGAGAGAGAGAGAGAGAGAGAGAGAGAGATGACACAATCTCTGTGACTAGATAGACTTGTGCAGGATCTTGCAGAGAGAGGGGGGAAGAGACAACGATTCAGCCTCATACCATTTCAGAAACCCACTCTAGAAATCTTCCACAACGCACACACACACACACACACGTGCACTTTTCTTTGTCTTAGCTGCCCTCCATTTTAGCGCTGTCCTGCTGAATTCAACAAGCTCTCTGCGGTTGTACCTATTTTGCATAGGACTGATTGGCTGCGTTAGCAGCCTATTTCTCTGGCATTCAGAAGCTAAACCCAACTCCCCATTTTATTTGTACTCTGGTGATAAAACTGAATGGCTCTTTTTAAAAGGCCTGTTAACAGCTTTGCATAGTAGATTCATATTAAAAGCGCTAAAGCGCTGTGTGTGGCGAACTCAGAAAAAGTGGTCTCTTAAAAAAGAAAAAGGCTTTCTGATTGACATCAGATGTCCAGCTCAGCCTTCTATTAGACTGTGGCATTTTTGCTTGTAATGAGAATTCATTAGCATTGCTGAACTATGCAGACCTGACTAGAAAAATGTCTATTGGTTATAATGGTCGTTTTAATTATTTTGCCTTAACAATAAGGATCAGACAAAGAGGGGAGAGGGGGAAGAAAAATATTGACTGAAGTTATTCTTTGCATTTTTTCCCAGAGATCCAAAATTATCAACTATCTGAAAGGAAAACTATACAGAAAGTAGTCCAATTTAAATCTCTCATCACAAAAAAAAACAATAAGAAAACACATGAGGGTATGAGGGTAAAGGTTTGTTCTCTGAGCTTGTGGGTTGGTTTCTGAATATTTCATTACCAGGTTGAGTAACATTTTCAGTGGAGTGTCTGTGTTCTTCTGAACACTGAAGATGTTACCCAGCCTGGTAACAAATCATTTGGAAGCCAACCCACTAACTCAGAGAATGAACCTCATCCTACACCCGAGCTACAGATATTTGCCACTATTGCAAAACATACGGCTATTTCCTTTGGTAGACAATGTACAAATATAAACTTATCATCAACCATTACCAACATTTTTTGCAATCATAAAATAAAGGCTAAACCGTATCAATGTTCAAAGTGGCCAGGTTGTAATCCCACTTGATCTGCAGAAGAAAGTTTATCAATTCTGAGTCCAACAGTGAACCATTCAAATGGGCCTCAGGGAGGAACATATAGAAATATACACATGCCTGTCCTTTTCATACTGCTGCTGTCCTTGGTTTGAAGAAGTGTCCAATCCAGCCTTCTGTAGAATGAACGTGAAGAAGGTCTTGGAGAATAGTTTGACCTACATGAATGAGAGTGCACACATACCGTATTTTTCGGAGTATAAGACACACTTTTTCCCCCCTAAAAGGGGGTGAAAATTTAGGTGCGTCTTATACACCAAATGTAGCCCTGCCCACCCACTGGCCCCCACCCTTTGGCCTCTGCCTTCCAGCAGTTTACTTCCTTGCAGCAAGCAGCAAGAAGAAACAGCTCATTTCAGCTTCAGCACAGCCTAATTAGCACAAGTTGATTGGATCGGCCTCCCGACTCTCAGCTGATTTGCTCTCAGCTGTTTTGCATGGGCCTCTGCTACTTGCTGCAAGGAGGTAAAGTGCTGGGAGCAGATTTTTTTTTTCCTTGTGCTAATTAAGCTTCGCAGAAAATGAAAGTAAAGCAGGCTATTTGCTGTTTGCTGCAACAAGGCAAAATTGCTGGGAGACAGAGGCAGAGGCAGATTTCTTTTTCTTGTTTTCCTCACCAAAAAAGGTAGGTGCGTCTTATAGTCTGGAGCGTCTTATACTCTGAAAAATACGGTATATACATGTAGAAGGTTTAACAGTAATAGAGTTGGACGGGACCTTGGAGGTCATCTAGTCCAACCCCCTGCTCACGCAGGAGACTTGTATTAGAGATTCGAACCGCCGAACTGCCAACCTTTCTGATCGACAAGCTCAGTGTCTTAGCCACGGAGCCACCTAGTCAGGTGAGACGTGTTCAGGTCAGAGGAGAGAAAAATAGGGACGGCTGAACTAATGGAAAATACATTCCATTAGTTGATTTCCTGTGGGTCTTCCATTCTTGAGCTGGATGAGACTAAGGCTGCATTTTATAATATTCTCCTGACTGAAAGTCATGTATATAAGAATACAGTCTACAAGGAAAATGTTGACTTCCTCTAAGGCAATCTGATCTTAAAACTGTCTTAAATTAGTATCCTGTAACAGATACAATCTGGTAAGAGTTTTGCCACAAAGAGCACAGTAGCTAAAACATGGGGGCAAGAACTAATTTTGTAATCAAGTGTTAGAAGATAGGATGTGTTACAGAGTGCAAAAAGAAAGAGATAAAGTGTCTGAAGTTAGACTGCATGGACCTAATGGGTGAAAAAAATAGAAATATTTTAATAGTCCTTCCAAACCGAGAGGGGTAATCCCAAGAAGCAGAGAAATAGAAAACAAAATGTAAGAGTTAGGAATGGTATTAAAGGGAGATGTGAAGCTGGGAGCAAAATAGCTTCTCCTCAAACTTCTCCTTGGCAATATCTGTGCATCCCATCAGGTCAAATAGAGTGGGCACACGCCAGGTCTCTTTCTTTAAATGCCGCCATCTAGTGGGACCTAGAAAATGTGTTTTTCCTCAGCAGCTCCCAAGCCTGTGGAAATCCTTTCCTTGGGACCAGCAAGCCCCCAACTCTTTTAGCCAGAAAGCCAGAAAAAGCTGGCTCTTTCCTAAAGAACTGAGGTAAAGTGAACTGGGAGCCTCTGGATGGTTCTGTTGGATGCATCCAAGAAGAATTGTTTTCTGATGTTTTTCCTTTCTTTCTTTCTTTCTTTCTTTCTTTCTTTCTTTCTTTCTTTCTTTCTTTCTTCTTTCTTTCTTTCTTTCTTTCTTTCTTTCTTTCTTCTTTCCTTCCTTCCTTCCTTCCTTCCTTCCTTCCTTCCTTCCTTCCTTCCTTCCTTCCTCCCTCCCTCCCTCCCTCCCTCTCTCTCTCTCTCTCTCTCTCTCTCTTTCTCTCTCCCTCCCTCCCTCCCCCCCTCTCTTTCTTTCTTTGTTTCTTGGTTGTGATGGGTGGCTGTATAAATCTTATAAATAAAAAATAAAGATGCCTGAAAGAAGAAGAACAGAGCGGGAAAGGTTTAGCTTGGCATGATGGCTAATGGAAAAAATAAAAAATAAAAAAAAAGGACAGAAAGAAAGGAAAGATTAAAAACAAGGCAGCCCAGAGAGATAATGGAATTAAAGATAAGGCTGCTGACTTTTTTGCTCTCTGAAATAAGAGAGAAAGGGGGAGTATTCATGAGAAAATAAAGAGTAGAAAACATAAGACTTTTTTTCTCTCTCTATCTAGCTCACTCCAGCCAGGATTTATCTTCCTAATATAACAGGAAAAAAGGAACCGTTTGGGAAAAACAAGGAGTAAGGAGATTCAGTTGACTGTACTTAGTCAATAGAAAAGAGAGAGGCTGGCAGCTTCATTGGAATTGCCCACTGAGGGACCTGGAAGAGAGCGAAGGCTTGCAGGAGAAGCCAAGCCAAGCAGGAGAAATGAGATGGACTGGATCAGACAGATGGAAGAGATCCAGCTCAGGAGCAGGCAGAGGAGAGTGAGAAAACAGCTGTCACCTTGGCCATTTTGCAATGGAAGGGGAGAGAGTAGGTTTCTTTAAAAAAAATGCTACAAAAATACACTGTGCCAAGATGTCTGTTCAGTTGACAGATGGAAGAGAGATGGTCAGATGGGGAGGCTGCTTGTTTCAATAAGCCATCCCTGCAGGGCAGTGTCTTTTATGGTAGTGAGTCCATAACTTAATGTTGTTTGGAGCTATTTTATGTTTGTGTGCGATCCTACTTGTATGTTCCTATGTTGTTTCTTAATACTGGCAGTAAAAAAAGTATAACTATTCACAAAGTGATAGAAATATCCTGGAACTGCAAAGAAGGGGAGGAGAGATATTGCCTTCCACCCCAACCTGCCAAAATTTATTTATTTATTTATTTATTTATTTATTTATTTATTTATTTATTTATTTATTTAATTAATTAATTAATTAATTAATTGAATTTATATTGCCGCCTATTCACCCATGGTGACTCAAGGTGGCTTACAGAATATAAAATCTCATTTAAAACAATAAACTTAATAAAAAAGAATCAAATAATGTAATATAATATAATAGGATCACACACCCCACCCCACCCCCGCCCCGGTGACAGCAGATCACACAAGCCATTTAATGGGCTCCATCCTGCTCTGGGTTCTCCAGGCCCACTGGCAGAACCAGGTCTTCAGCGCCTTCCGGAAAAGTATTAGAGTGGGAGCCATTCTAATCTCTGGGGCAATGATGTTCCAGAGAGAGGGAGCCACTACGGAGAAGGTCCTTCTTCTGGTCCCATCAGGTGTATCTCCCTCGGGGATGGGACTGCAGCATTCCCAGGTCTGATGGGTTGGGTAGATGTGACTGGCAAGAGACGGTCCCTCAGATAATTTGGTCCCAAGCCATGAAGGGCTTTAAAGGTGACAACCAGCACCTTGAATTGCAACCGAAAGCAAATCAGCAGCCTGTTCTGTCCCCGTCCCACACGCACACACACCAACAGATGTCCAAGAGTTGAAAAACCAAACCAGCCGACAAAATCCTTATCCTTATGATAATGGAATTTGGCAGCAATCTAGTGGCTGCCTGCCAAGAGTTTATTACTCACGAAGAGATAACTTCTCTCCGCTTCTGGTACATCAAAGTAAAATGTTCAATAATTACAGAGTAATTTATAATCCAGCAAAGTCTATAGCAAAAGTCCAGCAATGCAGAATGGTGTGGAAGCTTTCAGCTTTGTTTGTCACAAGGTTTGACTGGCCACCACACTCCCTTTTATACCTTGTGGGATGTGGTCCAGTGACTCAGCCTAATCTCTGCCATGCCTTTTCTTCTGTTGTGCGCGCTTATCTTTGCGACGCTGTCGAGGATCCAGCCAAAACTCATTACTCTCATCACTGTCCACCTGTGGCTGCGTGGACGTGCTTGGCCCCAGCCCTATCTCTTGCCCTTCGGTGGACACTGAAGGCATTGCCAAAGAGGAGGGTCCTGGAGAGGGAGGCCTTGCAAACTCCTCTCCTTCACTCTCGGAGTCCTCTCCTGCCGATGACACAGGCTCAGGTAACGGAGCCACAACACTGCCAATGCAGTTTCTGCAGGAGACGTGATATATGTGCACACTTGGGTCTGCACAAAATCATGCGGCCACTGCATGGCTTAGGCCCAGGATATTTGGCGGACCACCTGCAGCCAGCAATAACATCCCATCGCCCAGTTTGCGCCCATAGGGAGGGCCTGCTCAGGGTGCCGTCAGCGAGACAATGTCGGCTGGCGGCCCCCAGGGGTAGAGCCTTCTCTGTAGGCGCGCCCACCCTCTGGAATCAACTTCCCTTGGGGCTTCGGCTGGTCCCTGACCTTCGCACCTTTCGCCGCGAATTAAAAACTTGGTTATTCGAGTCCCCCAGCCTGGACTGATGGGGTTTTTTACTGGTTTTTAATTGTATCTGATTTAATTAGGCATTTTAACTTGCATTATGGATTGTGGTTTTATTGTTGTGAGCCACCCTGAGTCCGTTGGAGATAGGGCGGCATATAAGCCTAATAAAATAAATAAATAAATAAATAAATAAATAAATAAATAAATAAATAAATAAATAAATAAATTTGCACCAACTGGAGCTTCCGGATGCTCTTCAAACAGCAAGCTTTTAAAAAACAAACTGCAAAAATGCTGCAGAGGTTTAATTTGCAGATTTGGGGACATCCATTTCATGAAATCAAGACAAAACATTATGTGGATCAAAACAATGGCTACACAGATTAAAAAGTATACAGTATATCCTGATTTCCTTATCTGTGATGGATCTAATGCAACAGTCTAATTCTTGGCCATCTATCCTAAATAGAATATAATAATACAATTATATAATATAATTATATAATTATATATTACTGTGTTTCCCCAAAAATAAGACCCTGTTTTATATTTTTTTGAACCCTGAAATAAGCGCTTGGCCTTATTGCCATGCGCTCAAAAGCCCGATTGGGCTTATTATCAGGGGATGTCTTATTTTGGGGGAAACGGGGGTATTTATAATAATAATATAAAATATAATTTTGAATAAGAAGCCCCCTCAGAAAATGGCTTTTTGGGGAAAAAAGAGAAAGAAACCCATATTTCTACATCTAAGTGACTCTATGTAGAGTTATAGATATGAATATGATAATTCATATAATTGCAAGGATCAGGCAGATTAGAAAAACTTCCCCATCCCTGAAAATTTGATCATAAGCCTGTGGCCAGAGACTTGAGAATTTCCACATTTCACACAGGGCCTAGTTATTTTATATGCTTAATTAATAAGAAAAATGACCCTTTTATAAGAGTTATGATTGTTATATAAGAGTTAGGGGACTGTGCTAATACCAAGAAAGAGTATGTATGAGAGAGTTGCTGATGATAAAGAACTGATCCCAACTGATTTTCCATGCAAAGTATACATACTCAATTATATTCCTCTGATAACTGCACTTGGGACTTATTATTATACCGCAGTGTTCTATAATAGTGATCATAAATTTAAAAACGATGCCCTTTATGCGGTAATACACCAGGAAAGCAATCCCTTGTTTAGAATTAGTAATATAGACTGCTCTATTTTAGATACCACATACAGAAAGAATGCAAACCTGCTTGAAAATCCTGTCAGCCTCTGCTAACACAAAAGAGGCGGGTTTGTGAATTTTCTCAGCCCCACCAAGGTATGGCTGTTTGTTGCCTTGAGTTACTTATAACTTAATATAAGGGAACTTTAAAAATTTAAATAAATAAGGGGATGTTCCTAGCAACACCTGCATATGCCTTTCGAGAAAAAAAAATGGAGGGATAGACTGTGCTGCATTTGAGTCAGGGGGTGGATGAATTCCATTGCTATGGAAGATAAGTGGGGTCATTGTTTATTCTCGGGCTCCAGAAAGGAGGGATTACTTGTTAAAATCATTTGTGTGAGATGAACACTATTTAAATTATTAAAATAAACTAAAGTTAAGACCTGAGTTGAAGTCCAGCCTCAGTCATATATATTAGTCACATAGTTCTATAATTAAATTATATTTCTATTATTATATTATATGAATATATAATATTAATGGTCATATTTCTATGACCAACATATTGATCACCATCTCCTGTCTCACAATGTTGTGGTTGAGGACAAAAAATAGAGGAAATAATATTCTGTGTGCCATCTTGAGCTCCAGAACAAAAGGAGGCCTATAAATTTACCAAATAAGCAAAAATGCACCTAAAATATAGGAAACAATATTCATTCATTCATTCATTCATTCATTCATTCATTCATTCATTCATTCTTTCCTTCCCTTCTGACTATCTTACCTCATTCTCCATTTTAGACATTCAGACATGCTTATTAAAAAGTTCATTTTGTATGATAAGTATTGCTGTTAAATCACATCCACACACTTCCATGCCCCAATCTTTTACAAAGCATTACTAATGGGAAAAGAGTCTGCTCATAAAAGCTCCAGAGTCATGGCAATTCATAGAAGGATTCAATTCAGTGCTGTGATTTTTGAATAAATTAGAATTGTCAGAAACTGGAATGAACAAATTTCCCTAAAGTAGAACAATTAGATTCCACAGTGGTATGGAAATGTCCTCAGAAACTTCTATAAATCCAGTTGGCTGCAATTGATGTTACATAACCAAGAAGTGGGTAAAATGTGGCCTTGTCAGCAGTCCTGTATGTGCTAAGAATTACATCTAAATATTCAGAGATATAAATGAACTCTTGTGGTCTTGATGGAATGTCTTAAGGAAAACTCACAGAGCCTCCTCTAACCTCCTTGTCCACCCAATTTGTCATTTGTCAAATGATGTTTCTCATCCAATCAATCAATCAATCAATCAATCAGAATAAAGCTGGAATAGATCTGGAAGGTACCTAGAAGATCTTCTAGTCCAACCCTCTGCTCAAGGAGGAGACCCTATTTTATTTATTTATTTATTTATTTATTTATTTATTTATTTATTTATTTATTTATTTATTTAATTTATATCCCGCCCTTCTCCCCGAAGGGACTCAGGGTGGTGAACAGCCGAGAATTAAAATAACATACAATATAAAAGTTAAGATAATTAAAAATAAATTAAATTTAATGGCCGCCCCAATTTAAAACCCCTAGCTATACAATTAAAAAACTAACCCATAAAACCTATTCAGGCCAGGCCGGCTTGCTGAAATAAAAACGTCTTCAGGGCCTTACGGAAAGTGCGGAGATCCGGAATCAGCTGTATTCTGGGAGGTAGCTCGTTCCAGAGGGCGGGTGCTCCCACAGAGAAGGCTCTCCCCCTGGGGGCCGCCAGTTGACATTGCTTGACCAACGGCACCCTGAGGAGGCCCTCTCTGTGAGAGCATATTGGCTGGTGGGAGGTTATCGGTAGCAGAAGGTAGTCTCGTAAATACCCTGGCCCTAAGCCATGGAGCGCTTTAAAGGTGAGAACCAACACCTTGAAGTGCACCCGGAAGACCACCAGGAGCCAGTGCAGCTTGCGCAGGAGAGGTGTTATTTGGGAGCGCCATGTCGCTCCAGTAATCACCCGCGCAGCCTCATTCTGGATCAGTTGGAGCTGGTCGGGTGCTCCTCAAGGGGAGCTCCATGTAGAGAGCATTGGCGTAGTCCAGGCGAGAAGTGATGACAGCATGAGTGACTGTGCATAAGGAATCCCGACTCAGAAAGGGGCGCAACTGGCGTATCAGGCGAACCTGATAAAAAGCCCCCCTGGCCACGGCCGTCATGTGCTCTTCTAAAGACAGCCATGTGTCCAGGAGGATGCCCAAGTTGTGAGCCCCCTCTGTGGGGGTCAATGACTCGCCCCCAATAGCCAGCGATGGCACCAGCTGGCTATATCGGGATGCCGGCATCCACAGCCACTCAGTCTTGGAAGGGTTGAGTCGAAGCCTGTTCCTACCCATCCAGATCCGCACAGCCTCCAGACACTGGGACATCACTTCAAGGGCATCGTTGGGGTGGTTTGGGGTGGAGATGTACAGCTGAGTGTCATCAGCGTACAGATGGCATCGCACCACAAATCCACAGATGATCTCATCCAGCGGCTTCACATAAATGTTGAACAGGAGTGGCGAGAGGACCGACCCTTGTGGCACCCCACAAACAAGGCGCCTCGAGGTCGACCTCTGTCCCCCTGCCAACATAGACTGCGACTGGTTGGAGAGATAGGAGGAGAACCACCGCAACACGGTGCCTCCCACCCTTAATCCCTCCAGCCGGTGGAGCATGATACCATGGTCGATGGTATCAAAAGCCGCTGAGAGATCTAATAGGACCAGAACAGAGGAGCAACCCCTGTCCCGAGCCCTCCAGAGATCATCAACCAACACGACCAATGCCGTTTCTGTGCTGTACCCAGGCCTGAAGCCGGACTGGCATGGGTCTAGATAGATGGTTTCAACTGCGGGAGCTGTTGCGCAACCACACTCTCAATAACCTTTGCAATAAAGCGAAGGTTGGAGACAGGACGGTAGTTAGCCATAACAGCCGGGTCCAGAGAAGGCTTCTTAAGGAGGGCCTACCACTGCCTCTTTCAAGGCAGGCGGCAGGAAACCCTCCCCCAAAGAAGCATTTATAATCCTCTGGAGCCAGCTTCGCATAACCTCCCGGGTAGCCAGTACCAGCCAGAAGGGACAGGGGTCCAGTAAACATGTGGTTGCGTTTAACCTCCCCAGAATCCTGTTCATGTCCTTAGGAGTCACAGGATCGAACTCATCCCAGATAACATTCTCAAGACCCACCTCAGCCACCCCGCCGGAATCTACTCAGTCAGAGTCCAAGCCTTCCCGAATCTGAGTGATTTTATCATGCAGATACTGTGCAAAATCCTCAGCCTGCCCTTGCAAAGGGTCCTCCCGCACTCCCTGATGTAGGAGGGAGTGGGTCACTCTAAACAAGGCGGCTGGGCGATTATCTGCCGATGCAATAAGAGTGGAAAAGTAATCACACTTTGCCGCTTGCCACTAAATAGGTCTTAATATGAGACCTAATTAGTGTTTGATCGGATTTGGAACGACTGGCCCTCCAACCACTCTCTAGGTGTCTTTTCTGGTGCTTCATCCCCCTCAGCTCCTCGGTGAACCAAGGAGCTGGGCAGGTGCAGCGCCGGGTCAAGAGGCCGCAAAGGCATGACACAATCCAAAGCCCCGGTGGCCGTCCTATCCCAGGCGGCCACCAGATCTTCAGTCGAGTTGTGAGCCAAAGCCTCAGGAAATGGCCCAAGCTCCCACTAGAAGCTCCAGTGTTCTGCCTCAGCTACAGATCCCAAAGAACACAGCACACACAAAGTTTGTACAAAACTTAATTTACTAAAATAAGTCAGTCTTTTTCAAAACAAAGGCTGTTAATAAACTTTCTTAATAGCCTACAAGAAACCAAAGATAAAGTAATCACAATCTTACTAAGGTTGGTAGAAAGCCCAGAAGCAATTTGCAAAGAATCCAGATGCGAAGTAGAGTGAACTAAATTTGTTCCTTAAGACTTGCTTCAGTCGGTGTTCCTCCTTAAATAGGCTAAGGGAGTGGCCAATTAGCCCCAAGCCTTACTCTTGAGGAGACCTCCTCCTGAGGAGCCACTCCTGCCTTTTGGCAGCTCTGCGCACCCGTGCATTGAGAAGAGGCTCCTCTCTTCGTCCTCTTCACTTAAAGGAGCTTCTGGAGGTTCTGAAGTCCCTGGCTGAATCCCTGCCTCTGGCACCACATACTGTACAATTTAAATAATCTGTAGGAGGTGAAAAGAGATTTTTTTTATTTGAATTCATGGCAAAGAATATACCGTATTTTTCGGAGTATAAGACGCACCTTTTTACCCCCCAAAAGGGGGTGAAAATTTAGGTGCGTCTTATACACCGAATGTAGCCCTGCCCACCCACTGGCCCCCACCCTTTGGCCTCTGCCTCCCAGCAGTTACCTCCTTGCAAGAAAACAGCAAGAAAAAACAGCCCCATTCAGCTTCAGCATAGGCTAATTAGCACAAGTTGATTAGATCGGCCTCTCCACTCTCAGTTGATTTGCTCTCAGCTGTTTTGCGCAGACTCTTTTGCAAGCTCTTTGCTTGCTGCAAAGAGTGCTGGAGCAGATTTTTTTCCCCTAGCTAAAACGAAACTGAAAGTAAAGCAGGCTCTGCTGCAACATGACAAAATGAGGCAGGGAGAGAGATTTCTTTTTCTTTTTGCTCACCAAAAAAGATAGGTGCAAACAATGGGAAATTTAGGGCAAAAGAGGAGCGTTCAGGATTTTAAAACACAAAAGAAAAAAAGCTCTATTTAACTTGGGAATTGTAATAATTGAGATGCAATTAATTGTATATTGTGTTGAAAGCAGAAATGGTTAAGTTATGGTTTGGAGTAATATATGGGGGAAATTATTTGGTTTATTATTATTGGTAAATATAATTAATTGATTTGTAAGAAATTGGATTGCATGGAAATAATTGGAATATCCATGTTCATATTGATTAACATATAAAAAAAGATAGTTATAACTAATTGATTTATATAAAAATGTTGAATTTGTATTAAACAATTGTAATATTAAATAATTAACCAATGTGAGGATGGAAATAAAAATAGATGACAATGGGAAGGGGTATAATATAGAATAGAAAGGAAAAATTGAATTTGATTAAGATTAAAGATGAGAATGAAGGGTAATATTGGTTTTTTTAAAAAAAATAGATGAGGAATAAATATGGCAAAAAGGAAATATATAAATTATAAAGTTAATTGAAATGACTAAACATTGTTTAAATTTGTGAACCAGCCAAATACTCTGTTCAAAGAAAATACATTGTATGTTTGTATGTGTGCTTGTCTAAAGAATAAAAAAAAACTTTTTTAAAAAAACAACAACCAAAAAAGGTAGGTGCGTCTTATACTCTGGTGCGTCTTATACTCCGAACAATATGGTAGTTATGCTGGATTTAGCACCAGTATAAAATTAACTGTTAGTTCATCCATCTTTTCCACTCTGACACCAGATTTCAAATCCATTTGTTCTCCACAGCGTAGGATTGCTTCAAAGTTTTCAGAGAAAAGCTGTATCAAGCTAGTAGCAATGGGAATGATGTCTTATAACCACAGTCAAGAAAAAAAAATATACAAAAGTAAATAGAAGTTAGGTATGCTGCAGAATGTGTGCATGTGTGTGTGTATAAAATAAATGAAAGTGAACAAAATAATATTTGGAGGCAGGTGCTCTTCTCTGAAAAATGAAATTAAGAACTTACATTGAGAAAGAAAACCTGAGTGTTTGATCTATCTATATATGGAGCTAGATGGAGAAAAACCCCAGAGAATATGTAGTGTCAAAGACAGTATTCAAAGGAATTAGAGGGGAATCACTATACTAATTCTGACTACATCTCTTTCCCCTTGTGGCCAATAGAAAATGCAATGAAGCAATGGAAACAGAAGAGAATGTTCCAAGAACATTGCCTTAGAGGTAATATCCTATTCATCAATGGCTTTAAAGAGCCCTAGTGGTGCAGTGGCTAAACTGCAGTATTGCAGGCAAACTCTGCCCATAGCCTGGAGTTTGATCTTGATGGGGCTCAAGGTTAACTCAGCCTTCCATCCTTCTGAGGTTGATAAAACGAGGATCCAAATTGTTGGGCGCAATATGAAAATAATGCTTCTCCATTGTAAATCACTCAGAAAATGCTGTAAAGAACTACCAGACGGTACATAAGCCTAAATGCTATTACTATTACTATTTATTTGCTGCTTCGCTTAAAATGATTCACATGTGATTATTATTATCAGCGAGCACTGTGACCTGGACTCAGAGACATCTGCAGCAAGATACAATGAGAAAAAAATTAAGACATACATGCAGGGATGTTATCACACACAAATTGACACCATTACGTACTTTAGCCCAAGGTCAAATACAAGTGTATGTTGGCATAAAATCCATGACTGGACTGAAACTTTGTACTATGCACACTGATACATAGGTTCACCTTAATGTTAAGAGCCTGCATTTTCTGGGACTATAATATTACCAAATTAGCTTCCTTGCAGTCCCATAGAGACAGAGCTCTTTAGCTGTGACATGCAGATGCAGTTGGCATAAAGTTATGTCTAATCCCCAAAGTGCCACCAGTTTTACATTGGCATATTTTCACTACTGTTTATTTTTCTTAAACAATAGTTCATAGATTGGTTTTTTAAATTGATTTTTAAAATTTAAAAATTTTAAAATAATAAGGAAAAGATATTACATATTTCTAAAGAACTATGGAGAACTGGCCCAGTTGCCAACTGTATTCTGATTTTCCCATTCTTCTACAAGACAGCTCCTTCAGACTGACCTTGTTCCTGGAGCAGATCTCCCATGATTTCGTATTTCACTCAAAAAACACATGACACACACTTTAATTGTGTCTTTATGGCAGAACATTTGGGTGAGCATGGATTGCTAAATAGAATGGATTTCAAAGGTGTAGCACTACAACTTGTACTTGGGTGATGATTTCAAGATCTAATTACATTGAGGAGTAAAAGGAAAATGGGGTTTATAGACTGGAATAGTTCTTTTAAAGTACAGGTGTCAAACATGATTGCGTCACATGATGTATTGTGACATATTGCAATGTTTTTTTGCCTTTGCAGAGCCACGGTGGGTGTGGCCTCCGTCTGAAGCATCCAGCTCACAGGCCGCCAGTTCGACACCTCTGTAAAGGTTTGCTTTTTTTGAAAAAAAATTCATTTATTTGCCAGTATCCAGCAATAATGCCATGCAGATATAAATGGTTGAAAAATAGTTCTTGGTTATGTGTTGCCAAGGTTGCAGACTCCTGTTCCAGAATGTTGCAGGCAGATCATGTAACTCTTAGCTCTCCCTTGCTGTTGATCTCCAATATATTAGAGTAGGTTGCCTCTTTGTAGAGAATTTCTACAAAGAAATGTAGTTGTTGTGAATAACAGTTGGTAATAAATGTAGCAGCATGTAAAGGGAGGCCTGTTAATTCTCCAGATCTTGCTGGACTACAAAATCCATGGCCACTAAACACTGCACCACCCTGTAAATGAGTTAGAATCTCACAGTTTCATTAATACATTTTAATATATTGTATTAAACAAGTCTAGGTTTATAAATGTTTATTATCATATCCTGTCATCCACGGGGATTGGCTTTTCTCCCAGGTTTTTAGCCTCTGTCCAACTTGGCCCACATGCCTGTTTTTGTTCCCCCCCCCAAATAAACTGATCTTGTATTATGTTTGACTTTTATTTGAATCCCTCCCACGCACAACTTGAAAACATCAAAATCCTTCCTTAGCCTTCCAATTAATACAATATAAGGAACAGAACACACACACATACACACACACACACACACACACACTTAAGTATCTCCTTAAGTTATTGGTGGTCATTTGGATACCAACATGAACTGAAAGTCCAATGAATATTTTTGCCTTCTGTCAGGTGCAGACAACCAGACCCATATATACAGAATTCAATTAGCTGTTTTGTTGCTCAAGCCTTTATGCAGGAATCTTTTCAGACTAATGGTTTGCAACTTGGTGAGACTAGATAAGATTAAATGGCATTCAAGGAGGATCAGACTTTGCCCTCTTGGGCCCACATAAGGATTCCAGACTAAGTCCCTGTTTGACTCTTTCCCCTGGTTCAGCTAGTCTTTCTCCAACACCGTCTCCCTTTCATACAGGATATGGTTATTATTTAAAATAAATATTTTACAGCATAATTGAATATATGATTACCAAGTAGCCTTCCTAATTATAAAGTACCTTATTTCAAATAAATATGTACAGAGGGGAGAAAAATCCATAGCCTGCTGGACTACATCTCCAAGGATCTTTTTATTAGTGATCATGTTGTCCTCGGCTGCTGAGATTAGATCATCCAAGTAGGCATGTAAGAACAAAAGATTCTCTGCCCCAGTGTAAGTGACTGCAGCTGTGCACTCTTTCTTTTGTATGTCCCTGTTGCAATCCCTTTATAAATCTGAGCTTTCCCCATGGTTTCTTCAGCACATCCTTAGACTAACAGGAGCTCTTTTTTCAGCAGACTGCAGAGCTTACTCCTTTAACTTGTATAGCCAATTTAGTGCATAAAGATATTTTAAGGTATAATTTCCAGATAATATTTACTTTGACAAGCTTGGTGAGAATTCTGGCAGCAGAAGGAGGAGGAGGAGGAGGAGGAGGAGGAGGAGGAGGAGGAGGAGGAGGAGGAGGAGGAGGAGGAGGAGAAGAAGAAGAAGAAGAAGAAGAAGAAGAAGAAGAAGAAGAAGAAGAAGAAGAAGAAGAAGAAGAAGAAGAAGAAGAAGAAGAAGAAGAAGAAGAAGAAGAAGAAGAAGAAGAACAACAACAACAACAACAACAACAACAACAACAAGAAGAACAACAAGAACAACTACAACTACAACAACTACGAGTACGAGTACGAGTACAACTACAACACCTGCATGTACTCTGTAGTGCCTGCCTACAGCATCTGCTGGGCTACACTCCACAGCACCACTGTGCACCACCCTTTGACCCACACTCCATAGTGCCCATCCACAGCACCTACCCACCAGCCTGTGTGCCCATGACACCTACCTACCAATCTGCTTGTCTGGATTGTAACTGCTAAGTGATGCAGTTACATGAATTTGCAATTTGCGAGCAAATTGTTTACCATAGTAACTGGAAATTCCAACTCCAATTATCATCGTAACCCAAGGTTTACCTGTACTGCTTTGCTAGGCCAAGGCCAAGGTTGCAGATGTCCTCTTAGGAGACAAACCATTGTTTTAGAGCAGTCCACTTTGAAACTAAATTGCTCAAAAGACAGTTGGCCTACATGCTGTTGCATTGCATTCTTGGGTTTATTCTTAGGTACATATTAATATGATTGGGTCAGTGACAAATCCCCTGCCTAGCCAGAAATAGACATAAACTAATTGTGCATCACAGAGTATAACCCAACATTGCAATGGGTATTCTGTTCAGCTGTTTAGGAGTTACTTGCCAAAAAAAGAAAGGGTTCCTTGAAGAACGACATTCATAAAGTGCTGATTGAATAACTATTATGGCCCAGATAAAATTAAGAATGCCATTAGGAAGTACCTGTACTTCTATAGATTTCAAGACGCCAATAGATTTACAGAGAAGCTAAAAAGAAAGTCAGGACATTGATTCACTTCAGTTACCATAAGAGAACACAATCAATATCTCCAGGCAGAGAAATGTTTTGGAAAAGCATAGAGAAAATTTTATAATGTTCTTTCTGGTGTGAACTTTCAAGTTAGCCATTACTTGTATTACATGGCCTTTTTCAGAGTTCTCAGGAGTATAATTTTGCCTTGATACATTGAGTACATACAAAACACTATATCTGCTCGGTAGATATGGTTGTGATATTTCTTTATGAACATTTGTAGAAATATAGATTTTGAAAATCCAGTTCAAGAAGGTTTTTTTTCCCAAAAAAAATCTGTTTTCTTACAGTTTATTTTATAATGTCATGCATAAGGGATTCCAACTAGATTGCAACAATAACAGAAGAAAGGAAGAAAGCCCTTAAGATATAGATAGAAGATGATAGATGATAGATAGATAGATAGATAGATAGATAGATAGATAGATAGATAGATGGATACACACACACATATGTATACATATATACCAGTGGTGGGTTTCTACTGGTTTGCCCTGGTTCCGGTGAACAGGTAGCAGCAGCAGCAGCGGGGCTCTGCCCAGCCCCCCAGATGTCATCACAGACGTTCTGCGCATGCTCACAGTTCCGAACGGGTAGCAAAGGTAAATGAAACCAACTACTGATATATTCGTACACACACACAACCAAAAGCTTTATGAGAAATCATTAATGGCTTCAGGCCCAAATTCAGATGGTGAAGAAGTCACTTTACCTGTCTCACATCATTCCATTATTATTTTTCCTGTTAGGACAGCAAGATGGGTAGTATATCAATTTAATAAATAAATAAATTGAATTTAAATTGAATGAATGAATGAATGAATGAATGAATGACCTGATCATACACAGTTGCCATTATCACCAGTCACTGGACAGAGAGTCAGTCAATAGAACAGGCCTACACTGTTACAATCTCAAGTTCACTTTTATACCTCTTGGTATAAAAGAGGTATAAAAGAAGAATCTCAAGTTCACTTTTATACCTCTTGGGAAAATAATCCTCAAAAAACTTTGCTCTCCTCTTTGTTTCAGAATAACGATGGGAGTTGTTGCTCTACATAGCTGGAGAGTATCAAGTTATGGCAGGCTGCTCCAGTCAAATTTTATCTTATGCACATAATCTTGTGATATATGAAGTGCTGACAAATTCAGCTTTAGGGAACCATGTGAAGAGGTGGCAGCACTTCATTAACTGGTCAAATCATGTGTAGAGATAAAATGCAAATGCTTCTTTTAGAAAGTAATTAATTGTTGAGTGATTCAGTTTTAATCTGAATTAATGTTTTCATACCAGCTCTACCACCAGTACAGTAATGACAAGGACAGTGGTGTATTTCTAATTTCTGCTTCCCCTTTCAGTCATCTGAAGTCTTAGTTATAGAAAAATAGAATTGGGAGCCTAAAGAAAATAAATATTATTTAAGGCATATAAAGAGTTTGAAAATAGAACTTAGCTTCCATAAGACATTAATTGAGATGCATTGATGTTTATTTTTAACTAAAATTTGGGGAATCTAAGGAAGTCAATTATTGTGGTTGTCTTTTCTTCCCTTTCTATCCAACCAGGGGAATCAAGTGCACTCTGAAAGAAGAATTGGAGAAATGGAATAAAATATTACACAGATCTGGTACTGGATAGTTTATGTCAGTGGATCTGTGAAGCTATGGTCCATGGAGGCTTGAAGAAATGTTAGTATTTAAATGTTGAGTTAAGTCTTGGAGATCCATGGCCATGATCCACGACCACAAAAGGTGGTCCATGGTGAAGAAAAAAATTGAGAACCACTGGTTTATGCCATCTACAACCCGATTCTCCTCCACCCCTCCACCCCAAAAAGATGTCACATTTGAACTTAGGACTTAGACCCTGTCTTATATTTTTTTGAACCCCGAATAAGCACTTGGCCTTATTGTCAGGGAGATCTTATTATTTTGGGGTGTGTAGACCAAGACAGGGCTCCTCTTGCCATTTTACCTGATTTCCAGCTCTGCCTCCCTAACCCTAACAAGACCGGCTGTGCGTGCGTTTAAATATTTTTGGGGAGGGCTTATTTTTGGGGGGAGGGCTTATTTTCAGAAAAACATGGTAGTAAATTAGTAGCCTCTATAAATCTGTACTATTATGAAACTCGAATTCTGATCATTCCCCATGTCAGCATGCAAAGTGGTGTTCATTTTGTTCCATTCTTCCAATACCAAGGCTACCTCTCTCAAATGCAAGGCATCCATTAGAGCAGTGATTCTCAACCTTCCTAATGCCGCGACCCTTTAATACAGTTCCTCATGTTGTGGTGACCCCCAACCAGAGGTGGGTTCTAAATTTTTTTACTACCGGTTCTGTGGGCATGGCTTATTTTGTGGGCGTGGCTAGCTGGTCATGTGACTGGGTGGGTGTGGCTAGCTGGTCATGTGACCGGGTGGCCATGGCTATGTGTATAGGGACTACTCAGAGGGCTGAAAAAAGTCATTTCTGACTGATCCTCACACTTATGACCATCTTCACATTTATGCCCGTGCAGCATTCTTAACAACCATGTCACACATTTCACAACTGCTTCTCTTCACCATGGTGAAAAGATAGGACAAAAACGTAAAATGTGAGGACAGTCGTAAGTTCGAGGACTGGTCAAAAGTGCGAGGACCAGTCAGAAATAACTTTTTCAGCCCTCTGAGTAGTCCATATGCATAAAAGGATACAGCAATAGAGAGGGATGAAGGAAGGGAAGGGAAATTAGAGTAGGAGTGAGGGTAAGAGAGGGAGGAAGAGAGGAGGAGAAGGAAAAAGGAAGAGGAAGTAGGGAGGAGAAGAAGAGGGGAAGGAAGAGAAAGTAAGAAGGAAAGAAAAGAAAAGAAAAGAAAAGAAAAGAAAAGAAAAGAAAAGAAAAGAAAAGAGAGAGGTGGTAGGTTTGAGGAGAAAGATTACTGTACAATAAAAAAGATGAAAGGGAAGAAAGCCAACCCCAAACAAATATAAAGATATTAAGATAAAGAATGAATTGTTAAACTTTAAAGAATAAAAGAGAACAAATATGAATAAATAACAATAATTAGAAACACACATACAAACATACAATGTATTTTCTTTGAACAGAGTATTTGGCCGGTTCACAAATTTAAACAGTGTTTAGTCATTTCAATTAAATTTACAATTTCTGTATTTCCTTTTTGCCATATTTATTCCTCATCTATTTTTGTAAAAAACCAATATTACCCTTCATCCTCGTCTCTAATCTTAAATTCAATTTTTCCCTTCTATTCTATATTATACCCCTTCCCATTGTCATCTATTTTTATATCCATCCTCACATTGATTAATTATGTAATATTACAGTTGTTTAATATAAATTCAACATTTTAATATAAATCAATTAGTTATATAACTACCTTTTTTGTATATTAATCAATATGAACATGAATATTCCAATTATTTCCATACAATCCAATTTCTTACAAATCAATTAATTAAATTTACCAATAATAATAAACCAAATAATTTCCCCCATATATTCCTCCAAACCACAACTTAACCATTTCTGCTTTCAACACAATATACAATTAACAGTATCTCAATTATTACAATTCCCTAGTTAAATAGAGCTTTTTTTCTTTTGTGTTTTAAAATCTTGAACTCTCCTCTTTTTCCCTAAATTTCCAATTGTTTGAACCTACTTTTTTTGGTGAGGAAAAAGAAAAGAAATTTGCCTGCCTAATTTTCCAACGTTGCAGCAACAGCAAAGCCAACAGCCTGCTTTACTTTCAGTTTTGTTTTTCAGCCTAGCTAGGGGGAAAAAAATCTGCTCCAGCAAGCAGCAGAGCCCTGAGCAAAACAGAGCAAATCAGCTGAGAGTCGGGAGCCAATCTAATCAAGGGCTAATTAGCCTATGCTGAAGCTCCGCGGGCCAATAAAATTACAAAAAAACACCGAACCATTTGTTATATTGCTGGCTCGCCTGCCCCTCGCCCACCACTATTTATTGGCAATAAATAGTGGTGCAGAGGGGCAGGGCGAGCCAGCAATTTAACAAACGGTTCGGCCGAACCCCCTAGAACCGGCAGAATCCTACCACTGGCTATAGGGCGGCCCTTTGAAGCCCCGTGGCAAGAATTTAAACAGTTTTTTTTTCCTCTAGCCATCAGCTGGGACTCAGGAGGCAGCAATAGATTGGGAGTGGGCGGGGTAAGCGAACGGCCGCCGATCCAACAGAGCAGAGAGTGAGGGTGACTGAAGGCATGGGGGGGCGAGAGAGGGCTTTGGCGACCCCTGTGAAATGGCCATTCGACCCCCAAAGGGGTCGCAACCCCCAGGTTGAGAACCGCTGCATTAGAGAATCCTTAGTATACAGCATAAATCATATCAATGCATCTCCCACCTGATTGAAGAGATGTGGCTTTTACAAATTGTTCATTCATTCCCTGGAACATATTACACCATAAAATTGGCTAAAGGTAGACTTTTAAAGAAAAAAAATGAAAATAGTCCTTTTTCTCCTGTTACCTGTTGGAGGAAGGATTGTATTTATATTTGGACCTTTTAACTCATTAAGAACTATCTCCTTTCCAGCCTGTCACTGGTATCTCTTAGATAAATTTTTATTAACAATGTAGAATCCAAACAAAGACGATATTTTATTCCAAGGTCTTTGAGAAAAGGGATAATACTAAGAAAAGTTATTGCAAATTCCCAGCTGGTTGCCACATAAACTAATCCAATAAAATAATAAATATTTTAGCGGTGTCCTATTAAAATGTATAAGAGCAGGCCACCTGCTGTCCCTGAGGAATTGTTTGCACTGAAGAGTTAGAGGTCTACCAAATTGCTAAATGGAGCAAGAGCTTTTATTTTTCAGTGCAATTAGTCAAAATGATGAACCCTCATTATGTGTACAAGAGAGCACTCTTTTCTGGAGGAATCGGGTTTGTTTACATTATTGTGTTAAGTCTCCCGCAGAGTCATTCCAAAATCAATAATAGAAAAAGAAATCTTAAGATGAATTTTGCCCACTTAGTTGTGAAGAACTTTATATAATTGAAAAGAAAGCAAATATTTACAAACAGACTATCAGATGAAGGGATCAGTAAGAAAACCAAAAACTGAGAGACAGAGAGTCAATAAGGGTAGAAACACAGAAGACAGGAGAAAAAGCTTGGGTTTCAACTTTCAACCTCTACAAATGCTCTCAGCCACAGATAATGACTTAATTGTGCAAAAATCCTATGGTGGAAATAACACACATAAGTACAACACTTTACAGAAAGATGATGATGATGATGATGATGATGATGATGATGATGATGATGATGATGATGACATATAAGAACGATGACTGATTTATCTCACTCTATCACCAAATCTGTTATAATATGGCCAACAAACTATATTCAATGAGTAGTCCTTAATGGTACTACATCTACATGGACGGAAATAAGCAGTGGGGTACCCCTAAGATTCTGTCTTAGACCCAGTACTCTTCAATATCTTCATTATTGACTCAGATGAGAGAATAGAAGGGGAACTCATCAAATTTACAGATGACACCAAACTGGCAGGACTAACCAACATCCCAGAAGAGAAACTCAGGATCCAAAAAGATATCGACACACTTGAACACTGGGCCCCATCCAACAAAATGAAATTTAATGTGGAGAAAAGCTAGGTTTTACAGCTGGGCAGGAAACACCAAAGGTACAAGTACAGATTAGGCAAAACCTGGCTCAAAAACAGTAACTGTGAGAAGAACCTTGGAGTCCTAGTGGATGATCACTTAAAACATGAGTCAGCAGTGTGCGGCAGCAGCCAAAAAAACTAATACAATCTTTGGTTGTATAAACAGAGGCATATAATCAAAATCATGAGAAGTATTAGTACCACTTTATAAAGCCTTAGTAAGATCACACCTGGAATACTGCATCCAGTTTTGGTCATCAGATTACAAAAAAGATTTGAGCCTTTGGGGAAAAAAAAAAGTGCAAAGAAGAGCAACTAAAATGATTAAAGGCCTGGAGACTAAAACTTATGAAAAAAGGTTGCAGGATTTGGGTTTGGCTAGTCTAGAGAAAAGAAGGACTAGGGGAGACATAATAGCAGTATTCCCCGTATTTAAGAGGCTGCCACAAAGAGGAGGGGGTCAATTTATTTTCCAAAGCACCAGAGGGCAGGACATGGAACAATGGATGAAAACTTATCAAGGACAGAAGCAACCTGGAATTAAGGAGAAGCTTCATAACAGTGAGAATAATTAACCAGTGGAACAGCTTGCTGTCAGAAGTTGTGGGTGCTTCATCTCTGGAGGTTTTTAAGAAGAGATTGAACCATTTATCTGAAATGGTATCATATCTCCTCTTAAGAAGGGGGATGGACTAGAAGGCCTCCAAAGTCCCGTCTAGCTCTATTCTGATTCTGATTCAGTTCTAATGGAGATAAAAAATGCACATGTGCTGAACTATTCAACTGAACTGAACTCATTTGTTTTCCTTGGGAGGGTACCTCAAACTTCAATTGCCTCCTATGTGCTGTAGCCCAAGAAATCCAAAATATAGATATTAGATATTAAATGCAAAGGCCATTGTTAAAATATATGCAGTAAGATACTACATTGTCAATATGTTGAGTTCCTTCAATCTAAAAAAATATGGATATATAAAAAGCAAAACAAAAGTGCTCTCAGAATTCAACTATTTACACTTTTAAATATGGTGCACCCCGGTCTAATATTATTAGCAGCTCAGCATATTTACAACCATTATGTAGCTTGACAACTCCAGACCTCAAGGCAGCCTTGCCAAATGCCACTGTTGATTTGCTGCAAATGTTAAGCAAGCAGACACTGCAATTATTTTGTCAGCAATATAACTTTCTCCACTTGCCCCCGGTCATCGGATACATACGGAGATGCGTAAGCTTCATTGGAAATAGTGCCATTCTGAGCCAGGAAACAGTGAATTGCAATAGCCTAAGTCCAAACAGTTAAATAGCAAACAAGTATTAGCAAGAGGTGATTGCCAATGAAGGAAACCTCTCCATCTGGTGGTGTATACAACTGCAATTTCCCAGCTTTATATTATGAGCAGGCATTAATATTCATGGTAATTGAAGAGTCTTCCTGAGTTATCTTCTAAGCAATACCTTCAGGAAATGTTGGATCACCTCTTAGACAGATGGGACCTTGTTTCAAGGAACAGATGTATGATGGGGAAAGGATGCGCATGTTTGGAGAAGATTCTTGCTCTAATTGCTAAAAAGTTCCTTCGTCTATAAAAAAAGAGGTTTAGGAAAGAAAAGTTGCCCACCAAACTAGGTATGTTACAGAATACAAAAGGAACACGTGCAAGAAAGAAAGTGGTATTCAAAACAAGAAGAAAATACTCTCTTGTTTAAAATGAAAGATCGTTGCAATTTATCAGAATAAATTCATAATTCAGTACATGAAAAGTTCGAAATGGTTTGGATTTAGACCAATACAGATGTTTCTTTTTCTGTGTAATAGATAAAAAGCTTAAATTCCAGAGCTTGCATTTAGTCAATGAATTAGAATAATTAAAAATTTCAGGCCAATTAAAAATTAATTGCCCTTAATAAATTCTACCGGTCCATTGTGGGAAAAGGCTGTGAAAACTGACACTGGATCATACTTCTGGCAAACAGTGCCTTGGGTTACAGTATGACCATTTATAGATTAGAACTGACAGACTGTTTGCTACACCTTGGTTGTTTGTGGGCAGTAAGTAGAAATCTTTTAAAAGGGTTCATGCAAGCCTGGGGAAATCATAGAGTAGAAGTAAGTAACCACAGCAACCTTGAGTCAGCAGATGAGATATGAACAAGGCAACCGCAACAAATAAGTAATATACTCTCAAAATGGTTCAGAAGGTGGATATAAAGACATGCCAGCAAGGCACACTCTTAGAATGATAACAGAAAGAATGAGAAAGATTGGTCCACAATGTCTCATAACCATTTGTTTGGAATGGTATTGGGTCTCCTGCTCAAGCAGGATGTTGGACTAAAAGACCTACAAGGTCCCTTTCAACTTTATTATTCTATGTTCTATGTTTTAACAACAAGCACAAAGATAAAGGCAAAATGATTCCAAAAGCTGAAAGGATCTGCAAGGCCTACTGAAACAAATGCCAATTCCTCAAAATGTGTTGAAAACCTTGTACAGAAACAAAGTTGGGAGGAATTAGAAAAGGAATTATGTGATATGGATGCGATGTTCTACTGTATATGGGGTGTCCCTGACACTCTTTGAGTTTGGTTGTTTTCTTGCAGATGTTTCATTAAGTAACATCATCATCATCTCATCCACAGAGAACACCAAGGACTGCACAGTTCAATGCTGAGCTACAAAGATTCTTTTCTATCGATGTTACATACCCAAAGAAGGAGAGGCCTACAAGCAAGAAAGACAAGGCTTCTTTTGCAGCTCTAGAATGGACAGGGTTCACCTCCTTTGCCTTGCCTCACTTGCTAGTCAGTTTAGTGCTAGTCAGTTTAGTCAGTTTAGTGAATATTAATGGATGGGTACCATTTGTATCTAGAATATTTTTAAGCTTGTAAGAAACTGTGCATATTTTGTACCATCTGTCTTACTTATGCTTCTGGTTGTAACTCTATGTGTTAGGCAATAAAAGTTACATAACAATACATAACCAGAAGTCCATCATCTAGTATTTAGATTGTGCAATCTAACTGTCAAACTTGCAATGCAGACTTGATGACTCTATCTTGCTTTGTAAAATTGTGTGTTTGACAAATGTCAGCGATACGTTCAATTAGCCCCTTGAATTGAAGGGTTTCTGAAGTCAGTAGAGGAAGAATCATGATTCCCATTTCTCTAAAACTCTCTGCACACCCCCAATATATCATCTGGAGGGTCAGAGGGAGCACTTCTTCGGAACACATAAATATGCTGATCTTGCAGGAGACAGAAATCCTGTTGCATAAGAGGAATGTACATGTACATTGTGAAAGAGATAAGTAAGGAAAGTAAAGAAAATTAATAAGTGAAAAAAGTTCCAAAGAAAGAAATGGAGAAAAGAAAAGAAAAGAAAAGAAAAAGTTATAAAGATGCAGCTTCCAGTCTTCCTAACAGCAGTTACATGTACATTTATATTTTATTCTTTGTCTCTAAATTACAACATAATTTCCTTCTTTCCAAGGTCTATCCTTACAGAGAATGGGAAGATCACTTATTCTCCAAAGCACCTGAGCGTAGGACAAGAAGCGATGAGTGGAAACTTGTCAAAGAGAGATCCAACTTGGGTCCAAGGAGAGATTTCCAGACAATAATAAGAACAATTGGTTAATGGAACAGCCTCCTGGAGTTGTGAGTGCTCCACCACTGGAGGTTTTCAAGAAAAGATTGGAAAACCATTTGTCTGGAATTGTGTAAGATCTTCCACCTTGGGCAGAGGGTTGGTCCAGTAGACCTCCAAGGTCCCTTCCAGCCCCATAATTCTATTTTATTATCAAAATAGTCCTCCATAATTCTTTTGTTTTCTATCCATTAGTCCCAACAAGAAGAATTCTGACTTCAGTTGAATATTTTTTTATCATTGTATGTATTTGAACCCTGAATTTCATTTTACATGACTTTGGTTTTGATCCATTATCATTTTTATTTTTAACCTGGAGGTGCAAATTTTAATCTAAAATCTAAAATCCAGCTCTAATATGTCATTAGTCCCCAGAATTGTAGTTAGAGGTAAAATTATTCTAAACCTTCTGGAAGAAAATAGGGGTAAAGGTATCATTGTCAGTTGTGTCCCACTCTAGGGCACAGTGCCAAGGGCCCCAGTGTTATCCGAACACAATTTCTGTGGCCAGGTGGCCAGCATAGCTATATACCAAAGGTGCATGGAATGCTGTGAGCAGGAGCTGGGGCAAGTAATGGGACTCACCCCATTGCATGGTCTCAAACCCGGGCTGCCAGCTCTCCAGCTGACCAGCTCAGCATCTTTAATCATTGCGCCATCATGGCTCTTCTGAACAAAATAAGATTTTATAATATTCTTTACCTGATTTGAACTTCATTTTACTTACCAATTAATTCAAAATGCCACAATAATAATGATTAATGACTATCTTGCTGCACACTATAAAAGAAAAAAAAATGCAGTTTTTGGTTATTAATTACAATTATGTGCCAAGGCAGTTAACTGTAATGATCATAATAAAAATAAGTAAACAATCAAATAGTCATAAGAACTGCAAGAACTGTTAAATCTAATGTAAAATGAGGAAAAAGAGTTTGATGCAGTTCCTGAAAGTGGAAAGAATAGAAGCTCAGCACAACTCCTGAGGAAGCGCATTTGGCAAAGCAGCCTTGAAGTAAGTAACAGGTAACAGTAACAGAGTTGGAAGGGACTTTGGAGATCAGCTAGTTCAACCCCCTGCTCACACAGGAGATCTGTACTAGGGATTCGAACTGCTAAACTGCCAATTTTTCTGATTAACAAGCTCAGTGTCTTAGCCACTGAGCCACCTAGTCCAGTGGTGGGATTCAATTTTTTTTGCTACCGATTCTGTGGGCGTGGCTTGGTGGGCGTGGTTTGGTGGCATGGCAGGGGAAGGATATTGTAAAATCTCCATTCCCTCCCCACTCCAGGGGAAGGTTACTGCAAAATCCTCATTTCCTCCCGATCAGCTGGGACTCGGGAGGCAGAGAATAGATGGGGGTGGGGCCAGTCAGAGGTGGTATTTACCGGTTCTCTGAACTACTCAAAATTTCCATTACTGGTTCTTCAGAGCTGGTCAGAACCTGCTGAATACCACTTCTGACCTAGTCATACACAAACTTTTCTCAAAACTAAGTACTCATTTGAAGCTCCATACAATCCTGATGTGTAGATTACTATACAGATCCAAGCACAATTGTTATCTTTTGTATTTGACTGCTCCCCAAATTTTAGGTGCATGTTGTTGGTGATAAAGGTATTGTCACAGGATGAAAGCTGCTCCAAGTAAAGCTGCCTTTTGCAATCGACTAATGATGATTTTTGTCAATGCCAATGTTGTTCAGGTGGTGCTCCACTCCAGGTGTTTTAAGATTGCACCCAAGGCTCTTATTACTATTCATACTGTTATTATTATCTGTTCACAACAATCTGAAGTCACAGCTGCTAGTGTTGGCTTTCACACTCATCGAGTTTTTCACAATTGGATAAGATGCAATTTCTGTGTTATTATTTCTTGTTAGTATAGTTAGTACAATAAATAACCAAAATTATAGCAATTTAATGAATATTTTACCAATATACCTTAAACCTAATAGGACAGAAATACTGGAGCTATTCTCTACAAATATATTTTATTTTCATTTTTGTTTACATAGGAGTACTTTTTAAAATTAATGTACACAAAATTTCACTTGGATTTCCTCTAATAGGCATAATCTTTCTGGCCACTAACAAGGTCTGATTTCAGGTCTAGTTCTATTTTAAGACAAGATCCAAGTCATTCACCATGACTTTAATTATATAATGCAATTTAGATGTAATTATTCTGCTTATGAGCAAGTGGTTTTATTACTGCCATTGCAAACACTGCCACGAAGACCAAAGCTTAGAGATGGGGATATTTATTTACTTTATGGATTCTATTTGTCTTAGGAAAAATATTGTGTGACTCATTTGTATTTCTGTGTTATGAAACTTAACTATCTTATATTTCTAAGTATCACTTAAACACTGCAGGCCATATCTGATGTTTCTTCTTGACCAAGTAACCATGAATCATCTGCACATTTTAATCATTATAGTTAGAAACTAATCATGTATTGAACTAGAGATTGGGAAACTTGCCTTCAACTCCCACCCCCAGGGAGGAGTGATTGAAAGCTGGTTCACACAGCTAGCAGTAATTGCTGGTAGAGTATATAGAGGTGTGTATCCCATCCCATCATTCAAGAGCCATATGTAGAGATTCCAAAGCTTATCTGGCGTGTGCATGTGTGTGTTTTTCAGTTGACAAAAGCTCAAATCAACAAGTTGAGGCTGGGCACATATTTGATGGACCAGACAAGGATTGAATGCTTGATTGATAGTATTTATACAAGTCTTGGCCAATCCAAAGCCTTCACACTGCTTCCTAATTTGATGAGCTGATATTTTAATGCATGACTGATGGTCTGGAAACACATAATTTCACAAGCTAAATTTAAGTATCAAGCAGGAGGACACTAATATGGAATGGATAAGAAATAAAACCATCTCTCATTTGTTTCCTATTTCCTAGAATAGAGTGGAGTATTAGAGGTTGCTAAATTATCTTTCTTTGGATGACAGAATGGATTGAAAGTGTTTACCAAAAGCAAGATCCTTTGCTTCTGTCAGAAGATGCCTAGAAGATAATGTATAGGACCGAGATATGCTGAACTTCAGCATTCAGCCAATTCCTGGCTGCATCTCCCCCTCTTCATTTTTTTTTTTTTTTACAATTGCAACTATAAACTTGTCTCTTTTTACAAACTGACAATATCTACTTCTGAGTTCTAATTCCTGACCTATGATTTCACCAAAAAACTGTCTATTCTGATACCTTTCTTGCAGAATCATTTAAAGTTGCTTTAGAATAGCGGTTCTCAACCTGGGGGTCACGACCCCTTTGGGGGTCGAATGGCCATTTCACAGGGGTTGCCAAATCCCTCTCCCCCCCCACGCCTTCACTCACCCTCACTCTCTGCTCTGTTGGATCGCCGGCCATTCGCTTACCCCGCCCACTCCCAATCTATTGCTGCCTCCGGAGTCCCAGCTGATGGCTAGAGGAAAAAAAACTGATTAAATTCTTGCCGCGGGGCTTCAAAGGGCCGCCCTATAGCCAGTGGCGGGATTCTGCCGGTTCCGCCCCGCCCCTTGCCCCGCCCCTCCGCACCAATAAATAGTGGTGGGCGAGAGGCGGGCGAGCCAGCAATTTAACAAATGGTTCGGTGTTTTTTTGTAATTTTATTGGCCCGCGGAGCTTCAGCATAGGCTAATTAGCCCTTGATTAGATCGGCTCCTGACTCTCAGCTGATTTGCTCTCAGCTGTTTTGCGGAGGGCTCTGCTGCTTCCTTGCAAAAAGTCCTGGAGCAGATTTTTTTCCCCCTAGCTAGGCTGAAAAACAAAACTGAAAGTAAAGCAGGCTATTGGCTTTGCTGTTGCTGCAACGTTGGAAAATTAGGCAGGCAGATTTCTTTTCTTTTTCCTCACCAAAAAAGGTAGGTGCAAACAATGGGAAATTTAGGGAAAAAGAGGAGAGCTCAAGATTTTAAAACACAAAAGAAAAAAAGCTCTATTTAACTAGGGAATTGTAATAATTGAGATACTATTAATTGTATATTGTGTTGAAAGCAGAAATGGTTAAGTTGTGGTTTGGAGGAATATATGGGGGAAATTATTTGGTTTATTATTATTGGTAAATATAATTAATTGATTTGTAAGAAATTGGATTGCATGGAAATAATTGGAATATTCATGTTCATATTGATTAATATACAAAAAAGGTAGTTATATAACTAATTGAATTATATTAAAATGATGAATTTATATTAAACAACTGTAATATTACATAAATAACCAATGTGAGGATGGATATAAAAATAGATGACAATGGGAAGGGGTATAATATAGAATAGAAGGGAAAAATTGAATTTGATTAAGATTAGAGATGAGGATGAAGAGTAATATTAGTTTTTTACAAAAATAGATGAGGAATAAATATGGCAAAAAGGAAATATAGAAATTGTAAATTTAATTGAAATGACTAAACACTGTTTAAATTTGTGAACCGGCCAAATACTCTGTTCAAAGAAAATACATTGTATGTTCGTATGTGTGTTTCTAATTATTGTTATTTATTCATATTTGTTCTCTTTTATTCTTTAAAGTTTAACAATTCATTCTTTATCTTAATATCTCTATATTTGTTTGGGGTTGGCTTTCTTCCCTTTCATCTTTTTTATTGTACAGCAATCTTTCTCCTCAAACCTACCACCTCTCTCTTTTCTTTCCTTCTTACTTTCTCTTCCTCCCCCTCTTCTTCTCCTCCCTACTTCCTCTTCCTTTCTCCTTCTCCTCCTCTCTTCCTCCCTCTCTTACCTACACTCCTACTCTAATTTCCCTTCCCTTCCTTCATCCCTCTCTATTGCTGTATCCTTTTATGCATATGGACTACTCAGAGGGCTGAAAAAGTTATTTCTGACTGTTCCTCGCACTTCCTCGAACTTACGACTGTCCTCACATTTTACATTTTTGCCCTATCTTGTTACCATGGTGAAGAGAAGCAGTTGTGAAATGAGTGACATGGTTGTTAAGAATGCTACAATGGGCATAAATGATGACCAGTCATAAGTGCGAAGACCGGTCAAAAGTACGAGGACCTGTCAGAAATAACTTTTTTCAGCCCTCTGGGTAGTCCTTTTGTGCATATGGACTACTCAGAGGGCTGAAAAAGTTATTTTTGACTGGTCCTCGCACTTTTGACCAGTCCTCGAACTTACGACTGTCCTCACATTTTACGTTTTTTGCCCTATCTTGTCACCATGGTGAAGAGAAGCAGTTGCGAAATGAGTGACATGGTTGTTAAGAATGCTACAATGGGCATAAATGATGACCAGTCATAAGTGCGAAGACTGGTCAAAAGTGCGAGGACCTGTCAGAAAACACTTTTTTCAGCTCTCTGGGTAGTCCTTTTGTGCATATGGACTACTCAGAGGGCTGAAAAAGTTATTTTTGACTGGTCCTCGCACTTTTGACCAGATCTCGAATTTACGACTATCCTCACATTTTACGTTTTTTGCCCTATCTTATCACCATGGTGAAAAGAAGCAGTTGTGAAATGAGTGACACGGTTGTTAAGAATGCTGCACGGGCATAAATGTGAGGATGGTTATAAGTGTGAGGATCAGTCAAAAGTGCGAGGACCTGTCAGAAATGACTTTTTTCAGCCCTCTGAGTAGTCCCTATACACATAGCCATGGCCACCTGGTCACATGACCAGCTAGCCATGCCCACCCAGTCACATGACCTCCAAGCCACGCCCACAGAGCCGGTAGTAAAAAAAAATTAGAACCCACCCCTGGTTGGGGGTCACCACAACATGAGGAACTGTATTAAAGGGTCGTGGCATTAGGAAGGTTGAGAACCACTGCTTTAGAATATTCCTTTCAAATATGCCATTGAGAAAAATTGGGGAGATTTGTAGATTAGAGAAATGTGAGGACTTCCAGTTCTGTTCAGAGGACAGACTCTCAGTTTTACAGGTATCTAAACTACTGTGTGAGAAGTTGTGGGATGTCTCATGTCAGTTTTACCTGATTCAGAGGAATGAACTGGGAAAAGCAGAAAATTAGCTACCATGGGCAGAAAAAGACCAAATGGGATCTACAACAGCTTAAAAAAAAAAATCAAAATCCTACCAACGTCAGGAATATTAGAATATTAAATAATGATCCAGTCTCCCAAATTTATAGAAATTAGAAAGGATAATCTCCTTTATAATATGCTTTGTTAAAGTGCCCATGATTCCCCACCCCCCTTTTTGCCAGAATGGAATAAAAAAATATAGATAAACCAGACTATGAAGAAGAAATCAACACTTGCAAGATTTCAGTAATCTCACTGTAAAACTTTGTATGAGAATACCGACATCTCCTAAAATGTTCATGAAATTTCACAATCTTTGACTCTCCTATGAGAACTGCCATTCTTCATTTCCTGTGAGAAGTGGTGAGCATCATTTTAGGTGCATCAAATGCCCTGGCAATGATGAGCTCCATCTGGCCACCTTCTGGGTTACACAGTGAAGGGTTGAAAAAAAAAATGAAAGTAATGCTGGAGTTAACTTTTGAACATTATTTTCCCACCTATGCAAAATTATTCTTGAACTAACCTATGCCAACTTTGATCCCAAAGTAATTCCCTTTATTGTTAACGGAATAGAGCAAATATCTAATCTCCATGTTAAATTCAATCTTCTGGTTTTCAAAACAGTAGAGATTTATTAGGGCAGAGAAGAGGAAAAGAACAGCTTTGTTAGAAATGTGTTTTGTTTGTTGCTCCTATTACAGCAGGCTACTGGAGCAGAAAAAAAACTACACACCTTTTCTTTAAAACACACACACACACACACACACACACACACACACACACACACACACACACACACACATACATACACTGAAACTAAGACCTTTCATGTTCTCTTTCAGAATTGCTATTACCTGTTCTTCCAAACAAAGGGTGAAGGTGACTACAGGAGGCTTAATCATGCCAGTCAATTCTTGGAGAAAGGTGTAATTATTACACATTGTTCCAGAGGGCTAGCCAATGGTATCTTTCTACCTGCATTTAAAAGCAATTTTCTCTCTTCCTTAAATAATCTGCACGTGTTAATTACAAGGCAGCAAAGAAGTTGAAATGGTGTGAAATTAGATGGTATGAATTATTCATACCAGTTATCTTCTGCTCTAAGAGATTTCTGTCCTTCGGCTCCGGTAAAGGAGAGGCGTATAAGAGAGAATGAAATACTCTTCTGAACCAAGTAGGAAAACAATCATGCCTTCTCCTCAGAGACCTCTTGGCCATCTTTTTTATCTGATCCACTCTTCCTTAAAGAAACAGGGACCCTGTGCCTGTTTCAAAGCTCTTCCCAAGTTTTCCACTGGTGAGGATTCATAACTACCATTTCAGTGACTTCCCCACACACATGCTGAAACATGCCCATGCTATATTCCAAAAATTTATCCATGCAGATAGTAGGAGCCACTGAGGAAACCCTTGCAATAGGGTATAAATGTGGTCTGTCTGTCTGTCTATCTGTCTGTCTGTCTGTCTAGAACTTGTTCTCAAGTGACCACAGCAATAATGGCATTTTGGGGGGAACTCTTTCCAGCATGTTTGTCCAATGAAAAGCTGGGTGAGCAGTTACTTGAATGAATATGGATTGGAGGTGGTTACTAACAATGAACTGAACATCACTCAATAATTACTAAAACGTAAAAATAATTACTAATACTGTTCTGGGCTATATTAAGTGAACTTTGTATCAAAGACATTGAAGTCATTATTTTTCTTCACTTGGTGAGAGTATAGGGTAGACAGTTCTGGGTACCAAATTTCCAGAAGATATTGGTAGGTTAGAGAGTGTTCAAGGGAAGACAAAGAAGAGGCTACAGGGTTTTGAGGATCTGACCTTTGAGGACAATTTGAAGGAACCTCAAGAAAAGAAAAGTGAGAAGAAACATATCAGTGTTTAGATACATAAAAGTGTGTCATGGAGAAAAGGCTTAGGAAGCCACAGAAACCAGAAGCTATGGTTTCTTTAAAGTATAGAGAAAAACTTCTATGGCAAGATCTGTACAATCATGGAACATTTTATGTCTAGAGGCTGTGGGTTTTTTAAGTTGACAGCAACATCTGAATGATTTAATTGTTTTTCCTGCACATTACAGAGAATCAGACTACATGATCTTTGTGGTCACTTCTACAATTATATGATTTCATGAAAATGAAAGATCCCAGTTCTGGGACAAAACACATGTTTCTTCTTTGGTAGATTAGCCATTCCTGAGGAACGAGGCAACAGATTTTTAGTCCCTGTTGCTGTTCACAACTAGCTAAACATGATTCCAATTACAGAGTTAGGCTTCACTTTCAAGCTGTAACCAAAAGTAATAAATATTAAGGTTATAACACTTGGAATTTCAAAAATCCTTTGTTCGAGAATTGAAGACAAACCTAGTTAAACAACATTGGCCTGCTTCCCATGATTCACATTTTGTAAACCCTATTGAGACTCACTCCTTTTCTTGAGAGTCTTAAGAAAATTATTTAGGACATGAAGATCAAATCCTGGAGAAGATGAGAGCTAAGAATTATTGCTTGAATATAGCTAAATTACACCAAACTGAAATGTATATATATATATGACTAGAATATAGCAGTTTTTTCTTTTCTTTTTTCTTTTCTTATACAAATGTCAGCTTTCTCTCTATCCTCACCCTGCCCAGTCCTTCATTTCCTGGACTGTAGATCAAGGAACAAAAAATTAAGGCCATGCTTTCCTGCATGTGAGAATTAGGAAATAGAATCAAATTCCTGTACTTTTTCCTTGGAATACAGGAAAATCATGGCAAGAAACAGGAAGCCCCATAACTGAATGCTGAATCCCAGGCTACCATTAGATCACCAAGGATTCCCAGTTCCCTCTGCAACTCAGATTATGCTGCTGAATTAAAGTTTTGAGATTTCCAGAAATAGAATTTGATGTGAAACAACTATGACTTCTAATCATTTTTCTATCTGTATAAAATTCCTGGATTTAGAACTCTGTAATATATGTTGCATTAATCTTTAGTCTAGGTTTTATGAAACAAAAGGGTTATTTTCCTGTTCTATTCAGTTTATTGAAAGCCAGAAAAGAAGTAACTTTTCTTTCTTTCTTTCTTTTTTTTTTTTTGCTTTAATTTATATGCCGCCCTTCTCCAGAGACTCAAAGTCAGCTTATTGCCCCCACAATCTGGGCCCTCATTTTACCTACCTTTGAAAGGATGGAAGGCTGAGTCAACCTTGAGCCTGGTGGGATTTGAACTTGCAGTAATTGCAAGCAGCAGATGTTAATAACAGTGCATTAGTCCACTGTGCTACCAAGGCTCCTTGGCTAATGTCATTCCAAAATCTTTTGCCCCTCCAAAAAGATCATGTTCCTTAGAATAGATCATTTCCCCCTTTCTCTGTTGCACTAAAACTGACTCCCTGATAGCCCCATTCAGTCAGAAGGTTTGGTGTATAACTTATTCCCCCTTCTCTCCAAATCTGAAGGCCCTTCATGAGTAAATTGAAATAAATACTGTATTTGGTGCAGTCTAGTGCTTTAAATCTTGAGTAAAGTTTTGGTGGTCAGTGGCCACGGTCTGTGGCCACAAAAGGTTGTGCTGTTCTGTGGTGAAGAAAAAGTTGAGAGCCACTGGTGTAGATTATTATGTAACCCCTTGTTGGGGATTGCTGAAAACATGCAGGTCCAGCTCCTGAAGAGATGCCATCATTCCCATCTCCCTTCTATCTTCTCTAAGAACAAGTGATAGTAATGAAGATTAGTGTCTAGAAAATGTTTTGTGCAAATATGAACTAAAAACACTTTACAACATATTTATAATCAGCTCAAAAGCATATAGCATTTCCTCAACTGGATTTTCCCTACAACAACTATCCTATGATGCAGCTTGGTCTGTGGTGTAGCTTTGGTCTAGCCAAAAGTCATCCAGTAAAACTTCTTGGCTGCAGGTGAATTTGAATCAAGGGCTCCCCAGTCCAATACCTTAACTACCATATTCCACTGGATTTCATGTAAAACATGCAATGCTTGCTGAAAATGTGTGTGTGTGTGTGTGTGTGTGTGTGTGTGAATAATTAGTATCTTTAACTACTGGATAAAAAGTACATTTGCAGCTAATTCTTATTTGCAGTGTATTCCCTTGTTTGAAAAGTTTCAGATTTTCAGATTGAGATATTATTCATACTGATGCAAATGTCTTACCAAATCCACAAATATAGGATTAGATTGTGAGTCTTCAAATTACTGTAGAAAAGGATGTGGATCTCCCCTAAAATCTAGCTAAGTCTTTATGTCTACAGAAATTATGCTTATATGGATTTGTTAAGAGCTGCAGAGCTTAATATTGTATGAAGCTGCTTGAAATTCTGCACCACTATTTGGTATTGCATTGGAAGGCTTGGTCCTACTACCAGTAGTCATATATTAAGCTGAAAGCAAGGCACAGTATTCAAAGCAGTTTTTTCCTTATGCTTTGCCAAGGCCTGAAAAAAAAAGTTGACAATGTTCCCGTAGTATTTAATATCCACTCAAAGAAACAGTAGTATATATATTTTTTTCAAGTTGAGGTGTTATTGATGACGGTAGAACAAAACTGTATGGAGGTGATATGGAAATTCATAAAAAGAAGGAATATAGCCATTTTCAACCAGAAACTATTTTATTTAGTATTTGCTCTCGATCTTGAAAATGAGAAACAAAATTTCAGAAATGTAATTTAATAAGTAACATGTTTTCTTTAGGTTCAGTCCACACTTGGAGCAAGTAATTTGGTGGTAAAACCAGATTTCCCTCCCCTTGCTTCACAGAGAAGTTCTTCAAATATTTTGAAATGCTTCAGAAAGAGTAGAAAAATCCTACTGAATGGGGGCAGGCTATGATGTGGGGAACAAGAATTTTCTTCCACATTGAAAGATCCGCATCTTTCTTCTACATTGAACTTTCTTTAGCAGCTGATGGGATTCCGATGAGGAGAAAGGAGAACTCCCATTAGCCCAGAAGAATTTCCCAAAATATGCCCTTTCTTTATTGATATCTGCAACAGAGATTGAAAAGCTAACTAACCTGCACACAAAAGATTATGCGATTCAAAACAAACTTTATGCTAGTCACAGTGATTTAATTCTTCCATTCTAAATTTCAGTTCAGTGTCTCCCCAAGGTATAAGCTGCACATTTTACACACACACACAAACATACACAAATACACACACATAGCAACACACACACAAACACACACACAAAGAGTTAAAGATCTACAAATTTATGATACCAAGATGCTGAACTGTAATTAGATGAACAATAGCTGTACAAAATGGACATCTGAATAAATTGCTAGGAGAGCAAGAAAGTAATCTCTGACGGAACATATTTCAGTAACTCTTTTTTGCAATGGACAAACAAATGATTACTTTCCCCCAGCAACTCTACCAGGTTCATATAAAACGGTATAGAAGAAAGTACCTTTTAAACTGGATTCTTTTTGTCTAATTAATTTCTATTATACTTTTATTTAGGAAATCTGCCCCATCTTGAGCTCCTATTGTCATTATTTTTTTCATATTGTGGAATTCTATTATTTGGTGGTCTCAACTTATTAAAATCTATTTTCCTGAAGTCCAAGATACACCTTTAACTACACTCAGCTTTAGTTTCTCTTAAAATCAAGAATTCCTACTTGGTTTTCCCTCAGTGTTCTGATACTTTCACTTCATCAGTTAAGTCTTCTCTGTTAGCTACATTTCAAGGATAGTTGCTTCTTATGCCTTTGTTCCCTGAAGGACAAAATTTTCAGCAAGATAAATGAGGAATTTCTTGGAAGACCCATGCTTGGTAGAATTTGTCTTCCGACAGATGTTGAGGGACTTAAAGTCCTCCTTCCTTACTATTTCATGCTTCCTCAAAAGATCCACACTTTGCTTTTGTAAGTTATCATCCATATTTCCCCTTTGGTTGGGTAGGTGATAGAAGATATTATACTCACATCAGTAGTGTTTTTCTTCCATTCATTTTAATCCAGATTCTCTTTTTTTCACCAAGATCTCTGAGCAAGTATGCATACTTTTAACATACAGTGCAATTTATCCTTCATTTCTGTTATTTCGATTCCTTTAAAGTGATGGTAATATCATTTGCACCACATGTCTTTCAGTCACGGGAATTACCTTTCCGATTCTGTATTTTACTTATTAACTAGATTTGCTTTACTTTACCATTCTTTTTTTCCCAACCTCTGAACTGTACTGCTTGAGGGCTGTGAACTTCATGAACTAGTATTTTTTTTTCAGATTTTTTCATTGAGTTGTGATAGTTGACATGACAGCTACACACAAATCTTTATTTGCTTACTTCCGAATTGATTTTCACTTCCAACCCTCAGAGGATTTAGGGTGAAGCCTTCCTGATGAACCTCACTATGCTTTAGTGAACACGTTTTTGCCAGTCTTTGTGAAGTGCAACTCATTGCTTGCCAACAATCTGTCATCCAGATTGTTCAGATTATAGTCTCAGAAACCAAATCTCTCCTGTGCCCATGATTTGTGTAGCGAGTCATTCATTTGCAACATCGTTCTTTGCTTTTTTAGTCCTCTCCCATAAACAGAACATGATATGAACAATGGATGAAAACATAATTTGATCCCCCAGGTTTACAAGTATCATTTCTAGATCTAAAAAGTCAATAGCAGCTTTAGCTATTCTTGACAAGTTCATATGGCCAACATAGATGAGTAAGAGGGATACTTTTTAGTATCCCTCTTACTTATCTATGTGAACCATATATTGTCATATTGTCCAATATTTGAACGTTGTCCAAATCTACTTTTTAGCAGATTTGGACAATGTTCAAATATTTCCCTGGTCTGTTCTTCGGGGCAATAGTGCTACCATATTCACAGACAAATGGGTCCAACTGGCACACATGTATTTCAGTTCCCTACAGCAATGAGTTACTAACTACCATGATCTTCTTGAAGGGCACCACTGTATCCTCTTTGTGCTTCAGAGATGCACCATCCTACCTTCTGCTCAGAAATGTCTCTTTCTGTTATCGTGAAGGCAGAGAGCCTGTAAGGATTTAAGCGATTTCTAAGTGGCATAGAAGTCTTCTGGGCCTCTTCCTTCTGACTTTTGTTCTCATTCACTCTTTAGGTTGATTCTCTTTTACTACAGAGATGATTCTTTGATTAGCTTCTGTTGCTTGATGCAATCTTTATCTTATTTTTATGAGTCTCTGTCTACCTATCTGCTCTTCCAAATCTCTGCTTCTGATTTATCATTCAAGCACCACAGATTTGGACTTTTTGCAAATACATGCCAGGTTGTTTCCAGATAATAACTCAAAACATGCCAGGAGAATTGCAAGTTACAGTTGCAGAATCCTGTCCATTCATTTTCTATCTATTGGGTCCCATCAATTTTGTAAAAAAGTTTTCTTTATTCCTGCTCTTCCTTTCTCAAGCGCATCTATTTTCCAAGTACATCTTTTTGATTTAGGTGACTAGGAGGAAAAAAAGTTGATAGAGATCTACTCTTACTCTAAAACTCTTCTAAATTGTTGTCCCAAACCTCTGTTCCTTTGCTTGGCTTGATCACTTTCTAAAAATTAGCTATAACTTTTGCAACAGCCTCTCTTCTGCAGAATGAAGCAGTCAGTCGGTCTCCACATTGCACAATTAGTAGTTCTCAGAACACACCGCATGCTAACAGCAGCTCTTCACAAATTATATTTTCATTCATCTCAGCTCAGCACACTGTCTCTCAAGAATTGACACTTTTTCAGAGACTCCATTCTTTCCTGTCTCTCCCCCCCCCCCACTGATCTCCAAAGCTACTGTTAGGCTCTCTGTTCCCTCATTCAGTTCCCTTTCTTGAAGCAGAATTGTGATTCTGCTGAAGCACTTTTTCTAGAAGTATTTCAGTGGAAGCTGGATGCCATTGTAATAAATCAAAATCTCTAGAATAGGAGTGTCAAACTCAAGGTCCAGGGGCTGGATCCAGCCCGTGGGGTGCTTAGATCTGGCCTGTGGGGCCACCCTGGAAACAGTGATGGATCGGCTTACAGTGTCTCCGCCAGTGGAAACTGAGCTCAGGAGGGCCGCCCATGGGGTTGCAGGAGGCCGTCACAGCTGAAAACAGAGCTTGGAAGCCTGTTTTCACTGGCAAAATGCTTGGGCCACCACAGATGGCCCCAATATGACTGACATCGAGCTGGCTACACCCACCCTGGCCACGCCCACCCTGGCCCACCAAACACAACCCTGATGCGGCCCTCAATGGAATCAAGTTTGACACCCCTGCTCTAGAGTAATGCCTGGTCTATCATTTAATATTGTGTCTACCAAACTAAGTAACAAACTGCCCATCAGATAATGCACGTACCAAAATAGCTATTCTTCACTCTTTCCTTGCCAGCCCCCACTCCCCAAATAAAACTTTTGGATTATTCAAATCTGAGAAAATTTTAATAATCTATGTAGAAGAAGTATATTTAGTTACAATGGGGTAGAGCAAGATTGCTGTTGATGTTTGTTATGGCTGTTTTGACTTTCTCCCCCATTGAACTGAATAAGAAACGTGATTTAGTAAATATTGGGTGAAAATCCGAGCTAGAGTTTGTGGGTTTCATAAATGTCCTCTACCTTTTATATTATATATTCAAGGACTATATTCAGAATGAAACATACAATCCTTATGTCAAGTTTCCGAAAGATGCCCTAATTAATTCATGAGCCATGATTCAAACTTCAAAAGAAATATATTCATTTATTAGGAGCACCATTCCGGCAATACTCGGATGCAGTTAGGACTGATCCTACGTAGATTTACGTCCCCCTATGATCCTGTCTCTCCCCTCCTCTCTGGCCATGTCATAAATCACCTTCTCCAATTAACCACTTTGGCTGGCTGTGAAACCTAACACCCTCCTTCTGATTGCAGTGAGAAAGACTGTATGGAATTCATTTCAGTTCTCCTCCCTTCTGCTCATGGCAACTTGAAAGCTTTGCAAGTTGACACCTTAACTATTATTTCAAGGAAATATTTAATTGGTGGCTGGATCAATGATTTAGTCTGATCTAACAAGGATTATACTGTATCACAGTACGCCATGGATTATTTATTAATCTCTGTTTATAACAGTAGCATTAAGGATAGACTAAAGATTTGACATTTACTGAATGCTGATGAGCAAGCAACAGTTTATAATCATTTTCAGAAAAGCAAGCTATATCATAAAGATGGAGACCAAAGACCTTGGATATTGTCTCAAGAGGTCTATTGAAAAATCAGGTTTTTACACTTGTCCACAATTACAGAATAGGATTAATATCTAGGAGAGCAGGGAAGTTTTCTCCAAAGCATAACATAGCCACCTTGCAATTAAGCAAGGGAATAAATCAGAGGTAAGAATCTGCATACACATTGCAATCAATGTTTAAAGAGGGATTGTCCTTTGAAAAGATCCATGAAACTGAGGCATGCATAGGAAAATAGCAGAGAGGAAGCAATAAAACAGCATATGTTCAATTTATCTTCATGTTACTTCCTGCTTCTTTTAGGTTGACATCCCAAAATATGGAGATCTGAATATGATGAAGGGATGGATAGCTACCACTGAGAATTATTTAGATTAATAAGAACTTTGCTGATGCCTTTTCCTATGTTTTTATGGTTAGCATAAAAGACATAGAATCAGATTTCAGTAGTCTAAAACCTATTCTCTCATGAATCCTCATTCGATCTAATAGATGAATCAAGTCAACAGCTTGGCTGCAATGATTATATAGTATAGAACAGGGTGTCAAACTTGTGGCCCGGATGCATAATGTGCTGGCCACGCCCACCCCATTTTAGCGAAGGGGAAAAAAGTCATGCTACATTATGTGATGACAACATGATGACACGAGTTTTACACCCCTGGTCTAGAATATAAAGTTCTCAAGACAACCTGAGTCCTGGGAACAAGATATCTAAGCTTCATGGTTGAGAAATTTCATATAACAAATAACAAGATCTTCAAAAAGAGATAGAAGAGGGTTAAAATCCCTTTACAGTGGCATGATATATCTATGTTGTTGTTATACTTGATGGCTGGACTGTTTCAACATAATGTGTAATGTTGCACAACTATAATCACTTTTTGCTTAGTGCAGAAGTCCAAAGAAGGATAGAAGTAAACAGATAATGATGGAACTATTGGTATATGTTCATCAAATGTGTATTGGTATATATTAAAAAAAATTCTTCTAAATGAGCAACCCTACAAAACACCCTTTTTTTCTTTCATCTTCCACATCAGCTTTCCTTAACTTGGCTGCAGCTCTGATAATTCCTACATTGGGTAGTCATGGATGGCCAATAAGTGTAGACCTATAGTCCAATACTACTACAGGCTAGAAGGAAGTTGGTCTTGGAAATCTGCAAACAGACAGGAAAATGCCCATCCTCTGGTAGTAATAGGATTGTGAACATTCACACTCATCTCCATACACACGTGTGTGTGTGTGCGCGCGCGCGCACACACACACACACCAAGCATACTTTCTTCCAACTGTGACAGTGGTGTACCTGATGATTAGAGCTGAGAGTCACCAGGAGAAAGAGCTGATATTCCTTAATCCATCAGTCATTACTAGCAATGCTGTAGAAAGTTACCAGGTTGTTGGGGGGAGGCGGGGGGCAGAGGACAAATAGAAAGCTTCTACCACTGGGCTGAATGATTGTACAACCGTACTTTCCAAGCAAAATGATTATGAGTTTGTTCGAGATCAGTGGAGAGTGACTTCACAGTGACTGAGAACAGAATGGGAACAGACTGGTTGAACAGACTATCTTTATTACTCTCCTGTTGTTCTTGGCCTGTTTTAGCTTTCTGATACTGAACAGGTCTTAGTTGTTGATTTTAAGTATTGGTGTAATCAATGGTTCAGTGAAAAACAATAAGAGGCAGCTTTCTGAATAGCAATGTGGTTTTCTAGGGCTTTTAAAGTCTTGATCAAGCCATATGTGGGAACTGCCACTTTATAACAGATTCATGTCCCCATAGTAGTCACATCTGGTGAGATTTAGTGCTTTTATGAACATTTAATGTGGTTGCTTTGAATAGGAATAACTCTGAGATTCATTGCATATTCAAAAAGAACCTTTCCGTTACCAAAATTTGTGCAGATCAGGAATCTGCTATTATCCTTTCAATGCATTTGATTTGCAAAAAAAGTGTATTCCCACCAGGCTCAAGGTTGACTCAGCTTTCCATCCTTCTGAGGTGGGTAAAATGAGGATTCAAATTGTTGGGGGCAATATGCTGACTCTGTAAACTGCCTAGAGACGGCTGTAAAGCACTGTAAAGTGGTATATAAGTCTAAGTGCTATTGCTATTTCTAAAACGATTGGATGGTTTCTGAGTCACTCTGAGCACAAAGTGTTATTCTATTTCTTTAATTATTATTTTGGGGTTCTTTTATTTTTTTTTATTAGTTATTAGCTACCCAAAATTGCATGCAGAGCAGGTCATCACATACATCGAATTGATAATAAATAATTTCTATCTCCTTAACTTGACAACTAACTCTCTGCTAAAATAATTCAGAAGCTATTTCCAAATTTGAATCTGCAACTAGATTGCTGTAATGGTATGTGAGGCAAAATTGCAAAAAACCCAAAAAAGGCAAGTTAAAGGACTGAAATTTATTTTGCTATCTTTGCAATTCATCAAAGAGAAAGAACATGAAAAATGATGGAATTAGTCGAAAGGAGCGTTATTCTCTTCATCAGAAAGCTTCTACATAATGAGGATAAATCCAAACTGTCACAAGAATGGTGTTGATTAGCAGAAATGAGTGACAGGCAGGAGAAAAGGCAATGTTTATTTAGATGGAAATGCTCATATTTATCTAAAACTAATATAAATACTTTATCTTAAGCCCTCAACATTAACAGAAATACAGAAAAAGAGGCTGTTTCCAGTATAATTTGGCTCCATTGCTCTAATTGCTCAGAAATGCTAATGAAGGTGATTTTTTTTTTTTTTCAGATTCAGCAAAATGACACTTTGTGGATGGAGTCTGCTCTATTGACTGTGGGAAGGTCTGGCTATAAAATCTGGAAATCCATTTGGCCTGTGACACTTGGGAAAGAAGCTCTCCTGGCTGTTTCTCCATATATATGTAGGTTCAATCCATGGTCCTTATTTTTTAAGTTCTAACCTACCTGTTGAACCTCAGGATCAACAGGAAAATATTTTTGGAAGAGGCCCCTGTTGCCCAAAACAAATCTTGGGGAAAGGACTTTTCCTGCATAGTTCCTAGGTTATGAAATGATTTTGATACCCATTCTTACAGTATTTGGGGGAAGTCATCTCTTCTTCTGAGCTTTTACTGGTTAGCTGATTTACACATTGATTCTTGTTATATTGGTTTTACAATTCATGTTTTAAATTTGGCATTTTATTTTTATCATTTTTAAGGTGCCAGTGAGCATTAGTATAAGCAGAAAGGCAAAGTTAAAAATAATAAAAAAATTATCAGACTGACAAATTTAATAACATTGGAAAATGATAATTGCAACCTTTTTCAAACATTTTAAAGGATGCTGTTATATCAGTAACTGAAATTGAAGTTGTGCTAGGATATGTGGCTTTTGTATGAACACAAATTATACTAATTTTTGCAAACGGTTTTGCAAGAAAATGTTTTCTTGAGAAGTCGTCTCAACAGCTACTTTCACTGTAATCTAAACTCAAAACAAGGGATTGAAATGGAGCATGTAGTAGCTCCCTGCTGAGTTTGTGATGAGCTATCAAATTGTGTGTCTTCGGTCCCCAAATTAAGGCTTTATTTTATGTCTGCAATCTTCCTTTCTGCTCAGCAGATCACAGGCAGGGTCTATACAATCCCATTTGGAAGGAGTTCAATATTTCACTCTGTTTACTATAGTGTACAATAAAGGATGGTTTGCTGTACATTTTTGGAAATGTTCGAGTTCCCTCGCTCACCCATGGATCAAGCATTGGAATGAATAATGAGATAACGATGATTTGCACCTTGAAGTATCATTGATCAAAGGGATAGCTACAGCACTGAACAGCATATTCTGATGAATGCTCTTTAATGAACAGGTAATCCTTGAGCCTAACCATTACATTTGTAAACCATGATGATCATAAAGCAGTTATCATGTGTCCATTCCAACCCGATTTTATGACCATTTTTTTTCTGTGGCTGTCAATAAGCTAATCACCAAGGTTGTTAAAATGAATCCATGGTTGTTATGTGAATCTATTGTTTGTTAGGAGGCATTTTTGCAAGAAACCAATTGGGTTTGGGGGGAAATGTTGCAAATTGTGAACATATGACTGCAGGACATCGTAAAAATGTGGGCTGAGCACCCAAAATGCAGTCATATGATCATGGGGAAGCAACCATCATAATTAAGTTGTAAGTACATTTTGCAGGTGCTGTCATAATTTGAATAGTCATAAATTGAGGACTACCTGTACTCTACTCCATTTCTTTGCTTTTATGTTCCAGTACATATTTGCCTATAAAGCTAACTTACCCAGCTCCACTATATTCTGTTGTAGTAACTGAAAGATCTTTTTCAGGTCATTCTCAGTTTCTGACAGCTACAAGGACACATTCATATTGATTTCTTGGCAACAATGTGAAGGTATTTTGCCATCATTTTCTTTTGTTTGGGCTTTTTTCTTACCTCCTTTCCAGTTTCCTAATCTAGCCTATAGCCCTGAAGTTCTCTGGAGGTCTGTCAACAAAGCATAATCCAGGTCCATTGACACTTAATTTTCCGTGGTCATCCAAGGTCAACTACAGTAAGTGCTCATATCTTCTTGACCTATTACATACAATATGAATGCTTACCTATTATCTCAAAGTACTGGGCTTTCTCTATTGCTAGGTTGTGTTATGCTGCACTACACTGTGCCATTCTAGGAACTGCCCACCCAGTTAAAACTCTTATGGAATGTGCATAATTCTTTTTTTTTTCTTCTGTTCAATCTCGTCCAATTCTCAGACACATCCTGGACAAATTGTCTGGGCAGTTTTCTTGGCAAGGGCTCTTGCCTCCTTCCTAGGGCTCAGAGAGAGGGATTGGCCCGAAGTCATTCTGCTGACTTTGTGCCTAAAGTGGGACTAAAACTCATAATCTCCCATTTTCTAGCCTGATGCTCTAATCACTACACCAAACTGGCTCTCAGAAATTATTCATGCCCATCCTCAACCTCTACTTTGCCCGTGGAACCTTTGACACAGTCAGGTGGTTCTAATGCCTAACTACTTATGCTTTTCCAATCATAGTGGCACAGTGATTAGAGTGCAGTACTGCAGGCTACTTCTGCTGGCTGCCTGCAATTTGGCAAATTGAATCTCACCAGGCTCAAGGTTGACTCAGCCTTCCATCCTTCTGAGGTGGGTAAAATGAGGACCTAAATTGTTGGGGGCCATATGCTGACTCTGTAAACTGCTTAGAGAGGGCTGTAAAGCACTGTAAAGTGCTATTGCTATTGCTAGTGCTCTCCAGATATGTTGAATGGTAATTCCCATCATTCTTAACTAGATGTTTTAAATGTCATCTAAATGTATAATGTATGTGAAAGGTAAAGTTTGCATTGATTTAAGCTAAACTTTTTTTCAAATAATTTCATTATGAATGATAAATGAAAAGAATAAAAGTCAATATAAAAATGACAACATAATACAAACAGAAAAATATAAAAAATAAAATAAAAGGGAAGGAGAAAGAAAAAAGAAAAAATAGCTTCTAATTTGAGCTCAACTTCTGAGAACTACACAGATGCTTCTATGTTGTTTTTTTCACAATACTGAAATGGTTTGTCATGCCTTTTTCTGGGATGGTTTTGAACTTCCCAGTCTATCCTACAACAATGGATTTCTGATGATCTCCCACCAAGGATAATCAGGTCTGATTCAGTTAGCTTTGTCAAAGTGATGCCATAAAAACTTTAACTTAGCAATTACAGCACTAAGAATACATAGCTATATACAGTAACTTTATATCATAACTATATTACTAGATATATAACTAGTAAATATAATTAAGAACTTATTAGGTATCGTACTATATGCAGAATAAACCACTATGAATTTCACTGCCACTTAAAACAAATATGTGTACAATTGCCCATGAAGAGAGAACCGGCAAATTTTTGGAAATAATATATGTGGCTTCCAAATGAATGTGGAAAATATGTAGCTGTCTTTCCTAAATTATGCATATTCCCCTGGATTTGAAATTATGCCAATGGATCAAAATATTGTTGTTTCATACATACATTCATAGTCTGTAGTCAAATGTGTACACTGTTCTCTTTTGATAGTCTGTTCATGTGCACATTCACTGATAAAATAATGTATACATTAGGAGTATTATTATTATTCAGTGACTGACACGTATAATGTATAATCATTGTGCACATTTCTTAGGTTTCATGAAGGCTCATGAATGTGTACAATGGTTAATTGCTGTTAATCATTCAATTCCTGATACTCTTAATCAGAGCCATCTGCAAAATGGACTGTAATGGAATCAGAATGATAATATGTATACAATGATGTCATTGCAGAAATGGCTTGATGTAATGATGCTATGCTGCCCCACTCAAAGAGATAAGCTGTATCATTTTCACAATGACATCATCCTGTATGCCTCAACATTTACCATCCACCCTTGCTACCTACTTTGGATGATCATACAGCATCCACTATGCTTTCTATCGGTTATTCATTTTAAAGATGCCTGTTATGTTTATTGTTCATTGTCCTCTACTTTAGGAAAGAACTGAACAAAGATATGAATGCATCATGTTGCTAGGTGTCTATTTGTATTAATTTGCAACATCGCAACTGAAAACAGCCAAAAGAGTTTCATTATGTAGAAGTACATAATAGCATTACTGTACAATAAACATTTGTTCACTATGTACATAGAATGATCTAAGAATTTATTACGGCCTTTCATTAAAGTAAGAATGGAGGATAATTTAAAACGTCCCTGGCAGACTTCTTTTTCCAAAAATTTCCAGCAAAGGATTATTTCAATAAACTATACAGTCAGGGAACCTTTAGTCCTTCTACGCAGGTTGACTTTTCAGCACAGCAATAGGACAACAGAAAAGATACTCTTTTGAATGTTCCCAAACAAAACCTAGCAATACTTAATAAGTCATGAGTCCATTTTTAAATGTGAGTGACCAGCATGTAGCCATGCAGTCTTACATAGATGGGAAAATTTAATATTAAATTCTCTTCTAAAATCAATAAAGCCCAAAGAATTTTCTAAGAAAAGAAAAAATGTCAGGAAAACAAATGAAGACAATGATCACCAATGGACAGAAGTTGAACATTAGTTCAACCAGACTAGTTATGTATCACTCCTTTGAACAAGTTCTTGGATATGCACATCTTCATTTCAAAGAGGTCTTGGAAACCGAGCATTTGGAGCTGCTTCAGGGATTCCCATCAGCAGACCTTACATGCTTCCCCTCCTTTTTTTGGTTATTCCCTCTTCCTCCTCCCTCTCAAAATATCAGAAGGAGATAAATAGCAATAGCACTTAGACTTATAATATGCTGCTTCACAGTGCTTTTATAGCCCTCTCAAAGCAGTTTACAGAGTCAGCATATTTCCCCCAACAATTTGGGTCCTCATTTTACCCACTTTGGAAGGCTGGAAGACTGAGTCAACCTTGAGCCTGGTGAGATCTGAATCGCAGGCAGCCAGCAGTCAGCAAAAGTAGTCTGCAGTACTGTACTCTAACCACTGCGCCACCGTGGCTCATTATATGATGATTATTTCACTTAAAATAGTCATATACTCTATCCCTGTTTACAGAAAATTAGTATGCCATTGTAACTGGATCCTTCTCTCTGGCTTTCATTACTGAAATATTTTAATTTTCAAACATGCTACTCTCACCTTCCCCATGAAAGCTTTTCAGTATAGTTGTGAAAGTTAGTTCTCACAGTCAAAAGTAAATAGTATGATGCTAAATCAGGTTATACCGGGAATAAGGAACAGATGAAATTATATCTCCCACATAGGAAAAAAATGTTCTAGTCTTGTATGTACAGTGGAGGGAGAAAAAGGTGCAATAAATATGCACATTGATTGTGGTTATAAGCAGAACTCACATTTAATGCATAACATTTGCTGAAATAGTTTTGTAATATCTTCCTACTTTTGCTACTTATCTTAGTCTTCCTGCACTGGGAAATCTATTTTTGCCAGGTTATATCTTACCAGCTGAGAGAGAGTTGATTATACTGCAGTGAAAGGAACTAAAGGAATAAAGAAGCTAAAATGTGAGACCCTGCTCTTAATCTAATCAGAGTTTCATTTTGTGAATAAAATGTTCAGGCTGATATATGGATAGAAGTGCAATCATATATCTTTACTATTGTAATGAAACTCTAAGATCTTCAAGCCAGTGATTTTTTTTTTAAAAAAATAAATGAATCTATTTAAAATGTCTCAACTTCATTATGCACTTTTCTCACTAATGTTAATGTCATTAATTATACCAGCCCTTTCTGATATCAACCGGTATAAGTCCTCCTTTCAATCCTCAGGCTTGGACTGAACGAATTGCTTTGCAATTCTTATCTCATTCATCTTTAGAATTCCTTAGGCCATTAATCTTATAATCACAGTTCAGATGAGGAATTAAAGTAGAGAGAAAGTAAGGGACCTGGCCATTCACCCTCTTTATTCACTTTGCCTACAGGAAGTGGAAAGCCAAAGTTGGTCATACTTTATTAGAATTGGTTTTTTTTTTTTAATGTCCTGAACATGAATCAGAAAGTGTGTGCGTGTGTGTGTGTCCATGTCCATTATATTTTGCTGAAATACTGCCTCCTTTGGGCAACTTGAAGATCAAAGAATTTCACATGCATAAATATATTTACACCATGCTGTTCCCTTTTGAAGTAAGGAACATGATGCAGAGTGCAAAAAGAAATGAGAAGTGATAAGCCCCCCAAAATTAAAGCCATTAAAACATAGCTAAAATTAGTTTATATTAACACCAAGCATTATACTGTATGTTTTACTGAACATTAAGATTTGAGATCTGAGTATCTTTGGGAGTCTCTTATGCCAGTGACATTTTCTTAGCCAATGAAATCTAGTGGAGCAGACTTTCAAGGTATGTCTCTGATTAGAGATTCTACCTACAAGGGTCATAGAAACATGTCTTTTCAATCAGCATTCTCATCATCTGGAATAGTAATCCCTCAGATATTCGAATGCCCTTTCCCTCCCTCCAGTTCTTTAGAAAGTTTGTTATTTCATCAAGCCCTGGTGGAAAGACTATTGTGACTATCCCATCTGATGATGAATTGCCTTATTTGTCTCCTGAATGTTATACAAGTTTACAGATGATTATTTTGCAATGTATGGCTTTAGTTTTAATTTGGATTAACACTTAATTTTAAACACACAACTTTGGACATTAGTCAGTGTTAATTCGAGCCAATTGGACTTATTTGGTGTCACTTGTACCCTTCCAGTCAGAATTCTGCCAAATAATTAGCTTTTATATTCACTGTGGCTGTCTTATTTTTGCATTCTAGAAAAACATTAATAGCATTCTATTCTATTAGAATTTTGTTAACGTTTTTCTAGAATGCAAAAAACAAGACAACATTCGTGTTAGCAACATTAACATTAACAACATTCTTCCAATCATCTCACACAAATACAGTAATCATATACACATTAGCCACTCTACCAGAAAGATTCATCTACATTTTAACATTTTCCAGTTATGTCATCAATGTGTACAGCCTTAGTATTTTTCAACATTCTGAAAACTATGTCCTCCTTTTTATCTTTTTCCCTCTGTTCTTTTTGATACTAACATTTATACCTTTCATTCCAAATCCATTCTTCAACATTTAACTATCATTCCCATACACAGAGCTGAAGAAGCTTCTTGGATGAGAAGCAGTGGTGGGATTCAGCCAGTTCGTACTAGTTTGGGAGAACCGTTAGCTAACTTTCTGAGCAGTTCGGTGAACCGGCTGTTGGAAGAAACAGCCTTTTATTTCTCCCACCTTACAGAGTTAATCCTGTCAGGAAAGCAGGAAGGAGACATTATGGTGTGCCACTGTGTGTTGTTTCTAGCCTAATCCTTTATCTTTATTGCCCTGCTTACGTGTTTTCAGAAACTACCTCTGTGGTTAAGCCTTGTTACATTGTAACAGCTAATGGTTCTTGGCAATATGCCCAGACTTTCTGTAGCCTGAGCTTCTCCGGAGTTTGTTTGTTTTTTCTTTGCTGGTACTTTTATTAGGGGTTAGACTTTCTTAAAGGGGAAGGATAATTTTAAGCTTTTTACACTGCTTTACTAGTTCCTGGCACTGCCCTTTTGGGGTGTACTTCCAAGAGGCAGAATGCAAGCTTGGCACTCTATCTGATTTTTTATTGCCTTTCTGATGTGATCTTTCCTTAAATCTGAATGATTTCCTTAGGATATCTTGTGAGAAGAGCATGTGATCTTTCCTTAAATCTGAATGATTTCCTTAGAATATCTTGTGAGGTGAGTGAGACCAGCTGGTATCTTTAACTGGTGCAAATGGATCTAAGGATTGCTTCCCCTGGGAGGGAAAAGGTGCTTTGTCAGTTCACTGAGCACAGGAGTCTCTTGTCTATGGTGATTCTCCAGTCATCCAAGTCATGGTTGTCCCAAACGTGCTTTTCTCAAGAGGCAACTGGACTTTCTTGGTTTCCAGAAAGTCCAGTTGCCTCTTGAAAAAGCACCTTTGGGACAGGAGTCTCTTGCATTGCTTTGGAGTGGCCAAGGCACATGATTGCTCACTGATAGTAAGATTTAAAAAAAATAGGAGGTAGGGGCATGGATCCTCCCTCCAATTTGTTTTAGTTTTCTCTCATGATAATAAGGCTTAGTAACATGGCACCAGGTTTGAAGTTTATTTAGATATCTGTCGCATGTACTAATTTTATTTTGATCCTGACAAGCTTGGGAGGGCAGAGACTGGAACCTGTGTCCCCTATATACTTTGTTAATTTGTCTCTTTAGCTGAGTATTTTGTAGTCCAAGTATGCCCACCCACTTTCTGGAGAGCTTAAATGACCTCTCTGAAGTGAAGGGTTTCACTTCATGAGCAATAGTTAGCTGCTGATAGTTATTGCATTTTAACTATTTTAATTCCTCAAGGTGCTCTGGCACCCTGCCTGATTTCTAACTCCTGGTTGCAGGTATTGCTGGTGAAAAGGAAAGTATTTGTACAGAATGGTTTAGGTTTCCATGATGACTGTGACTCATTGATCTTCAGTGTGTATGCTCCCATTTCTAATCTAATGATTGGTATTTAGGGCAGCTTTTTGCAAGCAAAGAAGCTATTTGTATTTTTGTACAGGTAATCCTTGACTTACAATAGTTCATTTACTGACCATTCAAAGTTGCAATAGCACAAAAAAGTGACTTATGACCATTTTTCACACTTATCCCCATGGTCATGTGATAAAAATTCAGATGTTGACAACTGCCTCACATTTATGACAGTTGGAGTCTCCCAGGATCATGTGATCCTCTTTTGCAGCCTTCTGACAAGCAAAATCAATGGGGAGGCCAGCTTCACTTAACAACCGTGTTACTAACTTAACAACTGTAGTGATTCACTTAACAAATGTGGCAAGCTGGGTGGATATGTCCTCGTAGATGGCCCTCACTCTGTCAAGGACCTTGGAGTATTCATCTCAAATGATCTAAGTTACAGAGCTCACTGTAACAGCATTACCAAAAAGGCATTAAGAGTTGTAAACCTAATCTTGCAAAGCTTCTTCTCTGGTAACATTGTACTGCAAACTAGGGCATACAAAATCTTTGCTAGACCAATTCTCGAATACAGCTCATCTACCTGGAATCCGCACTATATATCAGACATTAATACAATTGAACAAGTCCAGAGGTATTTCACGAGAAGAGTCCTCCACTCCTCTGCTCACAATAGAATACCTTATGCCACCAGGCTTGAAATTTTGGGCTTGGACAATCTAGAACTATGCCACCTATGGCCTGACCTAAGCGTAGTACACAAAATGATCTGCTACAATGTCCTACCTGTCAATGACTGCTTCAGCTTCAACCGCAATAATACAAGAGCAAACAATAGATACAAACTCAAGGTAAACCACTCCAAACTCGATTGCAGAAAATATGACTTCAGCAACAGAGTGGTCAATGCCTGGAATGCACTACCTGACTCTGTTGTTACATCCTCAAATCCTCATAACTTTAACCTTAAACTGTCTACTGTGGACTGCACACCATTCCTAAGAGGTCTGTAACTGTTTATTGTGGACTTCACCCCATTCCTAAGAGGTCTGTAAGGGGCATGCATAAGCGCACCAATGTGCCTACCATCCCTGTCCTACTGTCCCCATTTATTCGTACCCATTTCCTGTGTTCATATCCATGTTTATTCTTATATCTGTTATCTCATACATGTTTGACGATCGAAAGAAAAAGAAAGAAAGAAAGAAAAAAAGAAAGAAAGAAAGAAAGAAAGAAAGAAAGAAAGAAAGAAAGAAAGAAAGAAAGAAAGAAAGAAAGAAAGATCATGAAATGGGACAAAATTCACTTAATAAATTTCTCTTTAGCAACATAAATTTTGGGCTCAATTGTGGTTGTAAGTCAAAGAGAGGTAAGGCCAGGCATGACAAGGAGTGGTTGGCAGGGGAGTGGTAAGGTAGGGCCGGGCAAGGAGAGGCTAAGTGAGGCGAGGCACCCCTTGATGTGAGTGATGTTGAATTGGCCATGCCCACCCAGTCACATGCCCATCCAAGCATGCCTGCCCAGCTGGTCATTAGGGCAGAGAACCGGTTGTTAAGTGATTTGAATCCCACCACTGATGAGAAGGGAAACATCTTCAAAGAAAAACCCGGAAGCCCAGTTGCCTCTTGAAAAAGCAGCTTTGGGACACCCATGACCTGGCTGACTAAGAATCTCCATAGAAAATTCTCATACACACTTTTTTGTCTTTACAGTAATTCAATTCACTCTTTTCACCTTCATGCTTTTTGTTTGTTTAGGTCTCCACTTGCTTTCAAACCAACTTTTGTTTCCATTAAAATCACTCTGCATTTTCGCTGCCTTTTTTGTAACAATTTCTTCATCTCCTTGGTATGTTTTATTTGCAACTAACTAAAACACAATATTTTTAATCTTCACATTATGCAGCAAGCTCTTATGAGGAATTTTTCTTCACATTGTTTTTCACTTCTTCATTTCATAAAGCATCATTTTTCATACTTCCTGTTATACTTCTATTGCACTCTAACATAATTTTTCTCACTGTTCCAAATTTCTTTTTGATTTTAGGATATTCATTACTGTGGCTTTAGGTTTTTTATGTTTAATATTGGTTGTTTTATTGTGCACCACTCAGAATCCCCTTTGGGGGAGATGGGTAGCTATATAAATTTGATAAACAAACAAACTAACAAACAAATAGGTTTCATATCTTTCTTTGTTTACTTTCCATTTGTACTATTATGAAATTAATTTACCTTCTAATACTTTTTCATACAATTTTCATCATTTCTTTTCATGCAGATGTTCTACTTTTACTACAGTTTCTTTCACTTCTTTCTCCCACTTTCATATTTTCCCAAAATTCAGTCTTGGCACTACTGGAAAAAATGACTTATTCCTCATTTAGACTCGGAACTTGGCTTTCCAGCTCAAAATTGGATAGATATTTGAAATACTCCTGGTGAGTTCTGGAACTATGTTGATTCTTGAGGAAAATGTTGCCATCTGAAACCTTACTTTTCCAACTGTCTTTTTAAAAATTGATTTTATTTTGTTAAATGAATTAAAGAAAATCTATACAACAATATTAATAATACATTATACATTTTGAACTACTTACTACTGTAAACTGGGGAAAGGGAGGGAAAATTATGTTATAAAAAGATTTCCCCTCTTCCCATTTTGACCAAATTTTTCCTTGCCCTTTGTCAAAAACCCTAAGCAAAACCAATTATCTCCTGCCTTTCAAATAATGAGAACCAACATATGGCAGCCATTATTCCTGCAGATTGGATGCAGATTTCTCCTTTGGGTGTTGTATGATAATCATTTTAACTGTCCAAAGCCTCTCTCCAAGCTCCTGAGCCATCCAAGACTGATGCAGCTAAAGCAGCTGTTGGGGAATAGATGAACATCAGTTTTGTCCTTAATCTAGCCATGTAAAATACTGGCACTTAGAGTGGGTACCTAGCTCAAAATCACCTGTTGAATGTCTCTGGCCAAGTGGGGATTTGAACCTGTATTTCCTTAGGCCCATTCAAATAGTATACCATACAGGTCTGTATGGCTCAGGGAAGAAAAAAAAAGACACACAGGTGCATAAGTCATTTCTCTTCTGGTTGAGCTCCTATTTCAGAAATTCTTGTAGAGCTTTTCAAGTAGGAAGATGCACTGACAAAGAGCTACTCCTGTTGAACTCCTGCAGGCACTGGCACTTTGAAAAGAAAACATCACAGAGGGAGGGAAAGCAAATAAAATTGGAATAAAGCCAGCATTCAGAAAACCGAAACTCTATCAACCACAGCCAGTTAACTGTAAAAAGTCAAATATATAAAATTGTACAGTAAGTGAATAAAGCAATGTTCAACATCACTGGTGCTATTGCATCTTATTTAGAAGGGACAAAAGTCTCCAGAATCTTACTTCATGGTAGATGTCGTTTTCAGTGATATGCTCAAAGTTTTGGTATAAATAACAGATAAAGCCAATTAAAGAGGAGAGGACCAGCATCACATTCATTATCTTCCTTCATAACTCTTTGGACAGTTCAAAATGTTGATTTTATATTTGTGTTTTATTTAATATACTGAATGAATATTCATGCTGAAAATAATTGCCTGTGATCCTAGTCTATAAAATGTGTTTTGTCAGAGACAAGGAGTAAGGAGTATACTGTAAGACTGAAGAGAGCAGTAACAGTATATTAAAAAGCACAAAAAATAAAGTTGCTCCTCTATTTTTTCCCCCATGGAGCTTCTTTATTTTAAGTCATTTCTAATAAGCTTTCACCTGAGCTTCTGAAGCAAATCCATTTGTCCACCTGGAAAGTTCAATCAAACAGCCACATCAATTTGATGGCTCAAATGTGCTTACGTCCATATCGCAAAGCCTTCTTTTTCCCTGAAATGGAATCAACTAAACTCGGTTTCCTAAGTCAGTTTGGAACATGAAATCCAATCACATCAACTGTCTAAATAAAATAGGTTTGAATCACAATGATTTGCTCTCCTCTACCTTCTAGGCTTCCTTTAAGATCACAAGTCCTTCAGCGCAGAGGTGGTATTCAGCCAGTTTGGACCGGTTCGGGCGAATCAATAGCAGAAATCATGGGTGGGCCCCCACCCCCCCCTTGCCCCAGCTCTATACTTATTTAGGCATGTTTTTGAGGCCGGGCGCATGCACGGAAGGCGCATGAATAAAGTGCATGCGTGGAAGGCCAGGCTTATGTGTGGAAGGCAGGCCCACATGTGAACTGGGCATGCATGGGTGGTGAACCAGTATAGTAACAAAATGTGAAACCCACTGCTGCTTCAATGGTAGTTTCCTAATCTTGTGCAATATAAGCCATTCAGTGATTAAAAACAGCCAGCAACACAGCATACCATGAGCTCAGGTAGAACTGCAGTATAAAGTAACTGAAACTTAAAATAGTTCAGTAACAGACATTTGGCCAGAGAGAAAGAGGACAGAAATGATATTTTATGTTCAATTTCTCCATAAATTGGGGAGAGATGATCCTCATTTGGAACTAGGAGTAGACAATATTTCCCGCCTTTAAATAATGACTGTATAATAATCTGATGTTTCCTTATGTACATGCATGGGTGGATTGATGTTTATTAAGAGCCTCCCTTAATTGGCTAAATGTCATTTTCTATTTCAAATTCCTCCTTCTTTTTTAAGAAATCCAAGTAGTTCAATCTTAGTCTATGAAACAAGCGAACAAGAGAAATACTTACAGGAAAGGAAATTAGTAATTAGAGCTTCACCCTTCACACAGAGACTGAATGAAAACTGACATGGGGGCAGTTAATAGACTATTAATCACTTATCTCCCATCCCCGTTCATCAAGAAGCAATAAAACAGTCTGGCTATAGGAGGGAATCTTTTTTAACATTGCTGGGAATCATTTCTGAATAGTATTTTCTTATGAATCAATACAAAAGGATTATGGATAGGATGAAAGGAATTGCCACATAGTATTTTATAGGTTTTTTTAAGAACATACAAAATGGAATCATAGGGCTGAAAGGGACCTCGGAGGTCTTCTAGTCCAACCTCCTGCTGCTGAATGCCATGGAGATATATGTGTTTCTAATAAATACATTTTTGTATTATTTGCACAGTCTTCATTTTGATTCTGATCCAAGATAATTGAGGAAAACATTGTAAACACACAAGAAATGATGTGTGTCTCTGTTAAGCCAGCTCCCCCAAGGATGCCACCATCTAAGGACAAGATAGTGGTGGGGAGGGAGGTGGCCTCGGAGCAAGTAATTTATAGTTGGCAGGAGGAAGTAGGCAGAATGAGGTTGTGAAAAGGTGTCACCATCGCTTTTCTTAGGTTCTCTAAGAATCTATTCTTGACATTGGTTTTCAGCCCATTTGGACTATAAAAAAAAATGAATGAATGGGTCTTGAGTGCTGCATGTGTAGTATAAGAAAAATTATTTCCATAGAAATCCCCAAGTGGTTTGTGATTTTGTGACTCTACTCTCCCCTGAACTTTATTGCTAGGCTTCTATATCACTTCAATGCATCAGACACTAAGCTGTATACACTTATGATATATTGTGGTTTGTCACACAGTCAGCAGATGTTCAGACTGGATTTGGCATTTTTAATCCAGCTGCTGTGGATGTTTGAGAGTGTTAGAAATATCATCACAGGATATAAACCAGCGGTGGGTTTCAAATTTTTTTACTACCGATTCTGTGGGTGTGGCTTGGTGGGCGTGGCTTGGTGGGCATGGCAGGGGAAGGTTACTGCAAAATGCCCATTTTCTCCCAATCAGCTGGGACTTGGGAGGCAGAGAGTTGATGGGGGTGGGGCCAGTCAGAATTTTTACTACTGGTTCTCCGAACTATTCAAAATTTCCGCTACCAGTTCTCCAGAACTGGTCAGAACCTGCTGAAACCCACTTCTGATATAAACTGTTCCTAGTAAAGCTCCTTTTTGCAATTGATTGGTGGTGAATTTGTCAATGCCAATGGTTTCCCTGCTGGACTTGGTCTGTAATCATAGATCATCATATAATTGTTTTTAATCTCTATATATTTGTGATGGGTAAACATCTTTCCTTCCATTAGTTCTGCAGCTGCTGGCCTTGTTTGCACACCCAGCAGTCTTGAGACATATATCCAGGAACTCCAACACTTAACATGGTCCTTGTTGACCCAGGTGATGCCTGAGCCAGTATGAGTTTCTATAATTTACATTTCACTTTATTTTTTTTTATGGGAGAGATATTTTTTGTCTGACTCATCTGTCTGACTTTGTCAGACAGATCAGAGGAGTCACTTCTGATAAGACCTCGCTGATAAGGTTGAACCTCTGGCACAGTTCTCATCTTTTCAGAACACACAAAGCCCCACAACCATGTTAATATAGTGCCTCACTGGGGGTTGATATATTAGATTCATCACATAATCAGCCAGATATTCAAACTGGATTTGGCATTTTTATCCACAGTCATTATTTATTAAATGGCCATACTGCCCAATTCCTGGCCTTTCAGTGAAGATTGGCATAAAAATATGGTAATAACCAGGGGTGAAATGCTACCAGTTCGCACTGGTTTGGGCAAACTGGTAGTGATAAAAGCTACCAGTTTGGGCGAACCAATATTTCCAACAATCAGCTGTGCCGCATGATTTATAGTCGTTAGAAAGCAGGAAATCCTGTCTTCTAGCGAATCTAAATTGCGCTGCACAGCTGTTTCCCCCCCACACTGGTCTACTTACCTTCTTAAGCCTCCTTTTTCTGCACGAAGCGTGTCTTTGGTGTGCACTGTGCATGCGCGTAGAGAGTGTGCATACAGCATGCATTTGGCGCACACTGCGCTTGTGTGGGCAGCAAACCAGTGGCAAACTGCGGAGGATTTCACTACTGGTAATAACGATATATAACAAACAGTAACATCACCTAAAACACAGTGCATTTTTAATAGTGAACTAGTTACTGGCCTTTTAAATATAAATTTTGTATTGCTTTTAAAATAACAACAGAAAAAAGAACAAAGAACAAAAAACAAAATTTATATTCATACAAAATATAATAGGTTTAAAAAAGCAGTATAGTTATATAAGTATTAGAATATATGTTATATATAAACACATACACACTTACATAATGTTCCCATTAGATAATTATATAGAGAATTGTAACTATTGTTATAATGACATACCATATTCTATATATTTTTTCTGTATGTATTTTTTCACTTATTTTTCAAGCTTGTTGTGTATCTCCCCATCTTCATTAAAAAAAACCCAAAACTAATGAATTTGTTTCTCTGCTTCGGAGGTCATATCGAATATCTGCCATTGATCCAGATACTTATATATAATTTCCCTGTTTTGCCTAGGGAGAAGATAAGTGTTTCTTTAACTGGCTTCACCTACTTTTGTACACAAGCTCACCTCTGTGGCAGCACCTCTGACACTTTTTCAAATTGCTATGTTTGACCCACGGCCAAAAAGGGTGGGAACAGACATCTCACTGGCTTGAACTTGAACTTGCTTGAGCTTAGATAGGACAGAATAAAAAAAACAGTGGAAATCTGTGGAGTATTTGTATGTAGTGAACTTAATTAATTTGAACATGATGAAGCTATGAAGAGACACAAACAAAACACAAAGGATTATAAGGAGCAAGCTGAACACTTCAGGACTGGATGAAGTTTCCTATCTGTAAGAATAACCCTGTTTTACTTTAATCAATAGAAGAAACATAGCCAATTAATTTCTGACCCTTCTATACCCATCCTGGAACATGCTTCTCATTTGTGGCAGGCTTCAAACCTTCAAGCTTTTCTTTACAAAATGAATTCTTTAGTCATGATGCCAGAGTGAGATCAATAAAAAATACCCATGTGCAGAAATCTCACGCACATCCCTTTGCTCATCTGCAAAATGCATACCTATATGGGCATCCTGAAGAGATGGATCAGCATGCATGTCCCCAGGAATGGTCCACAAGAGACTGTAGTTCCCAGGAGGGGTCTCTATGCAGATTCATTGCATGATTCAGAAAGTCCAGCTGAAGAATGTTCGATTCAGCTGCTAGCCATTTCCAGCAATAAAAGCAGCCCTAATCACACATTTTCCTCCCTTTCTGTTCTGACCTAGGCTTCCTGATATAGTAAAAAGCACACAATTAGTCCCTGTGTTCGCTCCCACAGAGAGGGCCTCCTCAGGGTGCCGTCGGCCAGACAATGCCGGCTGACGACCCCCAGGAGGAGAGCCTTCTCTGTGGTGGCACCTACCCTATGGAACAATCTACCCCCAGAGATACGAGTGATCTCCGACCTTCGGATTTTTCGTCGGGCCCTAAAAACTCATTTTTTCCAGTTAGCCGGTCTGTCTTGATTTTAGGGTTAGTTTTAAAATTTTAATATTGATTTTAATTGACAAGTTTTAAATTATGGGCCAAATTTATAAATTATTTTAACTTTATCTTTTAACTGTGATGTTTTGTATAGATGTTTTTATCTTGGCTGTTCACCGCCCTGAGTCCGAAAGGAGAAGGGCGGTATAGAAATTTGAATAAATAAATAAATAAATAAATAAATAAATAAATAAATACCCCTTTTTTTATTTTAATGGCTGTAAATTCCTTTCATTCACAGCACGTGCTGAATCACCAAGAGTTTATAAATAGTCCAACAGACGTCTGCCACAGTCCTTTGGATAAGGCTGGTAAACACCCACCTTTATCTTTTTTGACACTCTGCCAAAGATCTAATTGGCAATTATCTTGGCAAGGCCACATGGAAACAGAGTAAAAAATGAAATTTCAAAGTACAAACCGACACCATCCACAACGTTGCTTCCTGCAAAGGCCCACAGGCCTTTGCTCTTCCTTTATGTTTTATGGAAGGGTCCAATCATCTCCAAGCCTTACTCCCAAGCCGTCCCTTTCGTTTTAACTGTTCTTGCCTTCTGGCAGCTCTGTGCATGTGCGCACTAGGAACAGCTCCCCATGTTCCTCTGCCTCTCTGATGTCTGACTCTGGAGGCTCCAGAGACACCACGTACCTCCCAGATGGTCCTGGCCCCATCTCTGCCTCCGACACAGAGCCTTCATCCAAGCCTTCCCCAGAATCCAGGACTGGCCCATGTTTCTCCCCAGCCTCCTCACTGTCTGACTCTGCTGCCAGCTCTGCAGGCTGCTGGCGGACCACAACACTTTCCCTTTTCTGATTCCAGCAGGCCTCTTGATTTCCCAAGCAGTCTTCTGCATTCTAGCCACATGCCAGGTGGCCAGGCCTCAAACCTGCTTGAAAAGGATTTCTCTTTGGAGAGCAGTTTTCATCAAATTGCTGCTGTTTGGTGGAAAGTGACATGTTCCCTAATGGAAAATCTTTGCCTCCTTCCAGCATGTATTGCCTGAGTTGGTGCCCACCTGCACTTGTCTTTGTGCCTACACAAACACTCTATGAGCCCACAGGGTATACAAAAGTGGAAACATGATTGCTAAGATGAAACAGCACAATCACACTGATATTTCCTCTGCTTTTTCCCTCAACAAAAGCTGAACAGAATTTTACAGCCGTATGTGTTAGAATTGCAAGCAACAAGCTATAACACTTCTGCGGTCTGAACAGAATTGGATTGAGCTACTCGGTTTCCTCTTCTTCCCTTTCTATACTCTGCAAATATAATGGAAAGACACTTGAATATTATTAATGAAAAGAGATTTTACTGGGAGATGCTTTAATTTGAAAAGCCGTATCTTCACAGAGAATTTTCAATAAGGGATATCTGGGGCATATTTTAACAATAAAAATGCAGCATGAGGGATTTTTATTTTATTATTTTTATGAACCAGTTATATCTGTTAACTAATACTTGCATTTATCTAATTAATTCCTCTTAATGTAACTTGAAAGTGGGCCATTCTGTAAAAATTGAAGATTTGAAGAGAAGGGACAAGTCCTGCTGTACTAAAGAAAGAAATCCATTTAGCTTTCAAGCCTAAAGGAGTGGAAGTCAAGTTTGACCAAGTATGACCAAGTCACAGACTTCAACTGGGGAAAGATTTAACAACTCTCACATTTTCCTAAACCTGCATATAGCAGTCAGACAAAATGTTTTCTTGATAAATGGTTAATTCCAATTCCCTCACAGTACAATATCTAGGTCAGTGTTTCTCAATCTTGGCAATTTTAAGATGTATGGACTTCAACTCCCAGAATTCATAGCTGACTGGGGAATTCTAGGACTTGAAGTCCACACATCTTAAAATTGCCAAAATTGAGAAACATTGGTCTAGGCCAGGGCTGTCAAACTCCCGGCCCACAGGCCACATATGTCACACTCTGGCCACTCCCACGCCTGGTTTAGCAAAGGGGAAAAAAGTCCCAATACATTACGTGATGACGATGTGACAATGTGAGTTTGACACTCCTGGACTAGGCAATGGGAGATGTGTTGGATCATCCTTCTTCCTTCAACACACAAACCTTCAATGCAAGGCTGAAACATGAATGGAGATCTTCCTGGAATAGCCAGAAGAAATGTAGCAATTCCCGCTAATCCAGTGGTGGGATTCAAATTTTTTTACTACCGGTTCTATGGGTGTGGCGTGGTGGGTGTGGCAGGGGAAGGTTACTGCAAAATCCCCATTTCCTCCTGATCATCTGGGACTCAGGAGGCAGAAAATAGATGGGGGCAAGGCCAGTCAGAGATGGTATTTTCCGGTTCTCAGAACTACTCAAAATTTCCGCTACCGGTTCTCCAGAACGGGTCAGAACCTGCTGAATAGCACCTCTGCACTAATCCATAGGAAAACTCCTTCTCCCTCTCCTGGAAAGTCAGGGATCAGCTTTAGCTATCAGAAAAGAACATATCTTGTTCTTCCCAGCCATCAGCTATCATTTACAACCAGAAATTTAGGGACAGAAGAGAATCCATTTGTGACAGCCTAGTTGAACACTACAATGCTCCTTTCTTTCATAGCAATGGAGACAGTCTGAAATGATTCAACCCCCTTTCATTGTAAAATTTCACTAGGTCTGCATCATCAACAAACTGGTATTATTTGCACTTCCAAGACTAATGGCACTTCTACACAAGGGGTGCATGCCACATAGCCCCTGTATGATCTCATGCTGCCATCTGTGTTTGGCAGCTGAGCCACTCTATTTCTGGCTCAATGTAGCATATCTGGGATTGCACAAAAGAGTCTCTTTTCATTTGCAGAGATGAAGCTGTGCAGTGGATCATTTTCCTATTTCCTCTTCCTGATCCCTGGTTCCAAATCAACCTCTCTCATCTCCCTGTCAAGGTTGTGCTGCAACACACTATGCATCTTCTTATATTAGCCAGTGATGATGACTTGAAATCGTAAGGCAAATGCAACAAATATTAAAGTCAGAGAATCTGCATGTGTGCATTAGCTGTAAGAAGTCCCAGAACAGGCTGTTTGTTTCCACTTCTAATAATCTAAATATCTAAAAAACGCTTTAAAAAGTAGAATTACTCTAGCCTTCTAGAGAGGACTTTGGGGTGAATTCTAAGCCATATTTAGAGAAAGCTGCAAGTTGTCAGAATAAAATGAACTGATTAGCACTAATGTACCCATTCAGCAAACAGATTCAGCTTATCTTCTAAAAGACTTTGGCATTCCCACTATGTAAACAAAAGAATGAAGCAACATGTGACTGTTGGTAATCTGTTCAAAAGTATCCTCACAAAAGCAAAATTTTCTGCAGTTATTATTCAGAGTAAATAGTTTGAAAAATGCACGGATCCTTTCATAGGTTGGTTGCACCTGTACACTGATAATGTAATATGTAGGTCTAATTACAATATCTACAAAAAAAAGGAACAAACCATACAAGCACAACATTAGATGGGCTGTTATCACTATCTTAATAGCATATTAATAACAATAGCTAAAGCAGCTATTCCTCGCCAATTGTTACTTTTAATAACATTAATCAGCTTAAATCAGCACTTACAGTTACAGATATGTATTTCAATTTATCTGATAAATGCCAAGGTAAAACTTGCCTCTGCATTTTACCTGGAACAAATTCCTTACTTTTTAACATTCTAACTTCTAGGCAAGGAACATTGCATGCTCAAGAGTATGTGGTACCAGCTCCTGCTAATGTGAAGATTTGCATTTTTAGAAAGATTTGGAAGGATGGCAGCATTGCTACCCTTCAGCTTTGGTGCCCTAGGCGAGAGCTTTAGCCTAAAGCCAGCCCTGAAGAGGAATACACAAATTAATGCCTTCCAGGTATACTGGATTTGATCACTTCCAAGCCGAGATAGCATAATGGCAAACAATCCATAAGAATTATTATTTAAAACATTTGAAGCACACTAACTTGTCTACTCTTTATGTAGACTTCTGATTTTGCAAGTTTCATGTATGACTTTTACTACCTGGTATTTATAAACTATTATGTAATAGTATATATTTTGCATGCCAGCCATCAGTCCTCTCAACTATACAATTATGATATATGAATGGTTATTAAAATATCTTTGGGGGGTCTGGGGAAGCCATGTCTTCTTGAAACTAATGGGAAGAAAAACTAATCATTGTCTCATTTTTCATTTTCTTTTTGCAATCTATCAGAATATTTGGATGTTCCTCCCTGAAAAAAACAATATTCATCACTTGTCTAAACAGTTTTAAATAAAGACAAGTATAAAAGGTCATATCTTTTTGGTTATGAAGCAGAATAGCTGAATCTTATGGAAATTAAAGATAAGCAAAATCATACTATTTGCTGTTCAGAAAACTCTAAGCACAATGTCACCTGTTAATTGAATTTCATTATGATTTCTATAAGCCATAGTGAGGAAATTATTTTTGGTTTGTTCACACATTTTAAAGTTGCTAAAACATATAGATTTGAATGTAAACTTTTAATGATTTCTAGACAGCAGTTTGTTGTTTGACCACTTTTAGACAATCTGTTTGTGGTATAACATAATTTCCATAAAGGACTGGAGCCTCAGAGGAAATTCTTCCTGCAGCGTTAGTTCTTCATTTGCAAATAAAGCTTAAACTAGAAGAAGAGGAATATTAGATAAGTTAGAGACAGTATTAAGATTAGTCCCCTGATAATCCCTAATCATCACTTGCTTTGGAGATAGGAAATGGCAGCAGAAAAGATGCTATAAATCACAACTTTCTTCTTCTCTGTTTTGGATTTCAGATTATAGTTTCATTTTTCATGTTATTTATTGCAAAGCTATCAGTGGCAGAAATACTGGAATCCCATGATTTGTTAAGATTGTGCAAAAAAGGCATTGTGATTGTGAAAGCTGTAGAAGGATTACAACTCATGAACACCTGTTAAATTAATTCTTCAAGTACCTTAAAAAAGTACTTCTATGTAAATTAGAATGGGATGATCTGATCTTTCCGTACTTCAGATTTGATATTATTCCCTCTAATTACATACTTATGTTTTGCAACATTGAGCAAACAGATATGCAGGTCAGACGTAAGAGGCTAATCGTCACTTCAGTAAACACACAACAAGTTAACATATAACCACGGGCCCAAGGTCATAGTGACCGCAACAGTTTTCCAAAATGTTCAGAACAGCCCTATTTTTAGAAACGGACTGTTCCAGTTGCGAATAGCTTTTGTTTTCCAGCCAATAAGAGTGTATGCAGCATCACACTTGCATGAGTTATTTGGTGTTTTCTGTAGTGGCATTTGAATTTGAATTGCGGTCATTTTGACGGCAGATCTTTGTTAACATGTATTTTTTTAATATAATGTCGGGGCCACGTTTTCTGCCAAAAAGAGTGTGATTTGGTGATACAAACGTCAAAGAAACTGTTCTAACATGGTATGGAGAAGCAGAGAGTGATCTGAGTGAAGTGGAATCGGATTGCAATGAAAATTTTGTAATGGACGATGAGGAACCCGCTGCCGATTCTAACATCAGCGATGATGAAGCTCCCGATGAAATTGATGACCAGGTACAATCTACGTCGTGCAATAATTTATATGGCAAGAACAAATTCAAATGATCTTCTGTACCTTTTGGAAGAAATAGATCCAGAACCACTAGTCACAATATTGTAGTGCTATTACCTGGACTACGGCCAGCAACTAGAGCAGTCATTATGACCTCATGTTTGTAATAGTGTAGCCGAATAGTACATCTGTGGTTAAGGATTAAGTAGTATCAGAAAGACTTGTTTTTTGGGGTTGCTGCAAATATCAGCGGTGCTTGGGTGATCAAATATGATATATACTTTGTTATCTGAAAACAGTTTATAGTAATGTTGCTGATTTTCAAATTGATTTCAGGTTTGTAAGGTGAGTGAAAGATAAATTATGCATATTAGTTATTCACAATGCATTCAAAAAGTATTCAGACCACCTTCACTTTTGTCTAGTGATTTTTGTCAATCACTATGCTGATTTTAAGTTGTTAAATTTCATTTTTTTCTCATTAATCTACACTTACTACCTCATAATGACAAAACAGAAAATAGAATTTTAGAAATTTATTTTTGAAAAAAATCTGAAATATCACATTGGCATAAGTGTTCAGACCGTTTGCAACTACGCTTGAAATTTAGCTCTGGTGCCTCCCGTTTCTTTTGATCGCTGCTGACATGTTTCTACACTTTGATTGGAGTCAATCTGTGGTAAATTACAAAACAAAATTGACAAAAGTGAAGGGGTCAGAATACTTTCTGAATGCACTGTACTGTTAGTTGTCAATATTTACATACAAACCCCCATTATTCCCTTTCAGAAAAAACAGTGCTATGCAGAGGGCATAGGAAGAGCAAAAATAATAAACTGGAAAAATAAATACATAAAAATAAATGAGAGTCATGAGTTACAAAAAAAGAAATAATAAACATAGCTAAAGCTAGTTTACCGAAACATCATTTACTATGCTTCTCTATGTCTTTCCATCACTGCAAACTGTTATTTCCACCATGTCTATAAATCCCTTTATATATTGCATTTTGTACAGAAATTCTTACTTCTCTACTTTTAAAGGTCTCATAAGCTTTAGTCCAACTATAATTCTCTTGGTGTCCTCCTTTCTCATGATACTTCCATTCTTCCTTCATATATTTGTCACCTCAGTAAACTTCCATCACTCATTCTTTTCTTACACCCACTCCTTGTTTAGCAACTGAATTCCATTCCAGCAACCAGGTCATTAACTGAAATGGCCACTCACTGATCACATGACTTGAGAGACAAAGAAGATGCTTCAAATATTGCTGGTTGCTGCCGTCTCAGTCAGATAAAATTCTTTTGTGCAGCAACACCAATCTTACTCTCATCCTGTCATGCATTGTTGTCAGATGCACAAAATTTAGTCATAAATGCTCTCATTTTTGTTATTGTTTATTCCCACTGTATTGTGAATGGTTGCTAAATGAGGAATGGGTATACTTCTTATTCAGTTTTTGAATTCCATTCCATGCACTGTCACATGTTTTAGTTCCATCGCTGTTGCTGCACCTGCCCTGGAGATCCACACAGCCTACCTTCAAGAAAATCCTGAAAATGTGGATCCTTCAATAGGAACTGAGTTTGAGTACTGGGAATACCCAAAAGTGAGTCTGAATGTTATCCAATAATTTGGTTCTCCACTTCAATCTCACCCCAGATATAACCATACATTTTCTTTAACTGAACCATGGTGGTGCAGTGTTAAGAATGCACTATTGCAGGCTAATTCTGCTGACTGCCGGCTGCCAGCAGTTTGGCAGTTCGATTCTCAATGGCTCAAGGTGGACTCAGCCTCCCATCTTTCTGAGATTGGTAAATGAGGACCCAGATTGTTGGGGGCAATATGTCGACTCTGTAAAACACTTAGAGAGAGCTGTAAAGCACTGTGAAGCGGTGTATAAGTCTAAGTGCTATTGCTATTCCTACTTACTGTTGATTTTTGCTAGCTGACTAGAATTTTGTACAAGTGACTGGCTGTAAAAGTTTAAAATATAAAATAATAGATCATATAACACTCCTGTGGTATTCAACAACCAACCTTTAATTACACAAAACTTTCCATAATTCAAACCTACCCACTCTATCATATATTTTCTTCAGATCAACGAGCAATACACTTTAATTTTCACATATCTTTCTCAATAACTGAGGAGAATCACAAAGATGAGCTAGGAGAAATTTCAAAGTTACAATAACATGTACGCCTTAAGCCAAAGAAAACTCACACTGACTCAGTCCTAATTACTAGGGTATAGGGAAGTGAAAATGTAATCAGAGTTTTATTTATTTATTAAATTTGTTTGACACCCATCTTACCACAAGGTGACTCTTCATGACTGATTTCAGGCCCTCAAGATAGGCCAAACCGAGGAATCAACTCCACAAGTGACTGGAACTATGTTTATTGATATGAGCTATTATAACATAATCTTGACAATTCTGACTGAAATTCTCATTAAGGTGAAGTTATTGCCATTTCCTGTCACACATCAACAATGAAAGTGTTCTTATCCAATTTTCTTTCCTCATGTACTTGAAGACAAATAGTGTGAATTAAGCATGTTCTAAGAGAAATGAATAGATGAAAGGGAAGAGGTGTCAGGTGCGAAATGTCAGGACCACATATGAAGTTCCAATTGAACTGATTTATTATTAATCATGCCTATGCACAAGAATCTACTCAAGTAGATTCTTGTGGCTTAAGAAGAAATTTTTAAATGTTTTAATTGGTAGTGAGTTTTAATTGGGCCAAATTTATATATCTTTTAATTGTTTTTAATATTTGTACTGCATGTTTTTTAATTTTGGCTGTACACCGCCCTGAGTCCTCAGGGAGAAGGGCGGTATAGAAATTTAAAATAAAATAAAAAATAAAATAAATAAAAATAAATTAATGGTTACCTTTTCTTGGCATTAGATAAGGGTCAACAGAATTATTGGGAAGGCTGAACTCCATTTGTTGGCTATGTAGAGATTCTAGGCTGATTCCTCCTTTGACTCCGCCCCAACTGTTTGTCACTCCTTCTCCCACAGGAGGCTTACTAAGGATAACAGTAGTAAAGTTTTCCCAATAGTCTGGCTCACATGAACCAGTAGCGGCAGCGATGCGTGGTTCGGCGAACCAGTAGCGGTGGCATGCAAGGCTCCACCCACCCGCCTGGATGTTGTTACTTCCTGGTTTTAACCAGGAAGTAACCTGTTTTTGACCCTCTGTGCATGCACAAAAGGCTTTGCAGAGGGTCAAAAATTGGATGTGATAATGCTGCGTGCATGGCGTGTGCACTTCCGAACTGATAGGGAAGGTAAGTAGACCCCTGTCACCATCTCTCTAATCTCAATTATCTGATAATGTTGCATCAGGAAGGAGAGACAGAAGACCTTGAAAGAACTCCTTTTCTGCTAAAACCATGAAACTGCAATGGTGATGGAGATATGGGGGTGGGGAGGGGGAGAAAGTTATTTCACTTTTCTTTGCACTCTACTTCTCAGCCAATTTCCATCTAAGCCAAATGTTAGAACTTTTCAATTCACATACTATTCATCTTCTCAACAGAGAGTTCCATAAAGGAAATTTTCTATTAAGGTCTAATTCAAACAACCTCTGCCTTTTGGTCAGAGAGGGAAAGATATTTCTGATTGCTTGTGCCTGCATTTTGATTTTATTCTGAACCTTAGTTATATTGCAGTGATGTGTATCAAAGTTTCAAAGCTAGAAATACTCCAGGGGGGAAAATATGTGACTTTGGATGAATGCTTTTTTTAAAAAAAATTAAAGCCATGATCTGTTTGAACAAATTACATTTCCTGAGATTTACCGTTCTTTTTTCTCTGACAAATATATCAGAAGTTCATAAATGAACCTTGTCTCTCAACTTCATTGTTACCAAATACTCATATAGCTAGAACCCTTGCTGGATACAAATTTGGCAAAAAAATAATAATGCTGCATTATGATTATTATGTATTTTCAAGCAGTTTTCCACATGCATAAATATCTGCGCACATTTTTCCTAGTTATCACAGGCAATGATTTTTTCCATAAAAAAGTACCTTGCACCTATTTTTTTTTCATTATGATAAAAGTCCCAAATAGACTCCCCTCCATTTTGTTGTCTTACAAAAGGTAAAAATTATATTGCACTTTTTTTAAGAAGGCTGATTTTCACGAACATGTGTATTCCTGGGTCTGCTTTATTTGATAGTTCTAAAATCAATTCAGGTGATCCTTAGCCTACAACCGCAATTGTTGGACCTGGAATTTTGGTCATGAATCGGTGCGGCTGTTAATCCCAGCTCTCCCAGTTGTGGTCATTAAGTGATCAAGCAGGTGATTAAGCAGATGGAATGAAAGTGCTGCCTGCCAAAGGAGAGCAGACACCTCCCCTCCATGTGTGGAAAGGAACTGCTGTGTTCGGCAAGAGAAAAGAAGCTTAGATCTTCAAGATCTGAGCTTCTTTCCTCCAGCCACTGCTGGAGTTCACCTTCCCTCTTTGTGCCAAGTTTTCTACCCTTCAGAAATATTGGATTCACTAGTTTTCTGGAGAGAGAGCTAACAAGCACAATGTTTATGGAAGGTAGGAAGGCTGGAAAGGTTGGTGCTCTCCTAATAATTATTCTGAAGGGTAGAAAGTGCCTCTTTCTGGCTAGAAAGCTAGCAAACTTGATGTTTCTGAAGGCAAGAATGGCTTTTTCCAGCTGTTCTATACTCTTCAGAAACATTGTGTTCACTAGCTGTCTGGCTCCGCCTTGCATCTACTTGTGCATCTGTCAGAGCCTGTGCATCTGCACAAAAAGAGAAAGATAAGTGGACCCAATGAGCGGTGGGAAGAAAAACTGAGCCTTCCAGCTGTGGTGGGGCAGGGTAGGTAGCTAAAGTGGGAATGGAGAAGTAGGCAGGGAGCTGGCCGAGGCCTCCAGATCTGCAGCAGCTTTGTGCGTGCTGGTGGATCAGGTGGGTGGCTGAATGGAGGGGAGGAGAATTGGGCATGTGGGGCAGGGGCGGGTTTCAAAACGTGTCAGAGCCTCCCGCCACTGCTACCGGTTCACTCAATCTGGGGCGAACTGGTAGCAACTCACTACTGATGTGGGGTGCCAATTCAGGCCAAGAGTCTGAATTTTGATCATGTAACTGGGGGGAGGAGTCACTGCATTGACCACAACTTCAGGCAGAGATCATAACTTCCTTTGTTCAATGCCACCATAATTGTGAATGATCAGTAAAAGAACAGCTGTAAATGGAGGATTACCTGTATTTTTATGTAAATTTCCCATCGTTCACTGTTCAAGATAAAACCAATATATTCATTGGTATAAGTAAGGTGTTAAAATCTTTAGGTTGAAAAGGAATGTATCCCCATAAAAGAAACCAACGTAGAGATGATGGGATATCTGGGTCTATCATAGAAAACATATACTTGTATTCCCAACCATGTAAGAATTGCTTTCATAATTATTATATGAATTAACCTGATATGGTACTCCAGGAATTAATGTATAGATTTTAACTTATTTGTCTACTTTTTGCATTTCCCAGATATTCACAGCTCAAAAATGGACAGTTCAAATAATGTTTTAAATATATATTTCAAGAGACAATATGTATTTTAAAATCATGGTTAGTGAGGGAAAAAATGAAAATATATAACTGTATATGTTAGTAAGGAAAAAATGAAACATTTAACTATATATATGACATGTTTCTTTTACTTTTCTACGTTAAGGCAGACTTTAGTCAAAATGAATGAATGAATACACATAAAAATGACATGAAGTGGAAATAAATGGCATTGTTGACCCTCAATATTTACTGTGCAGCCTCTTATCTCTTATGTAAATATGGGGGAAAGGAAACTGCATGCAGCTCGAAGCTCTATATTAAATTTAATTAAATATTTCTGAAACTCTGCTAATGAAAAAGCTAAAGAGATAAGCAGAAAATAATAAATAAATGCATTTTTATCACATAAATTCAAAGAGTGTGAATTATGATGGTCTTTCTTCAAACAACAACAAAAATATTCAAACAGCACAGCTATTAAGTCTCAACAGGGGCGCAGCTTGGGCGAGATCTAAACGAAATGTGGAGACTCAATAAGGAATTCTTTGTGAATCAAATAAAAGTAACGTTAAAAGGTAATATTATTTGAATAGTATTGCAGTATCAACAACAAAAGTTCATATAATGCTATGATAACACACTTTAATGTGAAAGTATATGATTGTGTCCTCCTATTAAATTTAGCTCTTTTACTGTTCACGTTATCCATTCAAATATGTACTGCTCTGAATTTTGCCTAGCAATTATTCCAAGAAGGGTCCTCTTATTTTCTATATGGTATTGTTGCTTTCACCCAGGAGAGGAGTAGAAATCTTTTACTCTCACTGAAAACCACAACTTAACATAGTTAGGGTTGCTAGATAGATTTGCAACTTTTGATATGTGGTGTTTTTTTAATGAGTATTATCATTACCTCTGTTATATGTTATGTTTTATTTTCAAAATCATGATAAAAAAGGCATCAAGAAGGAGAACAGGTTTTCTAAATATTTGTCGTGGAAAAAAGCACAACACTGAGGAAAAAGAACCATGGTTGTTGAAAGAATCATCGAAGAATCATTACAAGAAAGAGGGTTCCTCCCAAAATAGAAAAGCAAAACATTTTATAGAAGTTAGGGACTAGAAGGCAGGACATCCGAAGGATCTGATTTGTTGGCTTTTTTGTAGAAGCTAGGCAGGTCCTTATCCCTGCACCTGGTGTTAGCTCAAGTAAAGGTCTCACAGGCAGTTAGATGTTTACATTGTAATTGGCATGTTTGTCTACCTATTGAGTTCTTCCCAAGGATCTGGGATAGACAGATGTTGCTTACTAATATAAAAGGTATTATTGTAGAATGTAAGCTGTTCCACATAAAGCTGGTCTTTGCAATTGACTGATGGTGAATTTGACAATTTGCCAATGGTGTTCAAGTGGTATTCCACTTGTTTTTGGTTTACACCCAAAAGCACCTATTACCATTGGTACTGCCTCTATTTTCTTTTGCCACAATCTTTCTATTGCTATTGCAACTCTTGCCACAGTCATTCTATTGCTATTTGCAGGCATTATCTTCTCCAGTTCTACTTCTTCTTCTTCTTCTTCTTCTTCTTCTTCTTCTTCTTCTTCTTCTTCTTCTTCTTCTTCTTCTTCTTCTTCTTCTTCTTCTTCTTCTTCTTCTTCTTCTTCTTCTTCTTTCTTCTTCTTCTTCTTCTTCTTCTTCTTCTTCTTCTTCTTCTTCTTCTTCTTCTTCTTCTTCTTCTTCTTCTCCTCCTCCTCCTCCTCCTCCTCCTCCTCCTCCTCCTCCTCCTTCTTCTCCTTCCCCTCCTCCTCCTCCTTCTCCTCCTCCTCCTCCTCCTCCTCCTCATCATCATCATCATCATCATGCAAATTTTTAAGCTGCCCTAGAGCTATAATGTGAGCAGACTAGTGAGATTTCTATGTTTTGGTTCACATGGAATTGTAGCGGGGAGGCGGATGGAATTGTCTGGGTTCAGGAAGAATTAGTGTGCGTCTGGTAGGATAGGCAAAGGGAGGAACTTGGTTGGACCTTAGTCACATCAAAAAGTCAGGGAGGAAAAAGCATCCAGCCTCTCTTTTGTCTGTAAGATCTATTTTCTCCATCACGTATTCATAAGTAACAATCCAAAATATATTATTCTGTTAATTTTCATTGTCTTTTGCTGCTGAAATACCCTTTCTGGGACAATTCATGTCATTAATTTATATATGATCTAACCTCCCTAGAAGTTTATAAAATACTAGTTAGTTGGTTATACCTAGTTAGCTTAAATTAGTGACATTCAACACTGGAAGGTGTAAAGTCCTGCCAACTACACTGAAATATTGTTTAAAAAGTCTTTCAACCCATTTCCGATCATGATTCAGAGTGAATTTCAGTAGCGAAATATAGTTTTAGGGAGGCATGTACAAAATCATATAGAGTAAAGAAACAACAGTGCATATGACACGGGAGAAAAAGAAGTTTTTCTTTTTAAAAATTAGTCTTGGAAAGACGTTCCATTGCTGAACTTTGGCACTGAAATACTTTATGAAACCAAAATAAACTGTGATAGTCCGCATGGTGCAGCAGTTAAAGTATGAGATCTGGACTGAGCAGACCTGGGTTAACATCCACCTTCAAGTATGCAGCTCTGTAGATGACTTGGGGTGAGTCACTCACTCTAACTCATCAACACAGAGGTTGCTTTTTAGGCTGGTGAAAAATGAAGAGTGATCCCCATATATTCTGACCTGAACTCTTAGAAGAAAAGTAGGATTTAAAAAATGTGATGCTGATGCACACATACACATCCTGCATAGGAAATCATTTTGTGAATTAACAGAGATTTAATCTAGATAAGAGAGAAGAACAGCTCATTCAGCTTGCGCATGCATTAATATGTTTACTCCCTTGAAGACAGAGGCTTGTATTGGATGGCAAGGAGATGGCAGTAGAGTAATTAGGAACATTTTGCACCAATGCACTATTTCTGGAGAAAGATACTTGCCTATGGTCACAGATATCTCACTTATAGTAAATTTGAATCATTGTTATTTACTCAATTAGGCAGGAGTGTCAAACCTGCGGCCCATAGGCCGGATGTTTCATGCGCTGCCTACGCCCAGCCTCATTTTAGTGAAAGGGGGCAGTTGCAATATGTCATGTGACGACAACATGTCATTGTGAGTTTGACACCCCTGCTATAAGGGATCAACTTTGAAATCTGAATAGGTTCTTAATGTAGACACTAGAAGACTCCTCCAGATAGTGATGTGTTTCTCAGATTATATGATTTACAGTGATGCTATCTTCATTGGTTTATCTCCAGATTCATTCAAAGTTCTGATTTTTACTTTCTAAGCCCCCAAAGGTTTGGAAAATGAAACCCAGAGATGAAATCCAGCAGGTTCTGACAGGTTTTGGAGAACTGGTAGTGGAAATTTTGAGCAGTTCAGAGAACTGGTAGTGGAAATTTTGAGTAATTCAGAGAACCGGCAAATACCACCTCTGACTGGCTCCAGAGTGGGGTGAGAATGAAGATTTTGCAGTATTGTTCCCCCAGGAGTGGGAAGGGAATGGGTATTTTGCAGTATCCTTCCCCTGCCACACCCTCCAAGACACACCACGCCCTCCAAAACACGCCCATGGAACCGGTAGTAAAATAATTTGGATTTCACCACTGATGAAGCCCCTAAAAGTATGAAGTTCCTTACCTGCTCAGATTGTTACAAAAGCCCAACCCTACCTTCTTTCATTAGGAACGGTACATTTACAGGGCAATGAAAACTTTAACTGCTATTTTGTAATACAGCTATGGTATATCAGTCTATTTTATTCAGTAAATTAAAAAAAAAAGACTTTTAAACATTTCTTTCGCTTTATCTGTTTACTTGCTATTTTAATAACTTTTTAAAAATAATTCTATTTTTAGATACTATGTGCATCTTGGCAATATATAAACATTTTAAGTTGCATATAAACACTTTAAGTTGCATGTAAACATTTTAAGTTGAAAAGTAGCTGCAGATTCTTCTATCCCCTTGATTTTCAATGCAATAATTCTCTAGATCGCATTGATATTTGGAGCAGAGAATGGACCCTTGAAATATGCAAAAATACCATTACAAAAGTACTAAAACCCTATTTGATGCTTTGGCAGAAATTGAATCATGGTACAAAATGGTTTTTTGTCTGTTGAGAGTTACATTAGAGAACCTAGAAGTTTTGTGCATCCAACAACCTGGAAACCATGTATTAATCATAATAAACCTTTCCCTTTATAGTGCAAATTCTGTTCATTCACACTGATGACTTAGGATAGTGTCTATTTTATTTGTCAACCCTTCACATTGTTGATAAAATAATCCATAACAACCTTTTCAACTTTCCTGCTTCCACATCATGCTGCCAATTCATTTCCACTTGACAAGTTGTGTATCTGGTATTTCTGGAAAGAAGGGTAAACCATAAATATTGATTGGCCTTTCACAAGGAAAAAAACAGAGAAAGTAGAAACAGGCCAAGAAACAGAGCCTTTTCACTTTGGTAATGTCTAGAACAATCAGTCTGTAGGAGCATTGGCATACAGAAGAAATTGTACGAAGCAATGAACTGCACTATATATTACACTTTAAAAAAAATTATAATAAAATTTAAATTTTTTTAATTACTTTTTAAAAAACAGCTCAAAAAGAAAAGTAACCAAGCAAAAAAATAACTGTGATGCAAATACACACAAAAACTTTGCATAAAATGCTTTAAAAACTTAAAAAAAGAAAAAAACTATACATTTCACAAAATTTTAATTTTAAAATAATTACATTTGTTAGCTTATTTATTGATGAAGCTGAATAGTTCCACTATTACAGAGTAGAGCTGAGGATTTTGTGTAATATCTGCATGACAAAATTGCTCAGATTTGGGAAGGATTGGACTCTGACTGGGTAGTTTCAGGCGGGGTGACTGAGGCGGGCCTTGAGAATGTTATCTGGGAGGAGTTTGATCTGGTGGCTTCTGAGGATGTGGACAGGATTCTGGGCAGGCTTAGCGCGGCCACATGTTTATTGGACCCGTGTCCCTCCTGGTTGGTGCTGGCCCCCTGGGAGGTTACATGAGGCTGGGTCCTGGGGATTATTAATGCTTCTTTGAGTGAGGGTTACTTCCCCGCCACCTTGAAGGAGGCTGTGGTGAGGCCCCTCCTTAAGAAGCCTTCCCTGGACCTGGCTGTATAAGCGAATTATCGTCCAGTCTCCAACCTTCGCTTTGTGGCGAAGGTTGTTGAGAGTGTGGTGGCGCGACAGCTCCCCCGGTACCTGGAGGAAACGGTCTATCTAGATCTGTTCCAGTCGGGTTTCAGGCCTGGGCACAGCACGGAAACAGCATTGGTCGCGTTGGTTGATGATCTCTGGAAGGCTCGGGACAGGGGCTGTTCTTCTGTCCTATTAGATCTCTCAGCGGCTTTTGATACCATCGACCATGGTATCATGCTGCGCCGATTGGAGGGGTTGGGGGTAGGGGGCACCGTGTTGCAGTGGTTCTCCTCCTTCCTCTCTGACTAGTCGCAGTTTGTGTTGACGGGGAGAAAGAGATCGACCTCGAGGCGCCTTGTGTGTGGGTGCCGCAAGGGTCGGTTCTCTCGCCCCTTCTGTTCAACATTTATGTGAAGCCGCTGGGTGAGATCATCCATGGTTTCGGGGTGAAGTGCCATCTGTATGCTGATGACACTCAGCTGTACATCTCCACCCCAGACCACCCCAACGATGCTCTTGATGTGATGTCCCGGTGCCTAGAGGCCGTGCGGATCTGGATGGGGAGAAACAGGCTCAGGCTCAACCCGTCCAAGACCAAGTGGCTGTGGCTTCCGGCATCCCGATATAGTCAGTTGGTGCCATCGCTGACTATTGGGGGTGAGTCGTTGGCCCCCACAGAGAGGGCTCGCAATTTGGGCATCCTCCTGGATACACGGCTGTCTTTAGAAGAGCATATGACGGCTGTGGCCAGGGGGGGCTTTTTATCAGGTTCACCTGATCTGCCAGTTGCGCCCCTTTCTGGATCGGGATGCCTTACGCACGGTCACTCATGCTCTTGTCACGTCCCGCCTGGACTACTGCAATGCTCTCTACATAGGGTTCCCCTTGAAGAGCACCCAGAGGCTCCAGCTGGTCCAGAATGTGGCTGCGCGGGTGGTTATGGGGGTGACTCGGTGCTCCCATGTAACACCCCTCCTGCGTGAGCTGCACTGGCTCCCGATTGTCTTCGGGTGCGCTTCAAGGTATTGGTTACCACCTTTAGAGTGCTCCATGGCTTAGGACCCGGGTATTTACGAGACCGATAGCTATCTGCCACCGATAGCCTCCCACTGACCAGTATGCTCCCACAGAGAGGGGCTCCTCAGGGTTCTGTCGGTCAAACAATGCCGACTGGCGGTCCCCAGGAGGAGAGCCTTCTCTGTTAGGGCACCTACCCTCTGGAATGAGCTGCCCCTGGAGATACGGCGGATCCTGGATCTACGCACGTTTTGTTGTGCCTAAAGACGTTATTATTCCAACAAGCTGGGCTGGCCTAACTCTTTTAAATTGTTTTAATTTTTAAACTGTTTAACTATGGGTTTTAATACAGGGGTATTTTTTAATTGTGGGTCAAATTAATTTAATCAGATTTTAATATTGTTTTAAATGTTGTATTTCTGTGTTTTATCTGTTGGCTGTTCACCGCCCCGAGTCCTTCGGGAAAAGGGCGGTATATAAATATAAACAATAAATAAATAAATTGTGACAAAAGACAAATCTGTCTGCAGTATACCTTTCTTTCTTCAGATCAATAGATAAACTATTTCTCAGTACAATATTCAAGATTATTGCTTAGCGCATTGTAAGCGCCCTGAGTCTCCGGAGAAGGGCGGCATATAAATCAAAATTAAAAAAAAAAAAAAGATAGCTAAGTCTCTTCATTTAATAAAGTCCCGTAATTCATTGTGGAGTCCTTTAGGTGTAGCAGAGCATTCCACAGAGTTTGTTTCTGCAAAAGGTTAGAATTGTTGAATGCTGCTTTAAATGTTTTATTTCTTAAAACCAAGAGCTGCAGTGGAGCAGTGGTTAGAGTGCAGTACTGCAAGCTACTTCTGCTGACTGCTGGCTGCCTGCAATTTGGCAGTTCAAATCTCACCAGGCTCAAGGTTGACTCAGCCTTCCATCCTTCCAAGGTGGGTAAAATGAGGACCCAGGTTGTTGGGGGCAATAGGCTGAATCTGTAAACCGCTTAGAGAGGGCTGTAAAGCACTCTGAAGCAGTATATAAGTCTAAATGCTATTGCTATTCTGTAAATTTCACTCATTTTCAATCATATTCTAAGCTATTATCCAAATCTGCCCAGGTCAATGTTAATAATGTTCTGGAGAACTTGCAAAGTGGGAGGCCTATCTGATGCTATAAGGGATACTATTCTATACTGTTCTTGTTTTAAAGTTAAAAACAAAAAACCCTCCATATCCTGGTTTCTACTCTTTTGATTTCACATAGGTTTGAGCATATATTTCCAATCAACTAAGGGGGATGACTGACACTGGATGGAGAAGATGATCCTGAAGATATTGTGGTGCCAAGGCATGTACAGTTCTAGATGTACTTTGAATTTTACTCAGAAGCTCACTAGTAACCAGTGCAAGGTGCTAAGTACTAATGTCAGGTGCTTCAAGGAATGTACACCTTGTCAAAAGATGGCCCACTACATTTTGTAGCAACTGTAGCTTTAAGTGAGCTCTATATAGACAGCATGTAGAAATCTATATGCACAATGATAAGGGCATGATTTACCATTGTAAACCTGGTCAAGTACGCTCAATCATCACCTCCATCCATTCATCCATTCAGCAGCAACCATAATATAGGAAGTCCTTCAAATTGCAGATCGACTATCTTACCAATACTGCCTTGCCCCCCAAGGGACAACCTTGAAGCAAACTAGAATCTCAGTAAACAAAGGGCAATTCCACATGTTTCTTTCTGTGCAAACTATCCTTGATTCTCCTATAGCCATAGAATATTTCATCTGTTGCTCCTCGCTCGCTTTCTGAAGCTCCAGTCATTCAGTCCAATCACAGGTTTCTAGGGCTTCTTTTTCTTTTGAGCCATTCACTTTCATTTATATATTTATCTCATGATTAAATTCTATTCATTCTTGTCCCTTCTTGTTTTACTACACAATTTCTTAAATAATCATTTCCCAGTGAATTTAATATATTTTTGTTGGTTCTCCTGACATAATTGATATATTCCTTATACTGTAACAAAACGAAGGGTAGCACAGTCTTAGATAGAGCTATGTGTGTTTCATTTGACATTTTTTTTCTTCACACAAGACTTAAATTTTTCCATCCACTTCCCCATTTTTAGCACCTGGGTATATCAGTGCACCACAAGTACTTTCTAATTAGTGTAATGTGCAATATTGCCATATAAAGTAGTCTTTAGAGATCTTAGTTTGCATAGAATGGTATGAACAGGCTTGAGGTAAAAGTGGCCTTTGTTTATGCTTTGAGCCAAAATGTGGGGAAAAAATGACTGATACTGTGTCCTTAACATTAACAATCAATGCTGCTTATCACAAGGGAATGTAAATCTGATAACCTAACTTACTATTTCTACTTTACCTGAATGTATGAGTAAATACAGTCCTTTTAAAAAATCAATAATATTAACTAAATCAAAGATCAAAACATCTTTTGCAATTTAGTTTTTTTTTAAACAGTCACATTAGCATCCACAATGGGATTAATTAGACTCCACCGGAAGCTTTTCAAACAGTAAACATCTAGCTAGTTCACTTATAATTACAGCTTATTCTTAAGGATTAAAAAAAGGAACCAGAAAAGAAAGACACCAAATAAGCGTTATTACTACTTTCCCTAAAAACTTACATTTTCTTTTGTGATGTGGACAAGAAAAGATGGTGTGTATGTGTGTGAAGAGCAGTCAGGCTGAAAACCCAAGCTGTGTAAACCACAGATAAGGGATGAGTCTTTCTCTGACATCCATTTCATACACAGTGGAAAGCCAAGATAACAGCTGTGCAAATCATTCACAATAGATCCGGCTTATGAGGTCTTGATAAAGACTGAAGAACCCTCTCAGGGCCATAACTGTGAGGATCTTTCACTCCAGAAGGAAATGGGGGTGGCCTCTGCCTTCTCCCTTTTTCTCAAGGAGGCACTTAAACATTAATTCTTCTGAATGACTGACAGCATTTTTCTCATGCATCTTTTTTTCCAGAACTTTACTAAGGTTAATTATGCATTGAGATATTTGCTGCTCTTGCTGTTATGTCTTCCTAACTCATTGAGAAAATAGTCCCCTTTATAACATTTTGATACAGAAACAATCAAGAGGAGGAAGATGAAGGGACATGTTTCAAGATGCCACCCTGGGGATGAATGGCAGCTCCTGATACCATGTCATTCATCTGAAAGGCAGAATCTAAAAAGGAAAGCTTGCTCTTTTTCTTATTTAAGACATTATTACTGGGATCACCAATTCTTTGCAGCTTTAATTCTTGAGAACCCAAAGTAGACTGCTGAATACAAGAGATTACAACTTCTTTAAACGAAGTTCAATACATGCATCTTGGGTTTTGAAAAAGAGGAGACAACAGGACTTCTGTCAACATGCATTGGGCTGGATTCAGCATTCCCATGAATGGAGTTCTACTCACAAGACATAGAGAAAGATTAACTTGTTATTTGGTCTCTTTTCTGCAATGTAGGCCCATACGCACTTTAAAAAACTTACAATATGAGATGGTTGGAAATTTGAAAGAGGGAAGGATATGATGTGGAGACATATAGTGAAGGAGGAAAACCACATTGTCTTTTCCTTTGATGGGAGTTTCTCAAAAGGAACTCTTCCTGGACAAATACGAATTCAGTTCAAAAGCTTTTAGTCTAAGTAATTGAAATTAAGCTTTTATTAAATGTCTTAATCCTTCTACAGTGGAAAGATAAAATTTTGATTCTAATTAGTGCATTGAAGATCTGATGTTACTACTTTTATGAATGATCTTGGAACTTATGAATGAGCTGCATGTAGATGTAGATTATGATTAGATACACATATGTTGTCTTTATTGAAATTGTTGTGTAAAATATAATATATGAATATATATATAAATATACATGGAGAGGTATCTATTATCATCTCTCTCTCTCTCTCTCTCTCTCTCTCATCTGTCATGATTGTTGTATTGCTAAACATTTACATTTTTCTTTCAATGTAATTTTATTTGGTTTCCTTTGTTCTGTCCAGTTAATGTAGTTTATTACTCTGTGCAGTCTGCCAGGTAAGATCTGATCCATATGAGAACATATTTAATATCTAGATACCAAACAGAAAAAGGGGAAAAAAAAGAAAATTAGGAACCTGCTCTTGTGAGTTTATGTGACTTTTAGATGTTTTTCTAAGCCAATCTTCTGTCTGCATCATTTTGGTTGCAACAGATACATTTCTGAGCAACCACAGTTCTAAGAAGCAGCTTACATATTTGAATGTCCACAAAGGTTCAGCGGAGGTGATTGCAATACATGTGATGATGTAATCATGCAAAAGTGATGGCTTATGTAGTTGAGAAATTGGTTTTCTCTGAGCATCTTTGATTGCTTGCAAACATTTACCCAATTAGGTAATATCAGTGCTACTGAGTCTGAAGTTTACTTCCTGTTTATATACAGTCACTTTCCTTGCCAGGTTGATGCAGGGCGGGAGGGGGGCATTGTTTTCTCCTTGGTAATTCCTTGATAAGGGTATTGTATTATGCTTCCTTGTTTATCTGCATTCATCTCTGTCTATCTGGGAATTGATTGCTAGAGAGGAAGTGTTCTGATTTTTTTGTTTTTGTCTTTATCTTGTTATATAGTTGAGAGTCAGATGAGACACAAATTTGTCTTGGCATCATCATAGTTTGTAATTGATGTCACTGTTTGTATGTTAGGTGTAATGGAAATGAAGCCCCCAAACCTTATATAAATATAGCTTGAATTTGCTATTGAATTTATAAGCTTATAAATGGAAGTGTTGTTTCTAGTTGCATAGCACTGTGTGCTTGATTCAGAATAGTACATTAATAATTTTAGAACTGTTTTTTTCATATTACTGTTCTCTTTGTTGATCATAAAAAATTATATCTTATTTATTTTATTTATTTATTTGTCAAACATGTACAAGGTAGCTAGTATAAACATAAACATAAACAAAGGAAGTAAGTACAGATAAATGGGGACGGTAGGACAGGGACGGTAGGCATGCTGGTGCATTTATGCACACCCCCTTAATGGACCTCTTAGGAATGGGGTGAGGTCCACGGTAGACAGTTTGAGGTTGAAGCTGTGAGGGTTTGAGGCTGTAACAATGGAATCAGGTAGAGCATTCCAGGCATTGACCAATCTGTTGCTGAAGTTGTATTTTCTGCAATCGAGTTTGGAGCAGTTTACCTTGAGTTTGTATCAATTGTTTGCATGTGTATTATTGTGGTTGAAGTTGAAGAAGTCATTTTTATTTATTATTTATTATTCAAATTTCTATACCGCCCTTCTCCTTTCGGACTCAGGGCGGTGAACAGCCAAAATAAAACATTTATACATAAAGTGCGATTAAAAATAGATTTAAAATAATTAAATTTGGCCCATAGTTTAAAATTTATCAATTTAAAATCCATATCAAAATTTAAAATCAACCATAAAATCATAAAATCAAGAGAGACCGGCTAACTGAGTTTTTAGGGCCCGACGAAAAGTCCGGAGGTCAGAGATCACTCGTATCTCTGGGGGTAGATTGTTCCAAAGGGTAGGTGCCACTACAGAGAAGGATCTCCTCCTGGGGGTCGCCAGCCGACATTGTCTAGCTGACGGCACCCTGAGGAGGCCCTCTCTGTGGGGGCGAATTGGCCGGTGGGAGGCTATTGGTGGCAGAAGGCGGTCCCGTAAGTACCCTGGCCCTAAGCCATGGAGCGCTTTAAAGGTGATCACCAACACCTTGAAGCGCACCCGGAAGTCCACCGGAAGCCAATGCAGCTCGCGCAGGAGAGGAGTCACATGGGAGCGCCCCGTTGCTCCCATAATCCCCCGCGCAGCCACATTCTGCACCAGTTGGAGCCTCTGGGTGTACCCCAAGGGGAGCCCCATGTAGAGAGCGTTACAATAGTCCAGACGAGAGGTGACGAGTGCTTGAGTGACTGTGCGTAGGGAGTCCCGATCCAGAAAGGGGCGCAACTGGTGTATCAGGCGAACCTGATAAAAAGCCCCCCTGACCACGGCCGTCATATGCCCTTCTAAAGACAGCTGTGCGTCCATGAGGATGCCCAAGTTGCGGGCCCTTTCCGTGGGGGGCCAGTGATTCGCCCCCAATAACCAGCGATGGCATCAGCTGGCTATACCGGGACGCCAGCAGCCACAGCCACTCGGTCTTGGAAGGGTTGAGTCGAAGCCTGTTTCTCCCCATCCAGACCCGCACGGCCTCCAGGCACTGGGACATCACTTCCAAGGCATCGTTGGGATGGTCTGGGGTGGAGATGTACAGCTGAGTATCATCAGCGTACTGATGGAACTCCACCCCAAAACCATGGATGATCTCACCCAGTGGCTTCACATAAATGTTGAACAGGAGGGGCGAGAGGACCGACCCTTGTGCCACCCCACAAATAAGGCTCCTTGTGGTCGACTGCTGCCCCCCTGTCAACACGGATTGCGACTGGTCGGAGAGATAGGAGGAGAACCACCGCAAAACAGTGCCCCCCACTCCCAGTCCCTCCAGCCGGCGCAACGTGATACCATGGTCGATGGTATCAAAAGCCGCTGAGAGGTCTAACAGGACCAGGATAGAGGAATAACCCCTATCCCGAGCCCTCCAGAGATCATCCACCAACGCGACCAATGCTGTTTCCGTGCTGTACCCAGGTCTGAAGCCGGACTGGAGCGGATCCAAATAGACAGCTTCATCCAGGTACTGTGGAAGCTGTCGCGCCACCACACTCTCAACAACCTTCGCAATAAAGCAAAGGTTGGAGACTGGACGATAGTTAGCCAAAACAGCTGGATCCAGGGATGGCTTCTTGAGGAGAGGCCTCACCACCGCCTCTTTCAAGGCGGCCGGCAGGACACCCTCACTCAAAGAAGCGTTGATAATTCCCTGGAGCCAGCCTCATGTAACCTCCCGGGAAGCCAGCACCAACTAGGAGGGACACGGGTCCAATAAACATGTGGTGGTGTTCAGCTGTCCCAAGATTCTGTCCATGTCCTTGGGAGCCACAGGATCGAACTCCTCCCAGATAACACTCTCAAGGCCTGCCTCAGTCATCTCGTCTGAACTAACTCAGTCAGCGGCCAAGTCTTCCCGAATCTGAGTTATTTTATCATCCAGATACTGTACAAAATCCTCAGCTCGGCCTTGCAAGGGGTCCTCCCGCGCTCCCAGATGGAGAAGGGAGTGGGTCACCCTGAACAGGGCAGCTGGCGGTTATCTGATGACGTGATAAGAGTGGCAAAATAGCTAGATTTCGCCGCTTTTATCGCCACTAGGTAGGTCTTAATATGAGACCTTACCAGTGTCAAGTCAGATTCGGAACGGCTGGCCCTCCAACCGCTCTCTAGGCGTCTTTTCCGGTGCTTCATCTCTCTCAGCTCCTCGGAGAACCAAGGAGCTAAGTGAGTTCTGTGCCGGGTCAGAGGCCGCAAAGGCACGACCCGGTCCAAAGCCCCGGCAGCCGCACTATCCCAGGCGGCCACCAGGTCATCAGCCGAGTCGTGAGCTAGAGTTTCAGGAAATGGCCCAAGCTCCATCTGGAACCTATCAGGATCCATCAGGCGCCTGGGGCGGAACCACCTGGTCAGCTCCGCCTCCCTGCGACGGGGTGCGGCAGTCAGAAAGTCAAGTCGAAGGAGCGAGTGGTCAGACCATGACAAGGGTTCAGTATCTATATCCCCTATATCAAGGCCACTCAACCACTGACCAGAGACAAAAACTAAGTCCAGAGTGTGTCCCCCCATGTGAGTAGGGCTGTGAATTACTTGGGTCAGGTCCATGGCCGTCATGGAAGCCATGAACTCCCGAGCTACCTCAGAAGTTTCACCAATGGATGGCAGGTTGAAATCCCCCATGACCACAAGTCTGGGGGTATCAGCCGCCACCTCAGCTATAACATTGAGGAGTTCGGGCAGGGTCGTCGCCACGTGGCAGGGAGCCAGGTACATGATCAACAGACCCATCTGCACCCCATGACCCCACTTCACAAAAAGGGACTCACATCCGGCTATCTGAGGCACAGTGGTCTCACAGTGACAGGTAAGATGTTGTAGCAGATGATTTTGTGTACTATGCTTAGATAGGACCGCAGCCAGCGCAGTTCCAGATTGTCCAAGTCCAAAATTTCAAATCTGGTGGCATAAGCGATTCTGTTGTGAGTAGAGGACTGGAGTACTCTTCTCATGAAATACCTCTGGACCCACTCAATTTTGCTAATGTCCGATAATCAGTACAGTGTGGATTCCAGGTGGATGAGCTGTATTCAAGAATTGGTCTAGCAAAGGTTTTGTATGCCCTAGTTAGAAGTACAATGTTACTGGAGAAGAAGCTTCACAAGATTAGGTTAACAATTCTTAATGTCTTTTTGGCAATGCTGTTACAGTGAGCTCTGCAGCTTAGATTGTTTGAGATGAGTACTCCTAGGTCCTTGACAAAGTGAGGGTCATCTATGAGATCATTTCCACCCAACTTGTATTTGGTGTTCTGATTTTTTTTTATCTTGATGTAGAATCTGGCCACCTTCAGCTCAAGTAGGGATGTGGCCAATTCCCATATCCTTGTGACTGGGGGAGGGGGGCATAAGGAGTTTTGTCTTCTCTAAATGGATAGCTTCCCCTCACATTGTAACCATACTCTTCTCCCTGTTAGTATACAAGAGGAGCAGCATCTACTGGTCTAAAAACTCAAGATGGCAGGGGTACCCAGTGATTAAATTTCTGCCCCATTTATTCACGTGTTAATGTCACATCCTAAGGGCAGATCACAATCATCATCTTAACTTTTAGGCCTTCCCACCCACAGATGTTATGGTTCAAGAGCAAAATGAAAATATGTGCCCTTCACCAAACTTTTGTTTCATAATTTATTGGGAAGTTGATAGGACTATGTTACTTTATCCCTTTGGTATATTTTTACCATTAGGTGCTGTGTTTTATGCTGTTATTGTTGTGCTTTTATCTTTGTAAAGTAATTACAAGTGATACGAGTGATCTCCGACCTCCAGACTTTTCGTCGGGCCCTAAAAACTCACCTCTTTCAGTTAGCCGGTCTCTCTTGATTTTATGATTTTATGGTTGGTTTTAAATTTTGATATGGATTTTAAATTGATAAATTTTAAACTATGGGCCAAATTTAATTATTTTAAATCTATTTTTAATCGTACTTTATGTATAAATGTTTTTATTTTGGCTGTTCACCGCCCTGAGTCCGAAAGGAGAAGGGCGGTATAGAAATTCGAATAATAAATAAATAAATAAAATTAGAAGTTTGCAACTGAAGCAAGCAAGATAAATAAATAAGCTCGTCCAGCTATAATCTCTGGAACAAAGGATACCTTCATTTTCAGCATTTCCCTTTTCCAGCAAACCACATCTTGATTGCATTTGCACATTTCTCAGCAGTTTTACCATTGGCCTAGGCCAGGGCTGTCAAACTCCTGGCCCATGCACTGGATGTGTCATGTGCTGACCATGCCCGGTTTAGCGAAGGGGGGGAAAGTCCCAATACGTCACATGACGCCACTGTGACAAAGTGAGTTTGACTCCCCTGGCCTAGGCAAATCATTCAGCAAAGAGCAAAATGCAAAACTATTGCAACTACCAAAAGACTCAGTGAAACTGTCCTCAGTACTTGTTTCTTCAAGGATAATGTAGCTTCATTGAGTTTATGCTTTGAAAGAATTCAAGGCAGTCCGTGGATTAAAATGCAATCTGAAAAAGGGCTTGTAGAAAATATTAGAACCAGTACCTTCTTCGTTTGTTTAAAATATTATCTTTGTACTGTCCTTCTGAAGATAAATTAGGACACAATCCGATAACTGTGGGATCATAGTCCAGGGACTACAAAGCTGTAGATTGTACTCTCCTTCAACAGACAAAGCTTTTTCAGTGGTCTGGGAAAGGTACATAGCTACAGCTTTCTTCAACACACACAGAATTCAAGGAATGTGTCAGTAGGAGGCAGAAGGTGAGGTGCAAATTAAATCCAATATCCATGAGATGCAGGGGTGGGTTCTATTTACCTTTACTACCTGTTTGCAATGGGAGCGCACATTTCTGTGCATGCACAGAAGCTTCTGCGCATGTGCAGATTGTACCTTATGACATCCGGGCAGGTGGGTGGAGCCTCCCACTGCTTTTACTACTGGTTCGGAAGAACCGGACAGAACCAGGAGCAACCCACCACTGATGAGATGCCACTGAAGACTTTCCATTTTTCCTTCCAGCTGCCTTCCATTTTTAGCTTTATTTTTGCATTTCCTTCACTCTAGATCTTTCTCGCTTCAATATTGTTGGGTTCCTCAAATGACAGAAAAAGCCCCACTGCAATCTCCAGGATTTTCTTTTGAAAAATTTATATATGCTTCCAATGCAGTCCTGTATCTGCCTGCTGAAAACAATGTCTAGTTGCAGTCAGTAAAGGTTACTGAATATCTGCAGCCTTAAAGACCATTAGTTGCAAAAATTCTGTAATAAAACTGCCAATGTTTGGGCAATGAATTTCCCTAAAGAGGCTATTCTAAATATTATATTACCTTGCTTTCTTACTTAGCTTTCCACTATATCTTGACCTACCTCTCATTTTATACTCCACTGTGGAATAAAGCCAAGGGTATTGCTTAAATGCAGTGCTTTGCAGTTTCAGTCCATAAGGATATGAGCAAAGGGGAACATAAGGTTAGATCTATATTTAGACAAGGTTAAAACCCTGTTGTTAGGACTGGAAAGATATTAATGTCACCCAGTGTTTAGTAAAACCCCTCCATATCTTGCCTTTCAAATCATATTTATTACTGGTTCCTCTATGGCAGTCCCAAAGGTGCTTTTTTTCAAGAGGCAACTGGACTTTCTGGTTTTTCTTTGAAGACGTTCCGCTTTTCATCCAAGAAGCTTCTTCAGCTCTGACTGGATGGTGAGGAATGGAAGGATTTATACTCCTTGCAGACAGCTTTGGAACAACCATAACCTGGATGACTGAGAATTTCCATAGACCTCTATGGCAGTGTTTCTCAATTTTGGCATCTCTATGATGTGTGGACTTCAATTCCCAGAATTCCTCCGTGAGCATGCTGGATTCAGAAGACTGAAAAACACTGTTTTATGGAATTCTGCTGGGCTTAGTATGCTAACTTGCACTATATGTTATATAACTTCATGTTGGTGCTCTTAGTAAATGCCTGGGTGAGATTTAAAAAAAGACTGTTTTCAGCATGTGTCCTAAATGAGGATCCTTTGCTTCACATTTCTGTTATCCTGACATGACATACAGGGACTCTCTGCAAGAAGTTATCAAGTTTTTAATCTTGCCTACATTTATTTATGTCTATGCTGTTAGATAAGGCTAATTGTATCACTCTTTACGTTAGCACATTGGTTTCTTATACTAGTACATTAGTGAGTCATATATCACGAGAATATAAAAATGTTAATTAATTAGGTCTCCTGCAAATGGTAGAGGCCTGGGAGGTTTGTGATATTTGCATCCTCAGCCCATTTTTTCTGACCCTGTCTCATTTCCACTCTGCCCTTACAGAGGTTTTGACAGTGGGATTATTAAAAAGCAAAAAGAGTGAGCTCATACCAGTTCATACTGGTTTGGGCAAACCGGTAGTTGTGTCCTCTGGGTGGGGGTGGGCCCGCCCATCCGCCCATCCGCCCATCCGCCCATCCGCCCATCCGCCCATCCGCCCATCCACCCATCCACCCATCCGCCCATCCACCCATCTGCCCATCCGCCCATCCGCCCCGGCATTATGCCATCCTATTTAGCTGTGTTTTTTAAGCTGCACGCATGCGTGCAAGCGCGCATGCGAGCAAAGTGCATGCACATGCTCACATTTTCAGTGCTGGGGCGAACCGGTTGTTAACAGATTAAAAGATTAACAGAGTTGGAAGGGACCTTATAGGTCATCTAGTCCAACCCTCTGCTCAAGCAGGAGACCCTACACCATTTGTGACAAATGGCAGTCCAATCTTTTCTTGAAAGTCTCAAGTGATGAAGCTCCCACAACTTCTGAAGGCAAGCTATTCGATTGGTTGATTGTTCTCACTGTCAGAAAGTTCCTCCTCATTTCTAGGTTGAATCTCTCCTTGGTCAATTTCCAACTATTATTCCTTGTCTGGCCTTCAGACAAGGCCAGTGCTTTGGAAAACAGCTTGACCCCCTCCTCTCTGTGGCAGCCCCTCAAATATTGGAACATTGCTATCATGTCTCCCCTGGTCCTTCTCTTCCCTAGACTAGCCATGCCCAGCTCCTGCAACCGTTCATCGTCCCCTAATCCTCTTGGTTGCTCTTCTCTGCACTTTTTCTAGAGTCTCAACATCTTTTTTATAGTGCGGTGACCAAAACTGGATGCAGTACTCTAGGTGTGGTCTTACTAGGGCTTTATAAAGTTGTATTAGTACCTCACTTGATCTTGATTGTATCCCTCTGTTAATGCACTTTAGGATTGCATTGGCTTTTTTAGCTGCCACTGCAGCTGTTAAATTATGTGAAGCCCATCTCTGGCTTCAAGAGTGAAGGGGAAGTAAGTAAGGGAATTCAATGTTAGACTCTGCTCTTTCAAGGCTTGAATCTTGGATATAAAGTCCTTGACTTACAATGATAATTGACCCTGACAATTATGGCTGTAAGCCATGTAAAGAGGATCACCCCTAGCTGAACCTGATTTTCTGACTAGAGAAAATCATATCCAGTTAGTCCAATTTTTTGTTGTGGTCATTAAGTGAATGTGGCGGTCATAAAAGAAACCCATTGTTCACGTGCTATTAGGTGTTTTGTTTTTCTAGAAACTGGATGACAATCACATGACGGTGGGGTGCTGAGGACAGCTGTAAATATGGGTTGGTGGTCAAGCACCCAAAATATGGTCATGTGATGGCAGGGGGAGCTAGGTCATAAGTAGGGTTTTTTTTGGGGGGGGGGGGTCCTTCATAGCTTCAAATTGTCACTAAGCAACCAATTGTAAATTGAGGACTACCTGCAATGAAATTCAAGGAATGTTAATGGTATTCTTAGAGTAGCAATTTTAAGCGTGATTCCAACAAATGTAATCTAGCTAGGATAGGACTTCAAATTTGTTAGGTGAATGCTTTTGAACTTCAAAGCACCTCTATGTCTCCAGCACACTGTAATTGTGGCCTTATTCTGAAAGTTCTACATAGTATTGATAATATGCAGTATGTGACCTCTAACCTAGGCAAACAAACAAACAAACAAAAAAAGCCCACAGGTTATATATGAAATATGACTGCATGACTGCAAACTGCAAAGTTTCAAAGTATTCATTTTAGTGTGCATATATAAATGCCCCTCCCTTCCCAGTGAAAATTATATATGCAACATTACCTTGAAGATGGACATTCTGAAATAGGTCCAGCTGTTATATTCTCATTTTGGGGATTCATTGCTAATTTAAAACCTAGATTGAATCTACTGAAATGAAACAAGAACTGTAAAGGCACAGACCTGAAGGACACTAAATTGGAAATTAAATTCAACTTATTGACAATGTTGGCAAGAAAGCGACTTGACTTATTCAGCATCATTAACATTTCTTAAGAATTATCTTAAGATAATTATCTGAGTAAAAGTACAAAATCCAGGACTTCTGCCAAGACATTTATAATAATATTCTAACATTTTATTTGAGAGATTTTGTAAAGCCTTTTCCAGAGACCCAATTTCATGTAGTATTTAAGGCATCAGGCTAGAAAAGAGGAGATTGTGAGAGACTGTTTTAGGCCAGTCACTTTCCCTCAGCCCTAGGAAGCAGGCAATGACAAATTACTTCTGAAAAACCTTCCAAAAAAAAGTGCAAGGACTTGTCCAGGAAGTCTCTGAGAATCAGGCACAACAGAGCAGAGGGAGAAAAAAATCCTTTCCCCATTCTTTCCCTCTTCCACCATGCAATTATAGAAATATAATGCTTCTCAGCACCATACGCAGGTACAATTTTTTAATTTTATTTTACAGATGAAAACACTAATTGTGCCTTGGCCAACAGTGTGGAACAGGACATTACATCTGCTTTCTTAAATCTGAATACTTTAGCCAAGCACTCTGCGTTAATCTTTTCACCATCTTTGTCTACCAGTCATTTAATGACTCAGAAAAGATTATGTTTTGTATTTGGCTTTGCATTGAGACAAAAAGTTGTCAGTCTTTAGCATTCTTTTCAATCTACTTCCCATGTTTATTTCTCAGTCCACAGTTGGAGTTTTGGAACAGTACAGGTAGTTCTCTCCTTATGACTGACTATTTAGCAACTGTTCAAAGTTACAAAAGACCCTCCCCCAACTACTTATGAGCTACTTTCAAAGTTCTGACAGCTGCCTCCATGGTTACATGATCACATTTTGGGAGCTTGGCAAGAGGCTTATGTTTATGGCTGTTTGCAGCATTCTACCATCCTAAGACTGTAATTTAGAACATTTTCTTTTTTGACAGAAATTGGTTTATGTCTAGTTTTTGGTTAAAAAACCCAGGTACAGTGGATTTACTTAAAGACCACAGTGTTGCTTAACCACTGCTGCAAAAATATTATAAAATTGGGCAGTCATGTGGTGTCCCACTTAACGACTGTCACAATTTACAACCAATTACAGTCGTAAATCAAGGACTATTCAAAAAGTAACACTTTAAACAGAACCGAGTGAGTAATTTAGTCATCCTTCATGTGATCTATATTAGAATACCAACTCAATGCACGATCATATTCTCTTGGTAACAATTAATTCTTTATATCAAAGATTCCCACACTGCTGGAATTATTTAGAGAGCCGAGGTGGAGCAGTGGTTAGAGTGCAGTACTGCAGCTACTTCAGCTGACTGCTAGTTCAGCAGATCAGCAGATCAAATCTCACCGGCTCAAGGTTGACTCAGCCTTCCATCCTTCCGAGGTGGGTGAAATGAGGACCCAGATTGTTGGGGGCAATATGCTAATGCTAATGCAATATGCTAATATGCAATATGCTATATGCTAACTTTGTAAACCGCTTAGAGAGGGCTGTAAAGCACTATGAAGTGGTATAGAAGTCTAAACAATAATAATAATAATTTAATCTAATTACTTAGCATAGTTGATTGCCCATATTTGATATCATTATATTCAAGGTTTTCCTCTTTCTTTCTCACAGATATATTCCTTTCATTGTTTGTATATAGTGATCATGAGATATTCAATTCCTTTGTAGTATTTTTCCTTCTTCTTAAAATATTTATTTTTCAGTCTTCTTATGTAAATGTGTTGTAAGATTGTAAAAGCTGATGTTTCCATTCCCCTTAATACTACTTAGATGAGGTGCTGGTGAATATTTCTGCTTAATGATGGGAATCTGTTTCTGCTTACAGCTATAGTGCTATAACCTTGTAATTCACACAACATTGATACTTCAGTAAGTCTGATGGAGGAGCGATATAATGCTGGGAGCCATGTATAATCTCCTCCAAGCTTCAAAATCTAAGGAACTGGTTTGAACAAAACTCAGCAGCACTTTTTCATGTCGCTGTTGATAAAAATAGGAGCACCAATATGATCGCCAACGTCCGATGACGGATATGGCACAAGAAGAAGAAGAAGAAGAAGCTTATCTTCCTTAGGACATGTTGGAGTCCCAGTCATTGGCCAGGTTCCTAGGGATTCTGAGAACTGTCATCCATCCCATCTGGAGGGCACCAGATTGGGGAAGGTTTGATTAAGTACATGTATCATAATCAACCCCATTCTATCTCCATCTGAGGAGAGCTTGTTCTCTTCATTATGTTAATCCTCATTTGACTAATGTATGCAATTTCCTAAATCAGGAAATGAGATCTCAACAGAAAATTGCTGCAGGGGACAAGCTTCTACTTTCATGCTCAGTTTTTCAAAATATATACTTTGCCTTGCTTTCTGTTCCTCCAGGAATTTGACACTGCATGAGGCTACCGCTGTATGATTTGCAGCCATTTTGCTGCTTTTATATGAGGTATTGCTGTATGGCTTTTATCTTGTTGCATAGAATAATGTATTCATTTTGGTTAGGCTAGTCACTTAGGAATGGTTTGCGTGTCATGGGTATAGAAATATTTGAAATAACTGGTAAATGAAACCACTGGTTTAGGGAATAAATTCACTGGTTTAGGGAATTAATTTTTTTTTAATGTTTTGGAACTATTTAAAATTATAGGATAGATTTATTTATTTACTTATTTGCTGAAGTTCTAAGACATCACTTTTTCCTCAGGTCTTCTTGCTCTTGGAAATGCAAGTACTCTTTGCATTATCAAATGAGTCAGATTTTCCTCTGCCTACCTAATTATCTTTCCCCCCCTTATTCTTATGCATAATATTTGAAGACAAAACAATACACTGCTTAGTCATGTTGAACTGTTCCACCAGCCTTTCTTTTGATGATAATGACCCGAATTAGCTATGCTTCATTTAAAATTCCATCCACTGATTGCCCCCAGTTTCCCCCCCTTCCTCCCAGGCCAGTACTTTGAAATATGGCTTACTAGAGGTTTAAGGTAAAGTACTTCTGTTCTGAGCCCTTGCCAAAACCATTAAAAATATTTGCTGCATAGTTATAGCTTGTGTTGTCTCCCTGGAGAAATGATATAAAAGTAAATTACATGGAAGTGTTGTATGAAAAGGACTTTATTAACCAATTCTTCCTCTACCAGCATTTCTTTAAATTGCTTACTGGGGACAGCAGACAATTAGACATGTGTTAGGACTGAAATGTAATAACTGTCTAACATTCCCAGTAAATGAAGCAAGTGGTATTCTAATATGCAAATGCATGTGTTTTGTAAATTAGTTAGGAGGGAGAACTGGCCATCGTCTGAGGTCCAAGTACCTCATGAAAAATGCAATGGTAACCTTGGATCCTCCCCACCAAACTCAAGCTGTGGTTACAATAGCCAGACCCCTGGGGTCAGATTTGAGAGCCATAATGCATTAAGGTGCAAATCAGTGGTGGGTTTCAAAAATTTTTACTACCTACTATGGGCGTGGCTTGGTGGGTGTGGCTTGGTGGGCATGACAGGGGAAGCATACTGTAAAATCTCCATTCCCTCCCCACTCCAGGAGAAGGATATTGCAAAATCCCCATTTCCTCCTGATCAGCTGGGACTCGGGAGGCAGAGAATAGATGGGGGCGGGGTCAGTCAGAGGTGGTATTTACCGATTCTCTGAACTACTCAAAATTTCTGCTTCTGGTTCTCCAGAACTGGTCAAACCTGCTGAAACCAAACTCTGGTGCAAATACGTGAATTTCTATGAATTACCCACAGATTGTTGAAGGTAGTTGAGAAGAATGTGTTGGGGGATTGAAGACTGAAACAGAGGACTGGAGGCTAAAACATATGAAGAACAGTTACAGGAAGTGGATATGTCTAATTTAGTGAAAAGAATGACTAGGGGTGACAGGATAGCTTGTTGCAATATCTAAGGAGCCACCAGAAAAAAAGAGTTGGTCAACCTATTCTCCAAAGCACTTGAGTGCAGGACAAGGAGCAATAGATGGAAACTAATCAAGGAGAGAAACAATCTAGAACCAAGGAAAAATTTCCTGATAGTTAGAAAACTTAATCAGTGGAACGACTTGCCTCCAGAAGTTTTGAATTCTCCAACACTGGAAGTTTTTAAGAAGAGACTGGACAACCATTTGTCTGAAATGGTATAAGGGTTGAGCAGGGGTTGAACTAGAAGACTCTGTTTTTCTGTTATTCTATTTGGGGAGCCTAAACTGCAAGAGGGAATTGAGAAAAGTGTAGAAGAGGAGAAAAATGATCCTGCTAGAGATTTTAGTAGTGTATAAGTATGATGGGTATATGTGTGTGAGTGTGTGTGTGTAAAGCTTACAGAGTGGGCATTCTGCATCATCATCCACTGGTTGGGGGCTGGGAGAGCAGGGCTAAACGATCTTGTTGATCAAATGGTATAAATAACGGCATTTGTAAATTATGTAATTTGCTTCATGCATACAGTGACATCAACATGCATGATTCACCATGCCTTTTACTGAACACCTTTGGGGATACGTATCCTGAAATTAACAATTCACTTTCCTGTAGTATCTGATGAAGTTTCAAGAAGGAAAAGGGAGAAAGAATAATACTCCTCCCTCTCCCCATTCTGCCAAAGGTTTTCATCTACATCTCAAGTACTTTAAAAATGTGTTTGCATGTTTATTTCCAAGATTCCCATTATATCAGAAGAAAGAAAAAGAAACTTTAGGATCATCTTGGGTGCTTTCCGTATAGTCTAGATCAGTGGTCCCCAACCTTTTTATCGCCGCGGACCAATCAGTCTTTGATAATTTTACCGTGGCCCGCTGAGCGCGCGCAGGGGTGGGGGCTTTGGGCCACACGTGCGTACCTGCGCGGGGCTCTCTTCCCTGGAGCCTTTGCGCACGGCCCAGGAGCTTTTGCGCACGGCCCAGGAGCTTTTGCGCACGGCCCAGGAGCCTTTGCGCTGCAGCGTTCATGTCCCCCGGCCGCTGCGCGGCCCGGTCCAGGTACTCCACGGCCCGGCACCGGTCCGCGGACTGGGGGTTGGGGACCACTGGTCTAGATTTCTTCCACGTGTGCCACATTGGGGAAGCAATCTCAGTTAGCCTGGTGAGGTAGTCCAAACAACAAACATGGACAGGACTTCTAGCTCTATCTTTATTATAAGGTTACATTAGCAGTATCTTGCAAAAACAGAGATATTTATCTCCTCCTTTACTCTGGCAAACTAGGGAGGGTCCCTTCTCAAGCATTCCCCACACCATCCCCCCTTCTATGGGATGAGACACCTTTTGCATGCTGATTGTCCCATCTATGGCTCTCCTTGCTGCTTCTCAAAAATCATTCCCACAGGCCATTACATAATCACTCACGTTAACTCCAATCCAGCCTCCATCTTTCCATAGACTAATGCATGTGCAACCCACCAGGCAAACATAGCACTAGCAATAGCACTTAGACTTATATATACAGTGCTTTACAGTCCTCTCTAAGCAGTTTACAGAGTCAGCCTATTGCCCCCAACAATCTGGGTCCACATTTTACCCACCTCAGAAGGATGGAAGGCTGAGTCAACCTTGAGCCTGAGATTTGAACAGCCAAATCGCAGGCAGCTGGCAGTCAGCAGAAGTAGCCTGCAGTACTGCACTCTAACCACTGTACCACCATGGCTCAATATACACATGTGTATATTACCATCCAAAAGATGTGCCGATTTTGTAATTGTGGACTATGTGCTTTGAAGACAAAAAGGCTCAAGTCTCCGTGCAAACAGTAACCAAGCAAGAACATTAAGACAATCATGCCTGGATAAAGGCATAACCACGTAGTTGGATTCCAGATTCTTCATATGTGTTCAGGAGCCTAATCTGACACTGCAGTCCTTGTAACTGTCACATACTAGTATCTCATCTAGATGTAGAATTCAGGACTTCCAGGTCAACAAAAAGGAGAAGACTGGGTTAGAAAAGACTGTGGGTGCTTTTCAAAACAGACATTATGTGACTAACTTTGTAAAATTTTATTTTACAGCTGTCGAGAAATTTTATCTACAGCCTCTGTTTCTCATTAAATTGGAAGATTCTTATTTGGCCAGCAACAGCCTTGCCTCTAATCATGTGATACTAGAAGCCTTGATAAAAAAAAAGTGACATTTTTGAGATTGAGGGTTCCATTAAAAAGCTGCCCTGACAAATCGATCTACTATCTTGTTGAACAGGCTTACTAATCTGCCCTCCAGATGTGATTGATTTCAATTTATTATGAGAATTAAAGGCCCAATGCATTTTGGAGGCTGGTAAAAGCTGCCAAAGAAGAACATAAGGTTTAAGACATGGGCTCCTTCTTAATTAGTTCTTTAGTACGAATTTGTCAGTAAATTATGCAAGTAATGTGAATGTGGGATCTGATTTGGTTTCCTGTCCTACTCGTCTCTTTGTGTTTTCTACCATGCTGAACCCATGCTGGAAGCAGCCTCTCCCTGCCTGTCAGTCAAACAACCCTGCCTGAGATGGCATCTTTTTCTCAAAACCCAGAGCTTCCTTCAAGGCCACCATTCTAACCAGTGGTGGGATTCAGCCAGTTCGCACCACTTCGGGAGAACCAATTGTTAACTTGCTGAGCAGTTTGGTGAACTGGTTGTTGGAAGAAATCATTAGGGCAGAGAATTGGTTGTTAAATTATTTGAATCCCACCACTGATTCTAACCCTATTTCTTCATCATTTTTTAAAAAAATGTCTTGTAACCACTACCTATTTCATCATCCATCTTCCTTCTTCACTTTCTATCAGATCTAGATAGGCTGACTAGATTTCCAAGAATAAAAATCAGGACACATTAATTCATCTCATTTTATATGTGTATTAATGTGAATTCATTATGCAATTTCTCAGGGGCCCTGAGCAAAAATTACAAAGGATGGGAGAAAGAGAAGAGACTGGGAGTTCAGGTATGTAGTAAATGGGTTTTCAAAAATTCCAACTACTTCCTCCTCCCTATTGTGTTCTCACATTGGGTGCAAGATATTTTCCAGGGGAAATCAAGTTATTGGGTGGATAACAAGCAGTAAAAGACTGTTTCATGTATGAGCCAGGAAGGAGAGAATGGAGTAGACATTTCTTTTCCATCCCCACCTCTCATCACATCAGGAGATACGTCCAAACTTGAAAACCGAGGCAATATCAAAACAGTCTGATTATCTGTTACTGTTTATATGATTGTTGCTTTCCATGCTACTGCTACCTATTCAAACTTAAGCTAATTCTACCATATCTGGGCTGCAAAAATGGGCATGATCATGAGAGGGTAGTAGCAGAAATATAGAGCGCTATTTTTGCTGCCATCTAGTGGTCATGCATATTTTTACAGTCCTGACAACGGAGCACTAAAGAATTTGTAGATGCAATGAATGGTTGTATCTGTTTGAAGGCAAATCTCAAACTGCTGGCTGAGATGGATTCTTGGAAATCATGGTATGTTCCTGGTTTGTAGAGTGTGTTGTGCCCAGGGCCTGAATCCTTGTACTTTTAGTTTTGGGATCTGAAACACTAGTACATTCATTTAAATGCCAAAGAAACATGACAGAGTGAAACTAGCTCAAAAAGCCGCAGGAGTGAGAAACTAACTTGAATATGATGAATATGATATAAACTAGGAAAGAAGTTCATCTGTGATTTTTTTCCCCCTGAGGGCTGTTAATCCAATTTTAATATTAAATTTATTAATTGAACACCAACTCAGTTGTCACTTTTTATTCCCAAGATACAGAGGTTTAAGGAAAAGCTACATTTGGTCTTTAGTTAAAATGTATTTAGAATAGAATAACAGAGTTGGAAGGGACCTTGGAGGTCTTCTAGTCCAACCCCCTGCCCAGGCAGGAAACCCTACACCCAGTGGTGAAATCTAAAATTTGTTACTACTGGTTCTGTGGGCGTGGCTTAGTGAAGGGGGGGTAATGTGACTGGGTGGGCGTGGTCAATTATTTTTTTACTTTTAAAACCATTTTTTACATGTACAACCATGTAAAAAATGCTTTCAAAAGGCTCTGACGATCCCAGCTGAGTTGCCTGATCGTCAGATGGTTTTTAAAAACCCTCTGCCGATCAGGCAACTCAGCTGGGATTGTCAGAGCTTGGATTGTCGGAGCCATTTAAAAGAAAAAAACTTTTTTTCTTTTAAGTGGCTCTGACGATCCCAGCTGAGTTGCCTGATGGCAGGCAACTCAGCTGGGATCATCAGAGCTTGGTTCGTCAGAAGCATTTAAAAGAAAAAAAGCCTCTGATGATCGCCCAGCTCAGCAGGGCATGGGGGGCGGGGGCAGGGATTTTTGCTACCAGTTCTCCAAACTGCCCGCCACCATCGCTACCTACTCGCCCGAGCCAGTCCGAACCGGGAGCATTTCATTCCTGCCTACACCACTTCAGACAAATTTATAGGGGCTAGAGGGAAGAATAGGTGAAAATATAACTCTCTTTCTCTCTCTTTGGTTTCCTAGCAACCAAGAAGGTTGATTAAGAGTTATTCATGTGCTAAAGGGCAACTTGGTGGCCGAAAGCCCTACTAAGCAGGTATATACAAAAGTATGAAGCCTATTGCTTAACGCATTGTAAGCCGCCCTGAGTCTCCGGAAAAGGGCGGCATATAAATCGAACCAATAAATAAATAAATAAATAAACTCATCTGGACACAAGGAGAAGTCTCCATTGCAGCGGGACTCCATGTTCATCAGGTTTTCAATCACATTCTTTTGATTGTGATATCAAAACAAATGAAAGCCTAAGTCCCTGTAGAACTTTCTATGGAAGAATTTAAACTTTGGCTGAGTCTTGCATCCCTTTTACATTAGTCTGTTAATAAGCCTATTACAGCTGTCCCATTAAATGTGGCAACATCAAAAGGATGCAAAATGGATTAGCAGCCTTGTGGTTCTATCCCCATTCCTTATAACTACTTGCCCTGTTTAGGAGTAATGTCTCAATATGAGAATGGTTTGGTTTGAATCCTGAAAGCCAGAATTAATTTTTGCAGACAAAAAGTGGGCTACCATAGCCTGGAAGTTGCATGTGACTTCCAGATCCATTTTAATAGACCCCCAAGTTTCCCAAGATAGAACTCTGAAATTTGGCAGCTATCTACCATTTATAAAAGATTGTTTTAAATATGAACTGTATTTGAATTAATCATTTTTATATAAATTACTGTCCCTGAATCACTATCCCTTGCCATACATAATGTGCACAGGGATATGCACACATTCATTTGTTAATCAAATAAAATTTGAAGGTTAGGAAAAGAAAACCATTGTTCATTGGATAGTGATGGGGATTGGTTGCTTATATATATACTGAGACAGGTCCTTGATTATTTGTTTGTTTGTTTGTTTATTTATTTATTTATTTATTTATTTATTTATTTATTTATTTACTTACTTACTTACTTACTTACTTACTTACTTACCGCCTGCCTCACTAACCACAGCAATTTTAATAAATAAATCAATTCACTTACCTTCAGTATATTTAGCTTATTATCAGTAGTAATAGATCAAAAAGCAGTGGGTTCCCCAAATTAAAATAGTGAATCACACATTTTTCCTTTGCTTTATATGATGAATTGTATGGATTGCTTTAAATGATGGAGTTTGTTGAGGAAGTGGCAATTTAATTCTATTCCTTTATTTCTGAACTCAACCTGAGTTCCTTCAAGACATACAAATATGATCTGGAAGAAAATGGTAGAGGTGCTTTATTTAAGATTGTTATCTATTATAAATTTTGACTTAAATGAAAGAAATCTGGCCAAATTCATGTTTGTTTTTTAAAGTATATTTTAGAAACCTAGTTGCATTTAAAAACCATAGCAAATAACACGCAGATAGTAGTCCCATTCTAATCTCAGTCACCATAATTGTGTTCAGATGTACAGTGGAAGAAGTCTTCAATCTGATATCAGAGTACTGACATCAATAGCCAAAGGAAGAATTTGATTGCTTTTCCCACCTTAAAGATACTACAGATACATAGAACAATAACATTACTATCCCCCAGAAATACCATATGGACAATATGTTCACAAATATCACTCTTTCTATTTACTACAATCTAATAATTGTATAGCAAAAAGTATAAAAGTTGTACATAAACTATTGTTTGTCAGAATGGAACATATGTAAGGAATTTCCAGTAGCAAAGCAGCCAACAAATGTTGTAATCCATATACAGTTTGCTGATAGACATATATCAAAGAGGATTGTATCCAGTCTGTTTCACTTTTAAATGTGCTCCAATTTAAGTCCACTCTATCACATTCCCACATCATTGTGATTTTTTTAACATGCAACAAATACCTCTTTTATATATACAGATTTTTTAATAAATGTGTCTGTTATATGCATTTTTTTTAAAAAAAAAAATTGATTTATATGCTGCCCTTCTCCGAAGACTCAGGGCGGTTTACAATGCATTAAGCAATAGCCTTCATACTTTTGTATATTTTATACAAAGTCAGTTTATTGCCCCCACAATCTGGGTCCTCATTTTACCTACCTTAGAAAGGATGGAAGACTGAGTCAACCTTGACTCATTTGGTACATTATTTTTATACTTTCGTACGTATCTTTATCAAATATATTTTAATGCACTATGGAATTAAGAGTTACATCAACTAATCCAAAGAAGTTTGGAATTTGAGGGATACTATGTTCTAGAAAGTGCAGTGAAGGTCTTTAGAAGATGGTTCAAATGACAATTTCTGATCCTTATGAGCAGATCACTGGTTTGACTGCTTCTGGTGGGAACTAGGAAATTAACTGCATAATACATGTCACACAGTAAACATTAACGGACATATGAAAAAGCATATCTATTATCTATCATTTTTGTCTGTTCGCTGAGAGTTGAAGACTTGATGGCTCATAAGGAATGAAAAACGAAGCAACAGGATTGCCATTGTTGGCTATCAGTAGTACTTTAATGTTTTGATCATTGATGTATTGCTTACCTAGGAGGGACCTGATTGGAATGATGCCCCTTAATCTGTGGAGAACTGAGGTGTGAAAGAATGTGTTTTAGTGAAATGAGCAATATGCCCCATTTGCTCTGGGTTAACAATAGGTTAAAGACAGGAAGATTCCAGGCAGTAGAAGCAAGAAGAAGAGAGCAAGCAAGAACCATAATATCAAATTGCCTGAAATACCAAAAGTTAGTCTTATTTTGGTGGGAAATATGATACTAAATGCATCCATCTGGCTGACAATCTTAACTGGGTCTTGTTTTGGGGGTAGGGCTTATATTACAAGCATCCTGAAAAATCATGCTAGGGCTTATTTTCTGGTTAGGTCTTATTTTCAGGGAAACTCTCTCTCTCTCTCTCTCTCTCTCTCTCTCTCTCTCTCTCTCTCTCTCTCTCTCTCTCTCTCTCTCTCTCTCTCTCTGTGTGTGTGTGTGTGTGTGTATAAGCCCCACCTATGGTTATGGTGAAATACTATTCCACCTATAGAAATGAAATAAATATCAATATATCTGAAATAGCTAAGATGCAAGCAATGTGAAACCACAGAATTTATAAAATGTATTTTGCCACCAGTTGTTCCTTTTAGTTGAAGAGTATCAAGATCAGATAAGAACCTTTCCTTTGAAGCTGAATTTCACCACAGTTTCTTAGTAGCTATTCTGGTAGAGCAGATCGTAGTGAATCAAGTTGACTTGATGCATTAGCAGTGTTATGTTGATCCCTTTAAGAAAGTAATAGTATTATGTACAACATAAAGCAAAGCTTTGCGGGCATCCAATTATGTACCGCTTGGTATGGATGGCCTGTCCTAGTGAGACCATTTTTTTTCCCCTTTGGGCAGCAATGTTAACAAACAAACAGGCTTTGTTCCCAGGCCATTTCTGTGGAGAACATTTGGCTCATGATTCACTACAGAGAGAACTGTCCTTGTTTGTTCATCCATAAAAACAAAACTCTTCTTCTAGAAGTTCCTGGCAAAACCTTCTCTCTGGCATCCCTCAGGCTATTCAAACTGGAACGGTATAATTCTTGCTAGGAAAAAAATCCCAAAGCCAGTGCAAAGAAAGTAAAATCTTTATGAGAAACAGCCAAGGTGTAACAAATTGGAAACAAACTTGTTGATTTTCAGAAGTGGTTTTTTTCTATTAGTTACTGAGAAGGGAGACAAAAGCAAAGGATTCAAATATATTTAATTGTTCGATCCAGTCTTTAAAAGTTATTTTTTTTCATTCCCTGCCTCAAAAAGAGAATGTATTTTCCACTTATTGCTGAAGATGGATGCGAATATCTGCAAATTATTGTTATTTTCATTTTTGTTTCCTATTGCTAATGCAATAGGAAATATATTTGTACCTAACAGGATACAATCCCTGCTCTGCACCTTGTTGTAAATCCAAGGTTTCTGGTCCTAGGTTTCATATTTCTCATTTACACACACACACACACACACACACACACACACACACACACAGTCTCTGTCATATAAACATACACTTAAACTTTTATGCACCTTGTTGAGAAATCTGGATATCTGTTCTCCAGATTCTAAGTTGACAGAAAGATTAAACTGAGTGCGTGCATGAAGGGAAGGGACAGGAAGGGAAAGGAAGGTGCAAGATCAGGGGTGAAATGCTCCCAATTCGGACCTGATCATCTGATCTGGTAGCGATGGATGCGGGTGGTTCGGAGAGCCAGTAGCAAAAGTCCCTGTCTGCCCCCATTGCCCAGCTGAGCCGCGCAATCATCAGAAGCTTTTTTTTTATTATTTTTAAAAGCATTTTTTCTACAACCTCTTCGGCCAAAGAGATTATAGAAAAAATGCTTTTAAAAGTAAAAACAAAACCTCTGCCAATCAGGCAAGTCACCTGGGATCGTCAGAGGCTTTAAAAGCGTTTTTTTAACAACCTCTTCAGCCGAAGAGATTGTAAAAAAATGGTTTTAAAAGTTAAAAAAAAAAAAAGTTGGCCATGCCCACTCAGTCATATTACCCCCCCCACCTAGCCACACCCATAGAACCAGTAGTAACAAAATTTACATTTCACCACTGTGCAAAATGCTAGATGCAGCAAAGTGCAAGGCAAGACACAAGGCAAGGTGCAGGGCAAGGCTCAAGGCACAAGACACAAGGCAAGGCAACGCAAGGCAAGGCAAAGTGCAAGGTGCAAGCAAGGCCAAAGGAAAGGAAAGGTGCAAGGCAAGGCATAAGGTGCAAGGCACAAGGTGCAAGGCAAAAAAGGGCAAAAAGGACAAAAAAGATAGAAGGTGGAAGGTGAAAAATACTAAAAGGGAAGATATTATAGTGTCTAGATAATGCTATTATTTATTTATTTATTTATTTATTTATTTATTTATTTATTTATTTATTTATTTATTTATCAACAAGTACAAGGAAACAAGTAACAGTATAGACATAGACATGGACACATGACAAAAAAAATTGGCACAAAATAAAAGGATATAAATAGGCAAAACTTAGCCATAAACACATAGAATGATTACATATAAATGGGGACAGTAGGACAGGGATGGAAGGCATGCTGGGTGCGCTTATGCACGTCCCCTTAGGGACCTCTTAAGAAACATGAAAGGTCCATGGTAGACAGTTTAAGGTAAAAGGTATGGGGATTAGCGATATATCAGATTTCTTGGAATAGCTTGATTTGTGGAAGGCTAACATAAAAATGACCTTTGATTGATTGATTGATTGATTGATTGATTGATTGAATGAATGAATGAATGAATGAATGAATGAATGAATGTCATCAAGTTGGTATTGAGTGTTAGCACCCACCTAGATACACTTTCTCCATTATTAAAGGAAAATTAGTAATATATCCTAATTGGGTTTTATCAAATATAGATGTGGTTTTGTGTTACACCAGAACCTCCACCAAAGATTGTTATAAAGAAGAAATAAACCAATGTTTGTTAGGTCTCAATTTTTGTAAACATAAATTCCAGCTATTAAAAACTGTTTTTTTCTGCACATCTCCCAGTTTATAGCATTTGTATTACAATATATATATATATATTCATGTATATATTATATTATATTATATACATATATTATATTATATACATTCATATATTAATGTAATTCATTTTCAAGAGATCTTTGTTCTTATACTGCTTTCTTCCCCTATGAGATTTACCATCTTGCTTGAGAAAAAGCTCTTGGCAACTTATAAAGTTACAAATATTTGGAATAATAGTTGACCCACAAAGATATTATATTGTATTATCGCTATGGAATTTGGTCTTTTAATTCTGATGGTTAAATATTTACATTTTTTGAGCATAGGGTATGTCTTATTCCAACCCTTCCTGCCCCAAATATAATCCATTAAAAAACAGGAAAGGCAATAAGCTACCCAAATAAATTCATAAATGATTAATGGAAAATATTTTTTTCCCATCAGAGATGTTTGATGCTCTCTTGGAATTCTGTTTTCTCCTATCTTTTGAACTATTAGTTTTCCTAGCTAAATGTTTTGTTTCTTTGAAAGGAAATGATCCTAGGCAATGAAAATAGGTGCAGCTTTTCATGGCTGAAAGTTTCGTTCATGGTTTAATCTCTGAGAGAAAATGCATCTTGAAAATGGGACAAGAAGTAGACCAGCTTTGAAAAATTTGAATGAAGTCTGAAACTTCTGAAATCCTTCCATAACAGATTGCATAAGTATATATTTCTCTTCTGATTTCATGTTTGTTACACTACGAGTCTTGTCAGGAGCATGAAATTAGATTTACCACAAAGTTTGGAAAATGCACCAAATTCCATATATGCCAACCATATATGAATGCATTCAATGCATTCTTTACTTTACATTTTTTTAAACCTAAATTATCAAAGCAGTTAAGAAAACTATTATGTTACTCTTGGATTTGTTACACTTACAAAAATAAATGGCATATGTTCCAGCACCATGGGAAACATCAGTATTACCTGCATTGGATTTCAGGAATTAAAATGCTTTAGTTTATATGTGAAAACACAGAAAGGCAAATGACATTCTATCACTTAGAGGCCACATTATAAAGCTGACAGCTGTAAAAGATGACGCTCAGTGCCTCATTTTTATAGAATTGACAATATTCACAATTAAAAACTCTCTACAGTTCTCTGAGGGGACAACTGGGAATACAAAATCTAACTGATAAGACTATTTTATGAGACTACCAATTCTAACCAGGTGTTTCAAAAGAAAAAGAAAATCATCAAGGGACATATATCAGATTAACAGAGCAATCTTGTGGTCCTCAAAAGAGATCCAAAGGCCATAAGACTGTATTTGTCTTCTCCACCAGCTTCTATACCTGGCAGTTCTAAGGAGCGGAAATTCCAACCATGGAAAAATCTGGATTCAGATTGTAGTGGAAAGTAGATAAGAAGTAGGCCAAGGACATGGAGAGTTGATGAAATCTCTTATCACTAAAAGAACATCCAAATTTGGGGAAAAGATGAGAAACGGGGGTTGTTGTAAGGGTGCTATTCAGCAGGTTCTGACAGGTTTATTTATTTATTATTTATTTTGTCGCATTTCTATGCCACCCAACTCCCAAGGGACTCTGGGCGGCTTACAACAGAGAATAAAACAATGCAACAATATCCCATACAAAAGTTAAAAAAAAAACATTAAAACATTAAAACGTTAAAACACATACACTCCAATTTGTGGCTGGATCTCGCAAGATCACTATAACGAGATCAATGGCCCCAGGCCTGCCGGAAGAGCCAGGTCTTCACCGCTTTCCGGTAGGCCAATAGGGTGGGGGCGGTCTGGACTTCAGGAGGTAATTGGTTCCAGAGAGCCGGGGCAGCCACAGAGAAGGCCTTCCCCCGCGGGCCCGCCAGCTGACATTGTTTAGCTGACGGGACCCGGAGGAGACAGACTCTGTGGGATCTTACCGGTCGCTGGGAACTATGTGGTAGAAGGCGCTCTCGAAGATAGCCTGGTCCTCAGCCATGTAGGGCTTTAAAGGTAATAACCAACACCTTGAATTGTGCCCGGAGACTGATAGGGAGCCAGTGCAGCTCGCGGAGAATTGGTGTAATGTGGGTATATCTAGGTGCACCCACTATAACTCGTGCGGCTACATTCTGGACCAACTGTAGTCTCCGAACATTTTTCAAGGGTAGCCCCATGTAGAGCGCATTGCAATAGTCCAACCGTGAGGTGACAATGCCATGAGTGTCTGTGAGGAGAGTCTCCTGATCCAAGTAGGGTCGCAATTGGTGCACCAGACGAACCTGTGCAAAGATCCCCCTAGCTACAACTGTCAGATGTTGTTCCAATCTCAGCTGTGAGTCTAGAAGGACACCCAAATTGCGAGCCCGTTCTGAGGGGGGCACTTTCTCTTCTGGAGAACCGGTAGTGGAAATTTTGAGAAGTTCGGAGAACCAGCAAATGCTACCTCTGGCTGGCCCCAGAGTGGGTGGGAATGGAGATTTTGCAGCATCCTTCTCCTGAAGTGAGATGGGAATGGAGATTTTTCAGTATCCTTCCCCTGCCATGCCCACCAAACCACGTCTACCAAGCCACCCCATGCCCACCAAGCCATGCCCACATAACCGGTAGTAAAAAAAATTCCACCACTGGTCCCTTGTCAGTATTTGTCTGAAGTTATTTCATGGTTGGATGGCAAAGGATGATAATCAGATGCTATTTCCTTTGTATCACTTCTTATTATTTTCTGAATATCTAGAATTGCTTTTTTATGAACTCTCAAATAATAATTTAGCTTTCCAATTCTTCAAGGAAATGCTGGGTCTTATGCAATCTAAACGAAAAGGCTTAGAGCAGTAATATTTATTTATTTATTTATTTATTTATTTATTTATTTATTTATTTATTTATTTATTTATATACCGCCCTTCTCCCAAAGGACTCAGGGTGGTGAACAGCCAAGATCAAATACATAAATATAAAAGTTAAAAACAATTTAAAACCAGATTAAATACTGTGGCCCACAATTAAAAACATCCCATTAAAATCCAATTTAAAATTTAAAACCAGTATGTATGTATGTATGTATGTATGTATGTATGTATGTATGTATATGTTTAGTACTCTTTCATGAAACCTTCTGGTTGCTCATTTGATGTGGGATAAAATATGCAAATCGCATTTTAATATGTAAAGCCTCTCGCTTAGTAGCTAATCTTTTTGGTAGGCTTCCTCCCTCCTTCCTTTTCCCCTACTCCTTTCTGTTATATCTCCTGTTTTCTGTTCAAGCTGTTAGGGGGAAACATTCTTTTTGTCTTATGGGAAATGATTTCATTATAAATCCTGTATTAGGTGTCTCAAAAGTTACACCGTGGTGCAGTAAACAAATAAACATGGGCATTCCAATCAAAGCATGAACAGATTGATGAAGGGTTCCATTTGTGTGATTTCTCCTGTAAAGACAAAGAACGTTGGCATCTTAACACTTCAACTAAATTCACAGGGAGGGAGGGAGGGAGGGAGGGAGGGAGGGAGGGAAGGAAGGAAGGAAGGAAGGAAGGAAGGAAGGAAGGAAGGAAGGAAGGAAGGAAGGAAGGAAGGAAGAACTTCTGCCAAATTTGTTGTTAATTATATCCCTTTGAAGCAATTAGCATCTTTGCTGTATATTCTCTAACTATTTTTATTTCTATACTTAACATTTGGCAGCTTGACATACTGAGCAATAAGAGAAATTGACATTTGATAGCTGAAATAGAAAAGTTCCTTATTGATAGCGAGCTGCCCATATGTCCTACATTAGAGTGGCCATCTTGGCTATTATCCAAACAGGACCTTGAAGCAACCTATCAATACTTAACACTTGGTCAGCAGATATTGGAGTCACAAGATATTTTGCAACTGTCCTGATTGTCAGCGTCTCAGCACTGACATAGAATGGGAGGAGAATAATAATAATAATAATAATAATAATTATTATTATTATTATTATTATTATTATTATTATTATTATTATTATTATTATTATTATTTTATTTCTATACCGCCCTTCTCCCGAAGGACTCAGGGCGGTGTACAGCCAATTTAAAAACACAAGACACAACAATAATTAAAAATTAAAATAATTAAATAGATTTGGCCGATTTAAAACCCCAAAAATTAAAATACCCCAATTTAAAATTATTATATTGACAGCCCTGCCTGGCAGAACAACAGGGTCTTCAGTGCGCAGCAGAGCACCCGGAGGTCGGAGATCTTACGTATTTCCGGGGGCAGTTCATTCCACAGGGTTGGGGCTCCCACAGAGAAGGCCCTCCCCCTGGGTGTCGCCAGGTGAAGCCTGAACTTTTGCCTGCTAAATCCCTTTGAAGATTCGGTCTCCTCGGAGATGGGGAGGGGGGAGACATTCCTGTGATCTGACGAAAAAGGAATCAGGAGAGTGACTTGGAAGATAGCCAATGAGAAGCAGAGAATTGGGGATCGGAAAGGGAAGGATTGGGGGGCAAAGGTCAGTACTGACTGTGAAGAGTCAGGATCAGGTTGCTGTGCTCGAATAAAGAGAACATTTCCTTAAAGATCGGCAGTTTGGAAGTTCATTTATTTTGAGATAGCATCGTAACCTAATTTACTCTTAAATAGTTTTCTCTGAAAAGAAAAAAAATCACAAAATTAGTGGAATTCCAAATGTCATTGTAAAATACTATGATAGAATGTCCCTATCTTCTAAAAATAAAGCAAAGATGTCATATGGTTTCTATTCATTATTGCTTCTTGGCTTTTGCAATAGCTAGAGGGGCTTCTGCTAAGCAAAGGGTATGAATTAAAGCTTTGACCAACTCATCATCTGCTGAACATGCTTGACCAGGCTTGAAGGCATAATTTTTTGCCTCCATGAGGTGAGTTATCAAAGCAAAATTCCATTGCCACTCAATGGTTTACTGCTTATGTGGCCATGGTTATTTATGTTGTGGACTGAGTTTTGATAAAAATGAATGCTAAGTACATAAAGGCACACATCCAGAGATACACACTTATAACTTTACTATCTTTTGAGGTAAAGATCTTTATGCAATGTATTGAAGGAAGATATCAAAGGCATGAGAGGAAAAGGCAATATCTAAACCAAGTTTACACCCAAACATAGTTTGTTATACTTTTCCATACTTTTGTATCTTACTTCCTCCACATCAACCTTCCATTTCATACATTATCATTCGTTCATTCATTCATTCATTCATTCATTCATTCATTCATTCATTCAGCTGCACATCTCACATATGTGACTCTGGATGGCTCACACAATTAAATAACAATAAATACTTCTCTGTTTTTGAGGATCTCATCAGCTGTCCTGCCAGGATTTTTGTAGACTTCACCTTTCTCTCAATGCTTTCACTCATATTTATGGCATTTTGATCCTCATTTATTCTTTCTATATCCCCCCAACATACCTCACCTTTTGCATCCATTGCATATCCATTCATAATCCATTCATTCCTTATCCTATTTTTCCTATTTTGCCACAACTGCTGGTTAAGTATTTGATTTCCACTGCATTCAGTTTTCCTTTATGTTTCTCATGACGAAGCCAGTGACTTCCTATTAACAAACTAGGCAGAAATACACCTTTATACATCACCATTTTCACTTTTTTTTGCCCAAAAGCCATTCACTGCAGAAGAATATATACTATCCATTACTTTCTACAACATTTATACACCTTAAAATTTCTTCATCTATTATTCTACTTTTACTAAACATTCTACCAAGGTACACAAATTCATTCACTTGCTCTACTTTTTTTTAACCAGTTATGTATTATTTGCAACCTGTTTGTTCCATTTTCTCTAATCAAATGTAAATACGTTGGACTTTGATATGTTAATTTTCAGATTTAAACTTCTCATTGCATCTTAAATCTATATGTCACTCACTTCAAATCATTTGAGTTCTCATTCAGTAACACAGCATTACCTGAATACAAAGTACACATACAGTACATTCATAGCCTCCAGTACTGTAATTTCACCACATGTATACCGTATATATTTATGCCTAAATACAGTAAACAACCAAGAGGGCATCACACAGTCTTCTATTTCCTGTTCCGTGTTGAATTATCCATTCTGCATTTCTTCTATTCTCATACTTGCTTAATTTGCATCATATGCTGCTCTTACCTCATTCAGAAATTTTCAATTCCATTTTTGTTTCGAATGTTCCATAATTCATGGGATTTCTGTAAATAAACAAACATGCAATAAATATTATGTTTCAGCTGCAAACATATTTCAATGAACAAAAATCTGATTTGCCATGCCTGTCATAAAGCCACACAACACTTCTTAAATGTATGCATTTATTTGATAGATAGATAGATAGATAGATAGATAGATAGATAGATAGATAGATAGATAGATGATAGATAGATAGATACAGTAGTTTGATAGATTGACAGATTGACAGATTGATAGATTGATAAAAAGAGAGAGAGCAGAAATTATGAGGTAGAAATTATAAATTAACAATGTCTACTGAACACAATGAAAATCTTTATAAAATGTTTTATAGATGGCATTTTCCGCCCTCAAGGTTAGTAAAGATGTTTAAGGATAAATCTTCAAAATGTTGGAAATGTCACCATATACCTGGTTCATATTATGATATGCGGGGGACATCTCAAAAAGCAAAAATATATTGGACAAAAATACACACATGGCTGGAAAAAATGATAAAACAACATATAGATTTGAAACCAGAGACATTTTTGTTGGGCATTTTACCAGACAAGTATCACAAAGGGAATGTATATCTGATTTTGCATGTATTGACTGCAGCAAGAATAGTATTTGCACAAAAATGGAAGTGAAGAGATCCCAACAGATGAAGATGTGATTAGAAAAATATTAGAATGTGCAGAAATGGATAAACTAACACTTACAATTAAGGAAAAGAAAGAAAGTGAATATTTTTTGACTTGGGACTTACCATACTTTTTGGAAAGATACACTTCCCCCCACAAAAATGGGTGAAAATTGTGGTGTGTCTTATACACCAAATGTTGCTGAAGCCCTGCCCACCCGCCAGGCCCCACCCTTTGGCCTTTTTCAGCCTCCGTGTGTCGCATTTTTGGCTTCCACACACTCAATTTTAGACCTGTTCCAGGCTGTGGGGATCGCCACAGCACATTGCCACTGATCGCCACCTCCGCACGCCCTATTTTAGGTTTCCGTGCATTGCATTTTCGGCCAATTCCAGGCGGTGGGGATCGGTGGCAGTGGCAATCCCAACCACCTTGAACCAGCTGAAAATGCGATGCATGGAGGCCAAAAGTGGGGCATGCGGAGGCCGAAAACGCAACACGTGGAGGCGGGTTGTGGCAATCCCCTTAGCCTGGAACAGCTGATTGGCATATTCTGGGAGGCTGTTCCAACTGCAAATCAGCTGCTCATGCTGAATCAGGCTGCGATAATGTGCTGTTTGCTGTTTGCTGAAAGGACACTAGCCAGATGAATACCAATGGATGCCGGAAGGCAGAGGCAGATTTTTTTTTTCTTGTTTTCCTCCCCAAAAACTAATATGCGTCTTATCCTCCAGACCATCTTATACTCCAAAAAATACTGTATTTAATCAATGGGTAACTGACAAAAACAGGAGCTAGAAATGGAAACATATGGAAGGATCAGTGATATAAGGAAGATATGTTAACTTGGTTAAACAAATTTTATGATTATTATTACTATCAATATTAATATAATTGATATTAATGCAATGAATATTGTTGTAAACATTTTGATTATTATTTCCTAAAATGATTTGTACATAGACGACACACTGAAATTGGAATTTTTGTATGTTATAAAATAGAATAAAAACTTGTTACAAAAAAAAAAAAGGAAGAGAGAGAGGGAGGGAGGGAGCGAGGAAGGGAGGGAGAGACAGAGAGACAGAGAAGACAGAAAATGAGATGGACACACAAACATAAACATAAACATATCCATCTCGCATAAGTGATTCTAAGGGGTTTACAAAAAGTTGGTCATCTCTTATAACACTTTCAGTAAAAAGTTGGTGAAACTGTTTCTCAGACATACTTAATGAACTGATGAACTGAAATGGAAATCTTTTAGCTTTTAGCAATTGAAAAGCCATAGTCTAGTCATAATTATAGCAATTCAATCAATTAGCTCAAAAGGATGTCAGTGGGATTAAATAACAGAGTCAATGAAGTGAACTGCTATTTGAAATCAGAGCCTGTTTACAATCAATCTGGCAAATTTGTCTTTCATATATTGTTTCCAGTAGCTGTAATAAAATGTGAGAAAGACCTTGGGGGAAATGGGCAAAACACATGCTGCCAAGGGAATGGTCAGATAAGAGACAGCATAGCCCACAGCTAGATAGTGAGTAGGGCAAGAGAAAAGACCCATCCTAGTTTCTCAGGCAGTAGAAGAGATGGGGGTACAATATTACAAGATTATCTCTGTAACATTACAAACTTGTATTTACTTATCTGGTTGTGATTCCTAACTGATTTACCCCATGAGGTGGACAGCAGCCAATATAAGCCAATCAAAAACAGCACCATAGGAGACAAGTATGCAAGTCAACATAAGCAAGAAAATGGTAAGAAAACATATGTCCTCTCTAGACTAATTCAAATCTCCAGGATTAGATGGATTACATTCCAGGTTCTGAAAGTCTGGCAGATGTGATCTTGGAACCATTGAACAACATCTTTCCAAGCTCCTGGAGCATAGGGAAACTACCAGAGGACTGGGAAAGAGGTGATGTGGTTCCAATCTTCAAAAAGGGGGAAAAAGGGAAAAGGGAAAACAGATTGCAGACCAATTAGCCTGACATCAATATATGGAAAAAGTCATGGAAAAAAAAAAATCAAGCTGCAGATTTGTGAGCACTGGGTAAGGCAATAACTAGATACCAGCATGGGTTTGTTAAAAACAGCTCATACCAGACAAACCTTATTTCCTTTTTTGACAAAGTGACTAAATGAGTGGATCAGGGAAATGCTGTGGTCATAGTATACTTGGACTTTAGTAAGACAATTGACAAAGTAGACTACACCTACTTCTTGAAAAGTCAACATAGGTAAGAAAATGGTAAGAAAATAACAATGTGAGGTAGACAATACTACCACCAGAGGGATTTGCAATTGGTTGACATTTGCACTCAGCATGTAGTCCTCACAGAACTATATCTACATGGAGGGAAGCATATAATGGGGTACTTCAAGGTTCTGTCTTAGGCCCAGCACTCTTCAACATCTTCATAAATGATCTAGACAAGGGGATAGAAGAGGAACCCATCAAATTTTCAGATGACACCAAACTAAAGGAAATAGCTAACACTTTGGAAGATAAACTCAAGATTCAGAAGGATCCTGGTAGATTGAACACAGAGCCCTATCCAACAAAATGTAATTCGGTGGTGAGAAAAGTAAGGTGCTATACTTAGACAAAAAAACCCAAATGCACATGTATACAATAGGCAGTACCTGGCTCAATAGTAATAACTGTGAGAGGAATCTAGGTGTCCTAATGAACCACCACTTAAGTATGAGCTAGCAGTGTGCTGCAGCTGCCAAAAAAGCCAACACAGTCCTATGCTATATCAACAATGGCACAGTATCAAAATTATGAGAAGTGATAATGTCACTTTATACTACACTAGTGAGACCACACTTAGAATAGTGCATCCAGTTTTGATCACCATGATACAAAAGTAAGATGCTAAGACTCTGGAAAGGGTACAGAAAAGAGCAACAAAGACAATAAGAGATCTGGAGGCTAAACCATATGATCAATGATTGAGGGAACTAGGTATGTATAGACTAACAAAGAGGGAGGACTAAGGTTGACATGATAGCAGTCTTCTACTTGAAGAGCTCAAGAGGTTGACTATTCTTCAAAATACCTGAGGGCAGGACAAGAAGTAACAGGTAGAAGATCATTAAAGAGAGATCTAACCAAGAAGTAAGAAGCAATTTCTGGAAGTGAGAACAATTAATCAGTGGAATGGCTTGCCTCCAGAAACTGTGAGTGCTCCATCACTGGAAGTTTTCAAGAAAAGGTTGGACAACCATTTGTCTGGAATAGTTTAAAGTGTCCTGCTCAAGCAGAGAGTTGGGCTAGAAGACATTAAGAGCCCTTCCAGCCCTGTTCTATGTTCTGTATCCTATGTACACTTGAGCAAAAGATGTGCTTCTTTACATCCAATGCACAAATTCCTGAAACTCTACATGGTGCATAGCAGGGGTAAAATGCTCCCAGTTTGGACCAGATTGCCCGATCCGGTAGCGATGAAGGCGGGTGGTTCGGAGAACCAGTAGCAAAAATCCCTGCCCTCCCCATGGCCAGCTAAGCCGCACAATCATCAGAGGCTTTTTTTTTTTTTAATTTTTAAAAGCATTTTTTTCTTCAAACTCTTCGCCCGAAAAAATGCTTTTAAAAGTAATTTAAAAAAGCCTCTGATGATCCCAGTTGAGTTGCCTGACTGGCAGAGGCCTTTTTTCTTTTAAATGCCTCTGACGATCCAAGCTGAGTTGCCTAATCAGTAGAGGCTTTTAAAAGAAAAAAAGCGTCTGCCGATCAGGCAACTCAGCTGGGATCGTCAGAGCCTTTTGAAATCATTTTTTTTACAACCTCTTTGCCAAAGAGGTTGTAGAAAAAATGGTTTTAAAAGTAAAAAAAAAAATGGTTACGTCCACCCAGTCACATTACTCCCCCCAAGCCACGCCCACAGAACCGGTAGTAACAAATTTTAGATTTCACCACTGGTACATAGTCCAAACATGTGGACAAGAGTACATTCTTCTTCCTTTTTCATACTGTTGGCTGCTGGTGTTAAAACATGAACACTTTTTCATCTCCAGGATGTTTACTGGAATAGGTAGAAAAATTCCAAAATGTTTTGTGATTTAGATTTCCATTCTCTCTTTTCTGCCTGCTTTCTTTTATAGTTTGATTTTGTGAAATGTTTCAGGGTGGTGAGAAGAATGCTCCAGGGAAGTAGCAAATATTTCTGCAATTATCAGTGTGAATATAGCAGATTTGTTAGCATTATTAGAGACCAACTAAAATAAGAAGTTCTCACTTTTTTTTCTTTCCAAGTAATTTATTTAAACATTTATTATTATTATCTTATTTTGCCTTTCATTGACCTTATACAAAGCAGGAGATTTGTTCTTATATTATTCTAATATTTCCTGGATTGTTTCATTATCCCTTGGCACAGGCCGATCTCAACCATCCAAGAGTGATTTGCTTGTTTCTACAAATGACTGTCAAATGACGGAAAGCAGCGGGAAATCACTCTTTTTCTGAATACATGTAGAATTTTGGAATTTTTTATAATACCTTCACCACCTAAAAGGACATTAGCATAAAAAATTCTAATATTCTAATGCAGAGATTATACCTATTAATATAAATATAACAACTAGCACATATGTGCGAGGGGAACCTTTATCTTTTACCTTTAATGTTGTCTATACCTGTCTTACTTTTATCATAGCATTGGTATATAAATTGGAGGGACGGAGGGAGACATGGAGGGAGACATGAATGGATTTTGTTGTCTTCTCTGGACAGTTTATGTAATGGATGTGTTACAGTACATTTACAAACTATATGGTTGAGTTTGTTAGAGATGGCATCTGCCAGCTCCTATTGGCCACTTTAGGCTGCTGGTAGCCTGTCCTTTCTCTTCTGTTTGCTAAGCGTTGCCCTTCAAGGCATTACCATTTTGAGACAGGACCTGACATTTGCCTGAATAGTGTTTCCTGAGAAATCAAAACCAGCTCATGTATCTGGTTCTATGGAATTCTTGGGGCTCCTGGGGCTTGATTGTTTGCTTCCTGATGCTCCCAATAATGTTACCTTGTTGGATAATAAAGCATCTGCAAGCAAACAAAAGAGTATCAAGAACTCACAGTTCAATCCTGAGCCATATATATTTCTTTCCAGTGCTCATTCTGGCAGCAAAGAATCACAGTTCTTTGTGAACGTGGAGATGTTGCTATCCTTTTGCCTGCTCCATGAGCTCCTTCCATATACTGCCAGCTAGGATCACTCAATACTAGTATTTATTCTGACCTAGGCTTCCTGAGACAGTAAAAAGCACACAATTAGTCCAAAAAACCCTCTCTTTTTTGCAACGGCTGTGAATTCTGTTCATTCACAGCCCGTAATGAGTCACAAATAGTTTGTAAAGAGTCCGACAGAAATCTGCCACAGTCCTTCGGGATAAGGCTGATAAGCACCCACCTTTACCTCCCTTGACATGCTGCCAAAGACCTAATTGGCAATTAGCTTTGCAAGGCCACATGGAGCACAGAGTCAAAACGGAGCTTCAGAATTTAAACCAACCAGAATGAACAGTTGCTTCCTGCAAAGGTTCATGTGTCTTTGCTCCTCCTTTATGTCTTATGGGAGGGGCCAATCATCTCCAAGCCCTACTCCCAAATTGTCCCTTTTGTCTTAACTGTCTGACTCTGGAGGCTCTGGAGGCAGCCCATAACTCCCAGATGGCTTTGACCCCCTCTCTGCCTCTGATGCAGAGCCCTTGTTCGAGTCTTCCACAGACTCCAGGACTGGCTCCTGTTCCTCCCCAACCTACTCACTGTCCAACTCTGCTGCCAGCTCCTCAGGCCACTGGCGGACCACAGCAGTATTGCCATTCCCTTGCAATGCTAGCCAAGGATTGGCTTATTATCGGTCATTCCTTCTCACTTCACCCCATACCACACTTGCAACCTGTCAGCCAGGATATTAATGGACACAGGTTGAGTGCTCTTCCAAATGAGAGCTAGACTTTACTTAGATATGGTACAACTGATAGGACATAGCCTGAGTATTTTCTGATCAGGAAAATTGAAAAGTGGTACCACTGAAGTATCTTCTTCTACCCCACCCATCATTCCCCCTTACATGTTAAGGAAAATGATTGATATTCCCCCATTTTTGTTATCAGAGGGAGGGAAATGAAATCAATAGACTACATCAATTTATTTCCCTTTTCACTCATGTTAAAAGTGTAGGAACAACATACTAGCGCACTCACCAGCCTCATTACTAAGGATTCAAAAGAGGGTCCAGCCTCTAGGGCAGTGAATGTTCATCAGCATATTTTTCTGCCAGCTCAAAACCTGGCGGAAGTGGCAGATTGTATTTTAGCAAAGTTTCTGACAGGATTCCCTACTATTTGACAGGAGTTCAATGGCAACTGCCTCCAAGCATGAAGCCAAAGTTCGTTCAGGATCCCAAAGGTGTTTTTTTCCAAAGGGAACTAGACTTTGTTTTTCCTTGAAGATGTTTCGCTTCTCATCCAAGAAGCTTCTTCAATTCTGACTGAAGAAGTCATACTGAAGAACTTCTTGGATGAGAAGCGAATCGTCTTCAAGCAAAAACAAAGTCCAGTTGTCTTTTGAAAAAGCACCTTTGGGGCAACTATGATCTTGATAACTGAGAATCTCCATAAACATTTGTTGTGGATTTATAGCCAAGCAAAGATAGTTAAATCCTAGCTACAAGAATGATAGCTACAATAATTTCCATTCTTTCCTATTGCTACAGCATTTGCAGATTGGTTTGTTCACTTACTTAAATTATTGAATTAAGTGTTTGTACCACAACCTTTCAGGGAGGAATAGGAAGTTTCTTTGTAGTATATGATTACTTGATGGATGACCCTTCCCTTAGGAAAGGATATAGGTAATTCAATTGGCCTTTCCACACATCTTTTCTACGATTCTAGTATTTTGTTTGCTTGGAGTGAACTCATTCAAAGTATAAAATGGATTATGCACACTGTTTATAGCTAAACTCTATTCTCAGAGGCAATTTCTTCCAAGTTGGATTATTTCAATTTTTTGGGAAAAGCCATACTAGAATTTATTTTTAATCAGCCTTCATGTTCTTTCACTTAGGTTCCACAGAAGAGGGATTTATTTTCTCCTTCAGTGGGAGCCAATCATTTGGATCTGATGGAGCTAGTACAAATATATGATTTTATTCTTATTGTAATATAAAAAATACATAATTCAGCAAGGCAGAATGTTTTACTGTATTTATATTGTCAGAGTTCATTAACATTTGCATAAGCTTTAATTGAAAAAAAACAAAACAAAAAACCAAGGTCTCTGTTCTGAGGAAGTGGGTGGAAGAAATTGTCTGTATTCCAATTACACAACACTATGTTCCAACTGTTCTCATATAAGACCTTGATTATAACACTGCAGTCTGGGCTGAATTTTCTTCCTTATGTACTCAAAATATACATTTGAATGTCACTCAAATAGCCAGGAATACGGCTGGGGGAAGTGCCAGAGGAAGCTACGGATTAAACAGCCTTACCTTTTCCAGGTTTGCAGGAAATACAAGCACATTTTTTGAATAGGTCTGCAAAAGAAGTTTTTATCCAAAATTCATGAGAAAGGAGCCCAGAAATTGGCTGGGAAAACAAGAAATGTTCTCTACAGTATATATTAAGAAAGTTAAGCACCCCCTTTTAAAATGGAGGAAAAGCTCTTGGATCCTAGGAAGAGCGTTGCAGCTGCTGTCACAGAAACATAAGCAACCTCCCAACCCCACCCCAAGCCTTCCTTTTAAAGAATTGTTTCAAGAGCACCCTAAATTATTTTCCACGGTGACTGCCGAAACAGCTAAGGCAAGGCGATATTATCTGGGCTCAAGCCTTTTTCTTGAGATTCGGAAGACACACGAAATGCTCTAAATCCTATCATGAAGCACAAGGACAGCCTGTTCAGCCGAAATGTGAAGCAGGGGGAAGGGACGTGAGAGAACAGATCTCACAGCAGTTTGACTGTATGGGTAGCAATGTTTTCCCTTTGGTTCAGAATGTTAAATGCAGCATTGTGTGGGAGGCAGCAGGGAAGAACAAAAGCTGTTAGTGAAATGAGAGTGAGCAAGCACGTTGCCAGCTCTGTGCTATTATAAGGCTTGGCTGGCTTATTGGAGAAAGAAAAGAGAGAAATGGAGCTCATTGCTTGAGGCTGAGTAATATTTTCACCGACTTTACTGAAACACAGCACATCAGCATTCAGCTACACCCCAGATTGGCATGAGGCATTTCATTGTTACATCACTCTCCATTGCAGAGAGAGAGAGAGAGGAAGGGAGGGAGGGAGAAAGAGAGAGGGAGGGAGAGAGAGATTCACTCAGGTTTTGTTCACCCAGCCTCAAAGGCTGAGGGTCACTAGACATGAATCTAGTGAACCCAGGGTTTGCTTCAGTGGTGGGTTTCAAAATTTTTTTACTACCGGTTCTGTGAGTGTGGCTTGGTGGGTGTGGCTTGGTGGGCATGGCAGGGGAAGGATACTGCAAAATCCCCATTTCCTCCCGATCAGCTGGGACTCGGGAGGCATAGATGGGTCAGAGGTGATATTTACCGGTTCGCCAAACTACTCAAAATTTCCGCTACCGATTCTGCAGAATTGGTCATAACCTGCTGAAACCCACCTCTGGTTTGCTTCCTCTTCCTTTGCATCTGATAGCCCACAGAAATGGCATGAAAAGTCTCCTCCTCACATCCAAACTGAGAAAATAAACTAACACCAAATGGCACCTTGCAGGTAAAGAACATATTGGATTTTTCAAAAAAGAGAAGGAAATCAAGGAAAGTGTTCAGGCTTGGTGAACTATAACTTCTAACAGACCAGGGAGAGGTATTGGGAAATGAAAGAAAACAACATCTGGATGCCCAAGTTCCCTAACTCTATTCAGGATGGCTACCATGGTTAATAATAATAATAATAATAATAATAATAATAATAATAATAATAATAATAATAATAATAATAATGACAGGCACTTGGTCCACAACACACCTGACATAACAATAGTTGAAAAGAAAAAAGTATGGTTCATTGACATTGCAATACCTGGTGATGCACGAATTGAAGATAAGAAGCAAGAAAAAATCACAAAGTACCGGGACTTACAAATTGAAGTTGAGCGACTGTGGAAAAAGAAATCGTGTGTTGTCCCGATTGTAATTGGAGCCCTCGGAGCAATACCCAAAGGGCTACCCCGCTATTTAGAAATTCTAAATTTGCCGGACTTGAACATTTTGACTCTACAAAAAACCACCTTACTCGGAACAGCTTACATCCTCCGACGATACCTTAACAGTTCCTAGGTCCTTGGTTAGGACTCGAGCTGCTGAGCTATTAACCAGCCTCAAAGGCTGTGAATCTCACTAAAGATTAACCAATAAATAATAATAATAATAATAATAATAATAATAATAATAATAATAATAATAATAATAATAATAATAATTTTGTTTATATACCAGCCTTCTCCTGAAGGACTCGGGGTGTGTACAGCCAAGATTAAAAACATAAATATACAATATCATAGTTAAAATTAATTAAAATCATTAAATAGTTTTGGCCAAATTTTAAAACCCAATATTAAAACCCAATTTAATATCATTCAGTTAGCCAGCCCCGCCTGTCGGAACAGTAGGGTATTGAGGGCACAGTGAAAGACCCGGAGGTCAGAAATGTTACAAATATCCGGGGGCAATTCATTCCAAAGGGCAGGAGCTCCGGCAGAGAAGGCTCTCCTCCTGGGTATCGCCAGCCGACATAACTTGGCATAACTCTTTGACATAAAAGTCAAATGTATAAAATAAAAATAAAATAAAATGTATAAAATAAAAATGTATAAAATAAAAATAGATACAAAACATTGTTGGAAGAAAAATCCAGTCCGCTTGCAAAATGGGAGAAAGACGCTGAAAATAAATTGGAGGGGGGTCACATGGAAAGAAGGTCTCTGTTTATTTGGTTTTCCAGAAACTTCAGTGACAGCAGAATATTTCTGGGCTGACTGATCAGTTGGGTGGGTGAGTAGTGGATTTTTTATAGGGTTCTGTGGTTTGGTGATTGAGAGGCTCCAGGGGATTGTGCAATGTAGTGAGCCTTGTGTCTTTTGCTCTTCTAATGGTGGTGGGTAAATAATCCTATTACATCCTGAAGGTCATGTCCAATCTTTTCTTGAAAGCTGCCAGTGGTGAAGCTCCCACAACTTCTGAAGGCAAGCTGTTCCATTGGTTGATTGTTCTCACTGTCAGAAAATTTCTCCTTATTTCTAGGTTGAATCTCTCCTTGATAAGTTTCCATCCATTATTCCTTGTCTGGCCTTCAGATGCCTTGGAAAAGCACCTGGAAAAGCTTTGGTAATCCTCCTCTCTGTGGCAGCCCCTCAAATATTGGAACACTGCTATCATGTCACCCCTGGTTCTTCTCTTCTCTAGACTACAGGTAGCCATACCTAGTTCCTGTAATCATTCTTTATATGTTTTAGTCTCCAGCCCCCTAATCATCTTGGTTGCTCTTCTCTGCACTTTTTATAGAGTCTCCACATTTATAGTGTGGTGACCAAAACTGGATGCAGTATTCTAGGTGTGGTCCAGGGGTGGTATTCACTTACCTTCGCTACCAGTTCGCAAATGTGAGCGCGCGCAACACAAACTTATTCAAGAACCCAACAGTCTTGAATGTAGTTGGCTAACTTTCTGTTGCTCCTGCTATTGTGGAAGATCTTATTAAATACTTTGTTAAAATATATTATGACACTTTTGCTCCACCTTCCATTTTCCAAGCTCTCACATGATATATTCAAATCTAATAAGAATTCCTCCGAATTTACTTTAAATTTTTCAAATCTATGGTAATATTAAATCATTATAATACCTCATAGTTTGGGCATATCTACCTTTTTATAGCTCCAGAGTTTGCTGCCTCTAAGCCAACCAGCAATTGAAAGCTCTGCTTCCTGATTTTCCATGATTCCTTTTTTTTAAAGGTTGATATTAATTAAAAATAATATTTTACCCCTACAAAAAATGATATGAAGTAACTCTCCTCAGCATAGCCTTTGTGTTATTTATTTAACTTGTGGTTAGTAAGAACAAACCCTTCTGTGAAGCAACTGTATGGAGGTGTGAACTTGATGAGAAAAGAATGATGGAAAAAATTGTCCTGCCCAGAGCAGCTGCATTGGTGGGAAAGGTATAAAAGTATTATTTGAAACTTTGAAAAGTATGCTTCACGATCTCAATCCAATTTGGGAAGAGACATGGAGGCCTGCCTTTGCAAATGCATTCCAATAAATTCTCTTTGTAGGTCTTTGGTTATTTGTTATAAAACAAATATATATATATTCGTTTGCAAGACAGATGATCTTAATAGAGTTATGATGGCTCCATGGCCATAAAAACAAGGGCCAAAACATATTTTAGGTCCACAACAGATAATATGTGGAAGAGGCTCAGATAGACACCTCCCTAACTAACTGAAACACAAGTAGTCAGAGAAGGAATAATATATAACTTTCAAGAATCTATAATTATAGGCACTCTCAATAGTTTTCGCCTTCCTCTAGAATCGATTTCTCAGTCTGTTCTATGTAGTGGGGCTGACAGGAGTTGAATAGATCTCACATCTCATCATTACTATTGTTAATGGGGTATCATAGGTGGTTGCTATAGTGAGGCTCATGTTGAGAAAAGAGAGAAAACATAACTAAAAACAAAACTGCTAAAGATTCATTCAGGCTAGCTCTGCAGCAGGTTACGGACAAGATAAAGGGAAAGCCAAAAGGACATATTCTTTAAAAATGATTAGCAAGGCATTTTCATTCTATTTGGGATGTGAGGATAAACAATTTCACTGTGCTATATATTTGGCTTCAATCATTGCTTTCCTAAGAAGAGGTCATTGGATCTGAGCTAGAAGAATCTGTATGACCACTAGATGGCAGCAAGATTTCCATATTTTTTTTTCTTTGTATCTCTTTCCTGCCCTATAGTGGTCAACTCCATATATGCAGCCCAGATTTTGTAGAACTACCATACTTAAGAGAGCCTTCATCAATTTTTCACCGAATCTTTGAAGTATTTTAAATGAACTGAGAATAATAAACAAGGCATTAATATATTAATATCTCTCCTTCCAAACCCCAATGTTTATTTTGGAATAATTAACAGTTCATATTTGGGCCCTTAAAGTTTAATTTTTTTAAAAAAGCTCATACTTTTTAGGTAAATGAAATATCCTGATAGTACTTTTAGCTAGTTTACTCAAAGAGAACAGCACTTCATCTTGATCTTGGTGCATAGAGAAATATACTCAAAATTCAAGATTTATAAGCCTTTCCCACTCCCCTCCCCTCCCCGTTCTCCTCCTCCTCCTCTCCTCCTCCTTTTCTTCACCAGATGGAGCAGTTGCTGTAAAGTAATTTATCTCAGTGTCTAATTCTATTTTGAGGCTGACTGGTCTTTCAGCCCCATAGACCTCAACAGTTCACAGATGTTAGCAGGAATAGTTTCAGTACACTGTAAAACAAGAAAAAAAACCCATGCATTAGGAGAGTACAGATTGTGATGGAAAACTATTCTGTGCCAAAATTGCAACTCATTGGAGAATACTTTTTTTTTTTTTTTAATGTAGCTCCGGGGATTATCATTCATGTTTTTGTAACCTTGAAGCTGCGCTATACCGGTGAACTGAATCTGGAAAAATAATGCAAATATGAAGTTCATGTTATAATAATGCATATCTAAAAGGAAACAAGAGGGGTTAGAGTCCTAAAGTAGGTTCAAATCCTCTATTAGGCACATGGTGACATTAGCCAAGCGTTTTTCTCAGGATTGTTGTGAGGAAGTTATGAAAGCTTTATATATAGTATGCCACTCTGAGCTCTTTGATGGTGTATGGAAATGTAGTAAACTTTTAACAGACCTAGACAAAAAATGTCTTTCTGATGCAGAAGCCTTGAGTAGTGGACCTTAGCATTAAAAAAGTCCTTGTATACCCACCAAAACCTGTTCAGATTTCCAAGAAGAATTAATATTACTACCGACGACCTCCCATCGACCCGTGCGCTCCCACAGAGAGGGCCTCCTCAGGGTGCCATCAGCCAAACAATGTAGGCTGGTGACCCCCAGGGGGAGAGCCTTCTCTGTGGGGGCACCTACCCTCTGGAATTAGTTGCCCCCAGAGATAAGGAGAATCCAAGACCTCAGTGCCTTCCGCCGTGCCCTTAAAACCCACTTTTTCCAGCAAGCCGGGCTGTCTTAAGAAGAAATTTTTAAATGTCTTAATTGGTTTGTGATTTTTAATTTTTGGGCCAAATTTATATATATATTAATTGTTTTTTAATATTTGTATTTCATGTTCTTAATTCTGGCTGTACACCGCCCTGAGTCCTCAGGGAGAAGGGCGGTATATAAATTGGAAATAAAATAAAATAAAAAATAAAAAATCAATTATTTTTTTTTAAAAAACAACTCTGATTTTGGAAAGGAGTATCTGCCAGGAAATTCTTCCAGCTCCATAAAATATAGCATTTAGCATAAATCAAGGCTTCTCCTGGATCCCCTCCCTCAGTTTCAAGTCTGGAAAACAAAAGGCTTGAAACAACATCTCTTTACTTGAATTTAATAGCATTATTACATCCTACAAAAGTTTCATTGGCTTTTTTTTCTCTGTGTGTGTGTGTGTGTCTAACCATATCCAATTATTTTTATGAGCGCATTCTGGCAATATGTTTTTGTCCTCCTTTTTTGTGATGCTTGAAAGACTTCCCAAAAGTGCAGCCAGCAGCTCTGCAGGCTTGCCTGAACTCATTGTGCCATTGCAGCAAGGAGCTGTTCAAAGGTGATCATACGGAAGAGTGAAGACAGGTGGGTGATATGGACCACTTGCCACATAAAATCAGCCCAATGATAATCAGATTGGATGACATTAATTATGCTCCAGTGCAGTCTCTCTCTCTCTCTCTCTCTCTCTCCCTCTCTCTCTCTCTCTCTCTTTCTCTCTCTCTCTCTCTCTTTCTCTCTCTCTCTCTCTCCTCTCCATCTCTCTCTCTCTCCTCTCCATCTCTCTCTCTCTCATGTACACACGCACATACATTCACTCCCTCCCTCTCTCTCTCTCATGCACACACGATACACAGATACCACAAAACAAAATAAATGATACTAATCATGAATCTAAGCCATGCACAAAATAAAAAGTTAAATGTTCATAGAAACAGCTACTCTATGGAGAAAAGTTAAATATTCCAATGGTGTCTGTGGAGATTCATGGTTGTCCCAAAGGTGCTTTATTTCAAGAGGCAACTGGACTTTCTGGTTTCTCTTTGAAGAAGCTTCTTGGATGAGAAGCAAAAAGTCTTCAAAGAAAAACCAGAAAGTCCAGTTGCCTCTTGGGAAAAAAAGCACCTTTGGGATATTCTAATGGTTGCCCAAGGGCAAAAGCAACAGTATTTAGAAACATATATTTGAGACTGGTGGAAGAATATTGTGGATGCTGATCTCTTCAAATCTATTTTCCACCACTCTTTTAGAGTTTTAAGCCTAAAAATGACTCACTCTTAGGCCATTGACTATAACATCTGTTGCATTCTGCATAGTTAAACTCCCTCTTCTTAGCTACCCCTTCTTTCTTCAGGAGGTAATTCTAAATGTTCCTCAATATTCTTCTCTGAAATCCAATATAAACTCAAGGAAAAACATGATCTTGGTTATGTTTATTCAGTCATATTAAGAAAGAATTTTCTTGGGAAAAATTGCCAAGAACACCTGAATATCTTTTGAGATGAATGAGATGAATGAGAAATCAAGTATGTCACTGAAAGAAAAAGAGAGTGAGCACAGAAAGTTGCCATCTGGAGTTGTTCAAAATAAAACTGTGTTATGAATGCTTGCTGTTGTGATATAAGCAGGGAGAGTAGGCAACAACTAAAAGGCAACATTTGGAAGAAAGCCAAACTGCCCATTACATTAGATCAGTGTCAGCACTTCAAGCTGCATTTACTCTAGTGCTGACATAAGAAAGAGAAGTGGAGGCGTCTGAAAAGAGACATTTGACTTTTCACCTACTTATTTTCCCTGGAGATAATATCCCCTAGAAGATGGGATGGGAGGGGGGAAATTCCTTTGAGCTGGAGCAGTAGATTAGGGGTAGAGTGACTTGGAAAATGGCCAATGAGTGCAGGGGAGTGGGGAACGGAAAGGGAGGGTTTTGGGTCTGGAAGTCAGTGTTGGCTGTGATGGAGTCAGAATTAGAATGTCGTGCTTAATAAATGGGAGTTTTCATTAAAGACTTTGTTTGAAATGCAATTTATTTGAGACAACCTCAAAGCCTGACAATCAGGGGTCCTCAAACTTTTTAAACAGGGGGCCAATTCAGGTTCCTCAGACTGTTGGGGGGGCCGGACCGGCTGGGTGGGTGTGGCTAGGTGGTCATGTGACTGGGTGGGCATGGCCAATTTCGCAGTCCCTTAAACAATACACACAAATTAAACTTTAATTTGTTATGCTCCTGGGGGTGGAAAGCAGGTTAGTGAAGGGATGTGGCTGCCTTGGGGGCAGGTGAGGGACTTCTGTTTGTGTATGTGTGTGTGTTTGTGTGTCTCCCTCCCTCCCCCCTGTGTGTGTCTCTCCCTCCCTCCTCCCTCCCTCCCTCCCTCTCTCTCTGGAGAGAGGCTGGGGAGGATAACAGTACCACTCCAGTACCACTCTGCTGCCCAAAACGGGCCCATTTTTGGCCTCCTGAGGCCTCCACGCATCCCGTTTTTGGCCTCCAGAAGGCAGGTGGGGGCCAGCAGGTAGGTGGGGTGATGTGGGCGGGGCAGCCTCATGGTCCCGCACAGGCCAAATTAATGGCTTTGGTGGGCCGTATCCGGCCCTCGGGCAATAGTTTGAGGACCGCTGCATTAGATAGATTTGAAATTAAACAACCATCCCTCTGATTGATTTGCCCTCTGCATGGAAGGCAGGCTTTGAGATTAAAAAAAAAGTAGAATTTCACCTAAATTCATTTTTTTATTTTATTATTTTGGATTTATAGATGGCTGAATTTAAAGTCAAGCTTTATAGAGGGCAGTCCTCAATTTGAAAATATCTTCTATTTTCATAGCTACTTATTTCAAACCTCATTTCATAATCAAGACTGAAGAAACAAAAAGCAGGGATCTTGAAGTTGGCTATTAACAGTTAGCAGAGGCTGAATAACAGAGGACTCTTGGTCACAGTGGGCTCCTTTCTGAGAAATGTATTCTATTTTTATTAAAAATATTGATCCCCCCCCTAGTTTTGTATCTATATATAAATGTTATGCAAATTCCCATCCTGTTTCCCCCTTCTTTTTTATGTACATCAAACCAGAGGTGGGTTCTAAAATTTTTTACTACCGGTTCTATGGATGTGGCTTATTTTGTGGGCGTGGTTTGATGGTCATGTGACAAACAATTCTTTAGGATTTAGCAGAGGTACTGGTCTACCAGGCTTTTAACTGTTGGCAGATCCGTACCGGTCTTCCCATTTGTTTTTGGAGCGTTCCAGTCTACCCATTTGTTTTTGGAGTGCACTGGTCTACCACCACACTTTTACCACTGATCAGCTGAAGCACCATGGCAAGAGTTTAAACAGTTTTTTGCCGCTCTGCCAAAATGGAAAATGCTTTCAGGCAGCTTGGCCTCAATTGCCAATCTACCACCACCGAGCAGTTTACAAGGAGCGGATTGGTTCTAGACAATCATTTGGGAGACTTCTTGGCTTCTCAATTTAAAGCTAAGGTGTCTTGTTTTTTTTTTCTCTTCTTTGTCAAGTGAGCCCTGATTTTTTCCTACTAGTCGATCAGCTGGGACTCGGGAAGCAGCGAATAGATTGGGGGCGGGGCCAAGCAGAGGTGGTATTTACAAATTCTCCGAACTACTCAAAATTTCCATTACTGGTTCTCAAGAACCTGGAAGAACCAGTAGCAACCCACCACTGCATCAAACCATCCAAAGAGTCAAAAGCATTTAAATTCTTGGCTCATTCATGGCTGGAAGAGCAGAGGCTGGAATCTACAATACAGTGGCACACATTTCATGGTTTCAGTTAATATGAACCTTTTGACTGGTTGAACAACAGACAGCTGGTCAGATGTCCATCAGACATATACCATGTTTCCCCAAAAATAAGACGGGGTCTTATATTAATTTTTGTTCCAAAAGACGCATTAGGGCTTATTTTCTGGTTAGGTCAGGGGTCAGCAATCTGTGGCTCTGGAGCCACATGTGGCTCTTTCACCCCTCTACTGCAGCTCCCTGTCACTCAAAATATGCATCACAACTGCCGGCACGTGATTTATTGAGCTTTTCAACCCCCAGTAGGCCAACCATGGATAAATCCAAGAAAAGGAAAGTTTCAGAAGAAAGCAGAATGTTTAGTTCAATTACATATGCTAGTTTTGTGGCTGCTCAAGAAATAGTCAGGCACGGGAAGGGTTTTGTGGCTCCTGGTGTTTTCTTTTCTGTGGGAAACGGTTCCAAATGGCTCTTTGAGTGTTTAAGGTTGCAGACCCTTGGGTTAGGTCTTATTTGTTTTGGGAAATACGGTACTAAATGCATCCACCTAGCTTACAATCTTAACTGAGGCGTATTTGTGGGGTAAGGCTTATATTACAAGCATCCTGAAAAATCATGCTAGGAATTATTTTCTGGTTGGGTCTTATTTTTGGAAAACAGGGTAGGAAAATATTTTTTTTATCATGTTGAAAGGCAGGGCACAGTAAGAGTTGGACTGAGGCACTTTAAACTCTCCTTGTCTTCCTAACTTTTAGATTTCCCAAAACTTTTATGAAATTTGGTTTCGTCTCAGAGCTTTTCCCCAGTATTAGTGGAGTTGTATTATTTACCCATTTTTAGTCAGCAGAAAATAAAGCCTGGAATTTTCTGCTTCCATTGCTGGTCTCTGTGTTGCTTTATTGCATTTCCTCTGAATCACTACTGATTCTTTCCTGGCTACCCAAGTTGCCTGGTTTAATCTCTTGAATCTACTTGCCTTCTTTTGTGCACTGATGATGTTACCTACTTTGGGTAATGAAACTGCAAGAAAACAACCAAGCTCAGAACACACCAAGCACCCCACAGTTCAACTCTGAGCTACAAATATTCTCCTCTATCAGTAACTTTCTTTTTCTGCACACCAAAAACAGCTGGGGAAAAATCCACTGATAATAGCATCACAGCAGAAAAGGAAGGTCAGAGGAAGATGGACTTGAGGGCTTTGTGTCTTCTCTAGATCAGCATTCTCCAACCTTTCTGGGTTGGTGACCCAGTGTGGCAGAGGGGGGGGGAATAGGGGATAATTTTCTGTGAGGGGCAGGTGCAGCTTCATTTGTGTGAGCAGTGGGTGCCAACCATTTGCACAAGTGGGGCTGCAAGTGCTGGTGGCCACCTCTTGTGCGAGTTGATCAATGAGTGCACACACCGGCCCATCGCTCAAGCAGCCCAGTTGCAAATAGGCCATTTCCCAGTAGTGTGCTACACCCACAAGTTGGGGACCCCTGCTCTAGATGGCTTTGTATGTTGTTTTATCTCTATCTATTGCATCCATTAAGGCCAGAAGTGGTATTCAGCAGGTTCTAACCAGTTCTGGAGAACCGGTAGCAGAAAGTTTGTGTAGTTCGGAGAACTGGTAAATAACACCTCTGACTGGCCCAGCCCCCATCTATTCTCTGCCTCCCGAGTCCCAACTGATCAAGAGGAAATGGGGATTTTGCAGTATCCTTCTCCTGGAATGGGGAGGGAATGGAGATTTTACAGTATCCTTCCCCTGCCATGCTCACCAAGCCATGCCACGCCCACCAAGCCACACCCACAGAACCAGTAGTAAAAAAATTTGAATCCCACCACTGATTAAGGCCCAATGGGATTAGTCCACCCCACTCCCTCCAGCAGAAAGACCATGCTGCAAATACCGTCAGCCAAAGCATTGCGACTGGCAGGGTCCAGGAGAAGAGCCTTGCCATAGCTCCTACACTCTGGAACTTTGTGCTCCTCAAGGAGAGATTCATCCCCAACTTCTTGGCCTTTCAAGAGGACCTGAAAATCTGGCTCTGCTAACTGGCTTGGGGCCTCAATGGGGACATCCCATTCTGGAGGTGAATAATAGATTAAAGGAAGATCCAATTTCCATCCCATTTACATATTGATCTTTTTTATCCTTTTTAATTTGCATTTTTAAAAAATAAAATAAAGGACTCATGAAAGGAGTTGAGTTCACAGCAGTGCTTCTTGGGAGAGGGCACTTTCACTTCAAATCTCTCTCCCTTCTGATCATTTCACAGTTGTGCTATTCTGATCTTGTGTAAAATGGGGAAAGACAAATAAATAAAGTGTGAGTAGTCTAGCAATATTGCACTGAATCGACTGCCAACATAACAGCTTCCTGTCGGAAGTTGAATGAGAATGAAATGATAGGGGTCAGATTTTTCTCATCTTGGAGCCAGACCAAGGTGCTAAGGCTAGTATCGATGGAAGGTGAACAGCATAAAAATGGAGTTTAGGGAATGAGCAAGGGAGCAGGCTACAACCCCAAACTCCTCCGTGACAAAGTATGTAACTCTGCTGCTCCCACTGCAGCAGAGATCTCAGCTGGAGGTGGCAGAGATCCTAGTGCCAGTCTACTCACTTAATTAATCTGCCATCTAAACAGTCATATTATGTTGCTTAAAGAACAGCCAATGATTTCTACAAAGTGGTGCCTACATGGCAGAAGCAAATTTAGTCACTCATAAGAATCCCGTTCTGCTTCTTCTATAAAGCTGCCATTACAGTTAGATGACATACTCAAAGAACTATTTTCTAAAGCACCTGAAGGTCAGACAAGAAATAATGGATGGAAACAGAACAAGGAGAGATTCAACCTGGAAATAAGGAGAAATTGTCTGACAGTGAGAACAATCAACCAATGGAACAGCTCGCCTTCAGAAGTTGTGGGAGCATCATCACTGGAAGCTTTCAAGAAGAGACTGGACTGCCATCTGTCAGAAATGGTGTAGGGTCTCCTGCTTGGGGGGGTGTTGGACTAGGTGAACTACAACTCTTCCAACTCTGCTAATCTGTTAAGTGGATTCTGTTCTTTACTTGTGTGGGGTTTTTTTTTACAATTAATTCCATCCCATTTCTGCAGCCTGCTGCGTTGTTTTTTTAAAAAAATGGAAATCTGTTTGCATTGTCTGCATGTTTCTGTTCATATTCAAATTCCTCTGTGCATATACAGTATGTTTATATGTGCTTCCTTGCTTTTTAAAAAATTTGTACTGTACGTCAGACGACTTGGAAAATGCTGATATTGGAATACGGCTGCATTCAGGATGCCATACAAATTCAGCTGCTGCAAATTGAAAATGTTCCTATGAAAATATAAAGCCAGTGAATTTCTCCTCCATCTTTTATTTTAGCAAAGTGTGCCTACTTGGTCTAACACATTTCACTAGGATGTTCAATAGCAACAGAAATTATGTCCTTTGTAGATGCTTGGACAAAAGAAGAGCCAATGATGTAATAAGTAATAGGAAGTCATCTAGCTATTTGCCATCTGGTTTTTTTTTTTTTTCATCCTTTTCAGCATTTAGAGTAATGCCTGCCCCTGCTGCATTTCCTATCTCTTGTTTTTATTTGTCAGCTAAAAGCTGGAGACAGCCTCCCAAGCATCTCTTGGTAATCCTATTGCCATGGATACTGTGGCTGCCAATTGCAATCATTCTGGCAAAAAATAAAAACAAAAAAAACCTGGGTTTCCTCATGGGTGCAGATTTCTATGCATCTATGAAAACAGAATCCCATTTTCAACAAATTCTGCTGACAAGAGATGACTGAAAGAAAGGGGATCTCTGCTCTCTGTCTTGAATTATTAGGGAGTCTTTAATCAGCTCAATTAGGCCACTGCAGATAAGGACTTTAGGGAGGACTGCAATTCGTTAGTATCCGTCTATTTATCAGCAATACAAAATTAAGACGGATAGTAGTTCCTGCTGAATTAGCCTTCTAGGATTTGTATTTCTGGAAAAGTAAGGGGTCTTCCGGTTCTAGGATTATCCCATTATTGGTGTTAGATGGGATGACAGTGCACAATCTTAGGGTCCTCTTGGATGCAAGATTCCTGCTCAAAGAGCAGGGGATGGTCATGGCTAGGAAACACTTTTCATAGCTTCCTGTTCATTCCTGGATTGGGGGAGCTCTGCTCACTGTCACTCACCTCCCAATTGAACTTCTGTAATGTGCTCTACATAGGGCTGCCCTTGCAGAGTATCTGGAAGCTTCAGCTGGTGCAAAATGCACTACCACTCACCGTTATGTATGCCCCTAGAACTGCATGTTATACCTTTGCTCTGTGGACTGCATTGGTTGCAAGTCTGCTTCTTGGTCCAATTCAAAGTGCTGGTATTAACCTTTAAAGCAAGGTTGGATTACCTGAGGGACCACCTCTTCCTGATTATATCTGCCCATCCCACTAGATCTGGAAGAGAAAGTATGCTTGGGTCCCTATCAAGGAATTACACTTGGTGGGACATAGGATGTTGGTCTGCCTTGGTGAAGAATCTTCTCCCCTCAGAACTGACATTAGCTCCATCCCTCTTAACATTCTGCAAGTCCCTCAAAAGCCTGGCTATGCTAATAAGCCTGGGATGACATAGTACCAGAGAGATCTTGCAATGGTTCTCTTATTGTAGCTAACATCACCCCAGTTTGTTCTTGTTCTTTTTATAGTTTGTAATATAAGCATGTTATATATTTATTGGAGTTTTTTTAAATTAACTGTGGTATGCTGCCCAGAATTATTATTATTTTTGTGTGTGAGATGGGCAACCTGTACAATTTGATTAGTAAATAAATACTGTAGCAGTCTTAAATAATAAGGCTACCCAGCATTTCAGATTTGATTTCATAAAGTTTCTCTGGGGAGCACAAAAGCACCATCATTGCATTCTGCAACTCTTTAAAGCAGCTATATCTTTTCCTAAGAACATGGTCTGCAAAGTACCTACGACTATATTTAAAAGGTAAAGGTTCCCCTCGCACATACAGTATGTGCTAGTCGTTCCTGACTTTAGGGGGCGGTGCTCATCTCTGTTTCAAAGCCGAAGAGCCAGTGCTGTCCAAAGATGTCCTTGTGGCCATGTGGCCAGTATGTGTGAAGTTTCCGAAAGATGCGCTAATTAATTCATGAGCCATGAGCCAAACTTCAAAAGAAATACAGTCATTTATTAGGAGCACCATTTCGGCAATATTCGAAGGCAGTTAGAACTAATCCCATGTAGATTTACATTCCCCTATGACCCTGTCTCTCCCCTCCTCCCAGGCCATGTCATAAATCACATTCTCCAATTAACCACTTTGGCCGGCTGTGAAATCCAACACCCTCCTTTTGATTGCAGCATGTATGGAATGTAACTTCAGTTAGGACAATCAATCAGCTCTATCAGTTCTCCCTCCCTCCTGCTAATGACAACTTGAAAGCTTTGCAAGTTGACAGTATGACTAAACGCCAAAGGCGCACAGAACGTTGTTACCTTCCCACCAAAGGTAGTTCCTATTTTTCTACTTGCATTTTTTACGTGCTTTCGAACTGCTAGGTTGGCAGAAGCTGGGACAAGTAATGGTAGCTCACCCCGTTACACAGCACTAGGGATTCGAACTGTTGAACTGCCGACTTTTCAATTGACAAGCTCATCATCTTAGCCACTGAGCCACCGCGTCCCTTACAGCTGTATTTTGGTGAACGTAAATGAAATGTATCATGATGCAAAGTCCATCCCTTTGGGATTTGTGTTGCAACATTGGATTCAAGCATATAAGGGGGAATGCTTGGGATCATGACATCATAGTATAAATTTCCTCTTTTTTTTTTTTAGCACAGACTTGGCTTTAGCAAATGGGAAAAAAGATTGCACCATGTTTTTATTCTGTAAAGCACCATAAATAGAGTTAGTCAAATATGCTGCCAAGTAGTCATAAGAATTGCCTTGTCAAGGTAGGAAAATCAGGAAGAGACAGTGTGTTCTTTACATACCTGTCTCAACTTAATAATAATAATAATAAAAAGAAGCTGGTTAGATTAACATTTCGCTACTCCTTTTGTTTCCATCAAGGTATCCTTCTGGGGAATCGAGACAGGCAAAATGTATTAAGCTACATTGATGAGGACAGTTGCTAGGAAAGAATAGGGAATGGAAGGGAAAGAGCGTTCTGTATTGCAATGTTTTAGAAATTATTTTACAAAATATCCTATTGTAAAACTGAAATGAGGCTGCATCAGCGTGGGTCTTTACTCAAATTAAACCATGGCCTTTATGCATCACTAAAAACACATCAATGAACAAATCTTTAACCCAACAGACTGTTAAAAATATGCATTAATAATAAAAAGCATGGCAGACTGATAATATTTTTATGATTACAGTCAGGTGGCACATTGATTCTCTGTATCGTTTGGCCAATAGGTAGAGTTAAAATGAAAGCTTCTAGTGCTCTCTATCGCTGTAAAAAACCCGACCTTTTAAAAGGGCTACCTGTAGAATTATGTAACAGTTACAAAAATCAAGTATGGCCTCCTTTTTTGACCCAGTAATTCTATGTGCTGGCTTGCATTTCCCTAATTTAGTTCATACAGTACAGGGTTGGGCAAGAACAAAGAAAGGAAGGCCTTAGAGTAGCTGGCCATACAGATAGGTTTTTTTTTCCAGCAAATTCAGCAGCAAAGTCATCTACAGCTCTGACACCAAATGAGCTCATCACAAAGCAGTGTGGGGAGAGTATTGCAGGCCCAATAAACAAAGCAGCAGATTAATTCTACATCTGCTGCGTTTTATTGTACAAATAAATGAAAGCAGGGATGTAAGAGTCCACGAAAGGTCAGGTGTTCGTGCAGCACACACAGAGCGTCTCCTATTTCGCTAGGTCCTCGTTTTCTGATATGTTTTCCTGATCATGAAATTCTGTGCTTCCAGGTCAACAGAAAATCTATTTTCATACTGCCAGTAATACTGAAGCTATGACAAGTGAGGGACAGAAAAGATGTGCACATTGCTTACCCACCTGGCACTTAGATGGTGAGATCTCATCGTCTGCCTCTCATTCCAGAGTCTCTATTATGAAGAGATCATAAGCGGCTTAGAAGGGAAGGCACAGCTTGGTGTTCAGACTCGACATAAATGCTACACTGCCGAGAATTTGAAAGCCATCTTACTGCAACTCATCTCCTGCGGAAAACAGGAAGCTTATGTGTCTAAGGAGGAATGAAAGTGCAGCCTGCTCCAGTGTTATTACTTGGAGACACATTTTAAAGGAGGCTGTTTCCAATTAGGGAGGTGCCTGAAACATGCTTTTCTACCTCATTTCCATGTCTCTCTTCATATTTAAGCTGGGGCTTCATGTTACATCAAAACACAACATGACATCATCTTGACAGGAGATGGCAAAACAATGTAATACACATACAAACATGTAGACAAAGGCCCCTCGCTCCGGCATTTGACAGTCTGTTTACACCAGCTAAATTCAGAGTGTGTGTAAATGAGCAGAAAGGTAATTTTCATGAGAGAACTTGCTTACTTCCCATCCTTCTGCTGCCTAGCTTTTTCCAAGCAGTTTTTGTTTTCTTTGAACTGTTCTATTTTTTTAATTGGATATATTTGCCTTTCTCTTATCAGCACTTTGACATCTGAAGATTCTATTTAAACTAAAGTAAATTGGAGGGGGCTGTCTATATAGACCTCTCTATCTATCTCTCTATCTCTATCTCTCTATCTATCTATCTATCTATCTATCTATCTATCTATCTATCTATCATCTCTCTCTCTCTCTCTCTCTCTATCTATCTATCTCTCTCTCTCTCTATCTCTCTATCTCTCTATCTCTATCTCTCTATCTCTATCTATCTATCTATCTAGATAGAGAGAGAGAGAGAGAGATAAAGAAATAGAGAGACAGATAGATAGAGAGAGGGGGGATAGAGAGAGAGAGAGAAAGAGAGAGAGAGAGAGAGAGAGAGAGATATCGAGAAAGGGGGAGGGGGGAGGGGGAGGAGGAGGGAAAGGGAGAGGGAGAGGGAGAGGAAGGGAGGGAGGGAGGGAGGGAGAGGGAGGGAGGGAGGGAGAGAGAGAGAGAGAGAGAGAGAGAGAGAGAGAGAGAGAGAGAGAGAGAGAGAGAGAGAGAGAGAGAGAGAGAGAGAAAAGCTTTCAGGCAAACCAGAGCTCTCAAGAGTCTCTGTAGGCTGGGACATGAAGTGGAGTTCCCAGGGCACTTCTAATTATTTTCAGTGCTTCCTATTGATTAAAAAATGAATCATCTGGCAAACTTTCCTGTTTTTTGCTACATTTTTTGCTATATTTGCTATATATAATTCCTATGGAAGACTAAAGCAAAGGGGAAATTTAGATCCACATCATTCTGCTCTTTCAGATGCCCACTTGTGCAGTATGTACTTCCCATATCTATGCACCGACATTCAAATCAATACTTACCTAGCCTTCCCTAGTGGAAGTACCAGTTTATTTCATAGATTTTGCTAGAAGTAGACTGTTTTCTTCTTCCTCCTCAAGGGAAAAAAACAGTCTAGTTGCCTTTTGAAGAAAAAAAGCAGGGGGAGTAAGTTATTTATTTCACACAACCAACCCCACAATCATTTCCCAGGTCCCAAGCAAGCAGTCTTTTGAAATCTGTATCAGATGGTTGGGATGTAACACAGGCAACGGGTGGGGGACAAATCCAGTCACAGTCTCTTTTGCACCTAAGGCAGTGGTTCTCAACCTGTGGGTCGCAACCCCTTTGGGGGTCGAATGACCCTTTCACAGGGGTCGCCTAAAACCATTGGAAAAAAACATATTTTCAATGGTTTTAGGAATAATTTTATGGTTGGGGGGTTACCACAACATGAGAGACTGTATTAAAGGGTTGCGGCATTAGGAAGGTTGAGAACCACTGACCTAAGGCATGGGAATGGCATCCAGCAGGATTATAGCCCCACGATCAGTGGTGAGTTGCTCCCGGTTCTGTCTGGTTCTTTAGAACTGGTAGTAAAAGCGGCAGGAGGCTCCGCCCACCTGCCCGGACATCATAATTGACAATCTGCGCATGCGCAGAAGCGCGCACGCTCCCGTTGCGAACCGGTAGTAAAGGAAAGTAGAACCCACCCCTGCCCAGGATGCTCGGGATTCAAGGCTCAGCCAAGGCAAACACGGTTTCCCTGGGTTGAAGGCATAATGAAAGCCACACAACTCTAGCAGGGTCCAGGCCCCAATGCAGGCACTTGGCATTAAAGAGTTCAAGGCACAATGAAAACTATACAGTCACAATGAGTTCAAGACACAATGAAGCAGCTGGATGGATTATGAATGGTTGTCTCTGACAACACCAGGCTCCAAACAACAAAGTAAATAGGTGCCTACTGGTGCAC